>NW_024412463.1:7328855-7380454 GCF_014898765.1 Herpailurus yagouaroundi | reverse complement strand
GCTGAAGTCGGACGCTTAACCAACTGCGCCACCCAGGCGCCCCATCTGTCTCTCTCTCAAAAATAAAAAAAATGAAAAAAAAATGAAAAAAATTTTTGTAAAAAAGTTAAAAAAAAAAAAAAGAACACAAGAAACATGTTGGAAAGTACAAGACCAGTAGGTATCTAAGCCCCACCAACAACTCTTCAGCCGTCTTTTGTAGGTAATTTGCAGTATGTTGCATGCATCACACGTGGAAGAGATATTACGTGGAATTAAATTCAGATGCTCGGCTTTGGTGCAGTTATGGGCCCAGACTCCCACCAGACACCCGGATAAAAGGAGAAACTCATGAGCTCCTCAAGTGCATGATTGGGTCTCTGTAGTCCCCACAAGAGGGCAGGCATGGCTTTCTTTTCCAGCATCGGGACAGGCTCCTTGAGCTGCCGGAGACTGATTAGACTCTCCAGGTACAACAAAGTCCTGGAGATTAGTTTGTTGGGTTTTGTACTGCACCGAAGAATGAAGAAAAAGTGCTCTGCCTTCAAGAGAAGCAGGAGGATTCTTGCACTTGACGTTGCTAGGAGAGGGGCCTTTGCAAAACCTTCGTGTGAGGACACTTTCCTCGGCTCTGCATTTTCGAATGCTTTTAAAATGGTTTTGGGGGCACCTGGGTGGCTCAGTGGGTTAAGCCTCCGACTTCGGCTCAGGTCACGATCTCACAGTCCGTGGGTTCGAGCCCCACATCGGGCTCTGTGCTGCCAGCTCGGAGCCTGGAGCCTGCTTCGTATCCTCTGTCTCCCTCTCTCTCTTTCTGCCCCTCCCCCACTTGTGCGCGCACGCGTGCGCGCTCTCTCTTAATAAGTAAATAAACTTTAAAAAACAAAAATAAAATAAAATGGTTTTGAGATCCAGCAGGAAACCACCCTGGAATGTACACCACTTGCACAATTTAACGTCTCCGTTTGCAGGGAAGGGTGTTTAGGTTGCAACATTGTTTGACAACAGCGCTACGGTATGAAGGATGCTTTTTCAACAAACCCAAGGCCTGACAGATGCCTCTATTATTCGAGGTCGGTCACTGAAAGAGTTGGGGAGGGAGGGGTCAGTCCTGATGAAATAGAAGCAGTTTGTATTATAAAGTTCCTACCTTTTGAAAATGGCGAGAAATTCTTTTCCAGATGTTCTTTCGGCTAGAAACACTGACACATTTCGATAACCACTGAGAACCTCACTGAGCAGCCCCTGCGAATGTATTCTTCAGGACAAATCGATCCTTGAGGGGCCGGGCTGTTAAACTCATCCAGTGAAAGCCTTAGGACCCTCGACTGAAATCCTCGGCTGTTTCCACGTTTCCCTATCTTTTGATGGCAGTTGATTTTTAATTGAGTGTCTCAGACAAAACAGATTTTTAAAAAAAATTTTTTTTTAATGTTTATTTTTGACAGAGCATGAGCGGGGGAGGGGCAGAGAGAGAGAGGGAGACACAGAATCCGAAACAGGCTCCAGGCTCCGAGCTGTCAGCGCAGAGCCCCACGCGGGGCTCGAACCCATGAACCGTGAGATCGTGACCCGAGCCGAAGTCGGACGCTTCACAGACGGAGCCACCCAGGCGCCCCACTGAAAAAATAATTTTTAAAGAGATTCTAGGATTCTTCTATTAGATAAAAACAGCCATTTTGTCAGTTAAATAATTTGTCGTGAGCAGGGAAAAAAGTTTCATTACACGGGCACGCCCAGGTTTGCTGCTGGGAGAGGAGGTTTTAAATACAGCTGCCCCCAGGAGTTCAAAGATTGACTTTAAATGAAATCCGGGAACGCACATGCGTGTTCTGTCCCAGCCACGGAGCCTCATGAGACCAGCTTACAGTTCGGATACCAGCTCCTTTAAAAAGCTAGCATGTGGGGGGCATCTGGGTGCCTCAGTCTGTTGAGTATCTGACTTTGGCTCAGATCATCATCTCACCCTCCCCTGCTGGTTCTTGCATTCCCTCAAAATAATTAAGTAAACTTAAGAAAACAAAAAAAGGCTAGTATTTGAAAGCAGGACGCTTTTGGAGGAGTTGGAGAACATTAGACTTCACTGGTAGACGTGTCCCCCTGAGCAGGGAGACCCAGGATGAACGCTGGCGACCGCAGGGTCAGCCCCGCGTGACTTCTCCCCGAAGTGGCCGCGATGGCTGACCTCGCTCTTTGTTGACTTTGCGAGCCTGGATTTGAGAACGCGATGCCAAGAAATGTCGATATCCAACACCCTGTGGATGAACGAATCCGTGTTGTATCGGAATACCGAGCGTCCCGTCCCTCAGAAGCGCCAACTCTGAACGCAAGTTTTTAAGGAACCGAGAAGGGCCAGATTACGCACAAGTTGCCAGGTTGCCGTCTGGTGCGTCGGCTGGAGGGGGTTGGGGGGGGGGGAGCAGAGGTCTGCAGAGAGAGGAAGGAGGTGCTGGGCACGCTGCTGGGCAGCACAGAGAGGGAGACCCAGTCTGCGACAGGAGCCAGGGGGCGGCACCTCCACATGTGTGTGCCTACAGGGGCTCCCCGTCCTCTGGGGGTGCTTCCTGCTCCCGCAGCAGCCTGTGCCGGGCGCCCAGGTCAGCACTTGGATATGTACTTGTCGTCGTGCCGGTCACCTGCTCACTCCATCTGCCTTGGCCAGCGGGGGTCCTCCTGAAGTGTGGCTCTGCGTTTGTCTTGCCCCACAATACACCTGACCTCCATCTGATCCCGTCACCTGGGCAGGGGGGCAGTTCCGGCTCCTTCGAGGCCCTCAACAGCAGTGGCTCAGAAATCTCTGGGCATTGGGATCACCTAGGAAGCTTGTGAAAAATACAGACTCCTGGACCGGAGCCCTGCAGGCCCACGGAGTTGGAATCTTGGGAAACAGCACCCGAGAATCAGCATTTTCCATAGCAGTTTGGGGCCCTGGAGCGGGGGGCGGGGGAACTGCTCTCCAGGCCGGGTTTCTCCCCTGTTTCCACAGATGTTGGAAAAACTGAAGATGCTTTCAGTAGCCAGGCCCCGAGCGTCTCATTCTAGGTGGTTCTGCCCCAAAAGAGGGGCTCGGCCTCTCTCTGGTGGCCTACCAACTGGTTTTCGTTCCAGAAGGAATGCAAGAAGGCAGAGCTCGGGAAGTGACACGTGGCCCGTGCTGTGGAATTTGCTGGGCCTCCTCCGTGGTTTGGCCCTGAGATCACGCGCTCAGGTGACCTGGCAGCAAATGTGACAACAGTTTGGCAGTGACAAAGCATAACCCGTGGGCGGGGGAGGGGGACGGCCGCAAGATTTGGGATCTGTCGCCGGCACAGGCTTTGCTCTTCTAGGCTGACGGGACCCACGTCATGCAAAGCACGAACGAGTCTAATTGACTGCTGGAAAGCGCGTTCGTCTGACCCGGCCAGGTTTTTGTCCCACGTCGGAGCGATGTGCCACTTTGAGTAACACAGACCCGTTTCAGAATAAGATCAGCTGTCTCTTCTTAAATTTTTTTTAATGTTTTATTTATTTTTAAGATAGAGAGAGACAGAGCATGAGTGGGGGAGGGGCAGAGAGAGAGGGAGACACAGAATCTGAAGCAGGCTCCAGGCTCTGAGCTGTCGGCACAGAGCCCAATGCGGGGCGAGAACCCACGAACCGCGAGATCTTGACCCGAGCTGAAGTCGGACTCTCAACCCACTGAGCCACCCAAGCGCCCCAACAGTCTTTATTTTTAAAAAAAATTTTTTTAAACGTTTATTCATTTTTGAGACAGAGAGAGACAGAACATGAGCAGGGAAGGGGCAGAGAGAGAGGGAGACACAGAATCTGAAACAGGCTCCAGGCTCTGAGCTGTCTGCACAGAGCCCAATGCGGGGCGAGAACCCACAGACCTCGAGATCTTGACCCGAGCTGAAGTCGGATGCTCAACCGACTGAGCCACCCAGGCGCCCCTTTAATGTTTATTTTTGAGAGAGAGAGACAGAGAGACAGAGCACGAGCAGGGGAGGGGCAGAGAGAGAGGGAGACACAGAATCCAAAGCAGGCTCCAGGCTCCCAGCCATCAGCACAGAGCCCGACGCGGGGCTCGAACCCACGAACTGCAAGGTCGTGACCCGAGCTGAAGTCAGATGCTCACCCGACTGAGCCACCCGGGCGCCCCAAACAGCTGTCTCTTCTTAAAAATTATTCCTACCTTTTGTTTCAACGGGTAGGAGGATCTCAGCATGGATGGATGGATGTCTCCTGATACTTGTTCATTATTTTTGCAACTGTTTAAAAAAGAAAAAAAAAAAAATTCCACCAAGAGTCAGAAACTAGATGGGAAGGTGGGGACTCCAAATGTGGCCAAATGGAACTTAATTTACTAATCACGTGTTTTATCTAAGCGAAATGGATACCAGAATTCTTCTTCGTGCTATTTTCCAAGAACACTTTTCTTTTTCGTTTGCTTGCATGTTTTTTATTTTGTTTGAGGTGCGGCACGCATACGGTATAATCCCCCTTTGTGTACGATTCTATGAGAAATGAATGGTCATGTAACCGTCACCACGGCCAAGATTCAGAGCATCGCCCATCTCTCCCCAAATTCCACCTGGCTTTGTAGCCAGCCACTCCCCCGTGCCCTGCCCCGAGCAAAACCACTGCTTTCTTTAGGTCCCTGGGGTTGTCATTCCCAACGTGTCACAGAGATGGAACTAAACGCTATGTATTTGGGCCCGGCTTCTCGTATTCAACAGTCTGACTCTGAGATTCAGCCCTGCTGTTGTGTGGGTCTCTTCGCCCTTTTATTTGAGTCGTGTACCACTGTGTGACCCTCTGCGATTTGCGTTTCCATTCACCAGCTCAAGGACACGTGAGTCGTGTCCAGTTGGGGAAGATTATGAACGAAGCCATTATCAACATTTGTGCAGACATGTGCTTTCATTTCTCTGGCGGTGAGAATTCTGAGTCCTAAGGTAGATGTATGTCTAACTTTATAAGCAATTGCCATGGGGGCGCCTGGGTGGCTCGGTCGGTTGAGCATCCGACTTCCGGTCCGGTCATGATCTCTCGGTTTGTGAGTCGAGCCCCACATCGGGCTCGCTGCTGTCGGCACAGAGCCTGCTTCAGATTTTGTGTCCCCCTCTCTCTGCCCTTTGCTCTCTCTCAAAAATAAATAAATACTAAAAAAAAAAAAAAAAAAAAAAATGTGCCAGCAACTGCCAAACTGTTTCCCAAAGTGGGTGTACCATCCGGTCCCCCCACCAGCCGGAAATGAGCACTCCAGGAATGAGTATTCCAGTGGCCCCACATCCTCACCAGGTTTTGTGAGGGTTTGTTCCGTTTTGTTTACAGCCATCTTACTTGGTACATAGTGATACCTCATGGCGGACTTGATTTGCATCTCACTAATAACTTGTGATTTGGAAAATCCTCCCATAGGCCCACTGTCACCTTCCTAGCTTCTCTAGCAAAATGTCTGGTCAGATCTTTTCATAATGTTCTACAACAGGAATGTTGGAGAGTTATTTATAGATTCTGGACACAAGTTCTCTATCAGACACATGTTTGGCAGATCTTTTCTCACAGTTGGTGTCTTGCCTTTTCATTCTCTTAACAGTTTTCCCCAAAGAGCAGATTTTTTTTTTTTAATTCTGATGAAATCTAACTTATTTTGTTTTTGATGAGTCCTTCTGTTAGTGTCCTATATTTGGCGTAACTCAAGGTCACGGGATGTTTTCCTAGGTTTGCCTCTAGAGGTTTTGTGATTTTATGCTTTGCGTTTAAGTCTGCTGTCCATTTTAAGTCAGATTTTGTTTATGATGCAAGGTGCGGATCGAGGTTCGTTTTTTCACTGTGGATGACTAGGTGTTCCGGGGCCATTTATTGAAAAAACTATGCTTTGTGTATTGAATCCCCCTTTGCAGCTGTGCTGAAAACAAATTGGCCACACATGTGGGGCTCTATTTCTCGACTCCATTCCGTTCCACTGGTCCAGCTTTTTGTCAGGACCAGGCTGCCTTGATTCCTATAACGTCGCGGTAATATCGAAACAGAAAACGTGAGTCTTCCGACACTGTTCTTTTCTGTCATTGTTTTGGTTATTTGAGATCTTTTGCCTTTCCCAATAGACTTTCAAATACACCTGTTAATCTGTACAGGAAAATGTTGCCAAGACGTAGATTTATAGATCCTTCTGGAAAGAATTTAGCATTTTAACAATATAGACTTTCAGTCCATGAACACCATTTATCTCTCCATGTAGTTGGGTCTTCTTTGATATCTCTCATCATTGTTTGTAGTCTTCAGCATATAGAACTTGCACAGATGTTGGATACATACCAGAGTTTTTCATGGTTTTTTTGGTTTGTTTTGTTTTTCGGCGCTATTGTAAATTGTAGTGTTTCTAAAACTTTGACTTCTTATTGTTCATTGCTAGCATAGTTGAGTTTTGTATATTGACCTTGTATCCTGCAACCTTGCTAAACTCACTTATGATAAGTTCTGGTAGTCTGTAGATTTCCTTTATGTTTTGTATATAGACAGTCATGCCATCTGCAAATAGAGACAATTTTATTTTTCCCTCTTCAGTCTGTCTCTATTTTTATTTTCTTGCCATATTACACCATCTACGATCTCCAGTATGACATTGAATGGAAGTGGTAAGAAAAGACACCTTTGCTTTGTTCCCAATTTAGGGGAAGGATATTGAGTGTTCTTGCCATTATGATGGTACCTATAAGTTTTTCGTAAATGCCCTTTATTGGATTGAGGCCATTTCTTTCTCTTACCAGTTTGCTGAGAGTTCATCATGAATGAATGTTGAATTTTGTCAAATGTTTTTTCTGTATCAATTAAGATGTTTACATGTTTTTTCTGTATCTGCTGATATGATGGATTACATTGGCTGAATTTCTCATGTTGAACCAGCCTTGCCTTCAGGATAAACCTTCCTTGGTTGTGATGTATTATCCTTTTTTATATTTTGCCAGAGTTGATTTGAGAATGTTTTGTTGAGCTTTATTTTTTCATTTAGGTTCATAAGCAATGTTGGCCTATGGTTTTCTTTTCTTGTGATATCTTTTGTATTAGGATAATGCTAGCCTTATAAAATGACTTAGGAAATGTTCCCTCCTTTCCTGTTTTCTAGAAAAGTTTGTGTAGAATTAGGATTATTTCTTCCTTGAATGGTGGTATTTACCAGTGAAGGCACCTAGTCTGGTGTTTTCCTTATTAGAAAGTCGTAGGGGTGCCTGAGTGGCTCAGTTGGTTAGCGTCTGACTTCGGCTCAGGTCATGATCTCACACTTCATGGGTTCAAGCCCTGCTTCGGGCTCTGTGCTGTAAGCTCGGAGCCTGGAGCCTGCTTTGGATTCTGTGTCTCCCTCTATCTCTGTCTGTCCCCTCCTTGTGCTCTGTCTGTCTCTCTCTCAAAAGTTAACATTAAAAAATTAAAAAAAAAAAAAAAGCCGTAACTGTGAATTCCATTTCTTTGATAACTATGAGATTATTCAGGTTATCTATTCTTTCTTTTCTTTTTTTTTCCCAGCCCATCCCCCACCCATCTCCCCTCCGGCAACCACCGGTTTTTTTTTTGTATTTAATTTTTTTTTTTTTTTCTCCCTCTCTTTTTTTTTTTTTTTTTTTTTTTTGTCTCTTTCATTTGTTTGTTTCTTAAATTCCACATACAAGTGAAATCATATGGCGTGGTCGGTCCGGCTAGGCGTTTATCAATTTTGTTGATCTTTTCAAATAACCAGTTTTTTCTTTCATTAATTTTCTTTGTCATTTTCTGGATTTTAATTTTGTTGACTTCTGCTCTTATCTTTATAATTGCATTCCTTCAGTTTACATGTGCTGTTCTTTTTCCTGGTTTCCTCAGGTAGAAGCTTGGGTAACTCACTTGAGACCATTTTCATTTTCTAACGCTTGATGTTATAAAATTCCCTATGGGCACCACTTTATTTGCATTTTATAAATCTTGAGATGTTGTATTTTTATTTTTAGTCAGCTCAAAATAATTTCCACTTTCCCTTGAGATTCCCACTTGGATCCCTGGGTTATTTAGAAGTATGTTTAACTTTCAAATATTTGGGAATTTCCCAGATACCTTTCTGTTGGTGATTTCCAGATTTATTACATTATGATCGGAGAATGGACTTTGTCTGATAGCATTTCTCTGAAATTTGTCAGGGTTTGTTTTATTGTCCAGAGTAAGGTCTACCTTGGAGAATGTTCTGTGTGCCCTTGAGAAAAATGTGTATCCTGCCGTTGGGCGGAATGTTCTGAAGTGTCAGGTCAAGTTGATAGTATTGGCCAGGTCTTTTATATCTTTACTGATTTTCTGTCTTTTTGTTCTTTCAACACCTTAGAGAGGAGAGTGTTGAGGCCTTCAACTATAATTCTGGATTTGTCTATTTGTCCTTTGGGTTGGGTTTTTTTTTTTTTTTAATTTTCATTTTAAGCTTATTTATTTATTTTGAGAGAGACAGAGACAGCATGAATAGGGGAGGGACAGAGAGAGAGGGAAAATCCCAAGCAGGCTCTGTGCTGTCAAGGCAGAGCCCCATGCAGGGCTCAAACTCACAAAACCACAAGATCATGACCTGAGCCGAAACGCTTAACTGAGTGAGCCACCCAGCTCCCCCTATCCTTCGGGTTTTTGATGCATATGTTTTGAAGAGGCATGCCGGCCTCCACTTCGGTCTCCATGTTATTAAGTGTTGTGCCCGTGCACTTGCTAAAATTGCCCCGCAAAGTTGCAAGGTGCTGAGAAATGAAGGCTGGAGACGGAGGCCTTGAACATAACGGCCACCGGGCTCCGGGAGGAGCCGACCCTCCTTCACTGCTGGTGGCAGAGCGTTTGGGGCCAGCCTCCCGTAGGGCCTTTCAATCAGTGAGGTGGGGGAGGTCACTGCATAAAAAGAACTGATTCTAAGCTGGGACTCAGGATCTGGAGCGGCCGCGTTCACATCCTTACCCCACCCCAGGTGACCTCAGGCAGAGCCCTCGGCTGCTTGGACCCCCATTTCCTCAAGTCCCTCAACACGCATAAGCTGAATGCCTCTACTGGATGCTGGGAAAACCAAACGACATAAAGTGTGGTTCTTGCCTTGAAGATGCTTATACCCTCTCCTTTCTTTTTTTTTTTTTTTTTAAGTCTATTTATTTATTTTGAGAGAGCGAGAGAGCACAAGTAGGGAAGGGGCAGAGAGAGAGGGAGAAAGAGAGAATCCCAAGCAGGCTCTGCACTTGCAGGGCCTGAGGTGGGGCTTGAACCCACAAACTGCGAGATCATGACCTGAGCTTAACCGACGGAGCCACCCCGGTGCACTCTCTCTTTCCCTGAAGAACACACCAGCCCCCACCCTCCACCCTCCACCCTCCACCCCTGCGTGTGATATCCCGCCTCCTCTCTGCTGGTAAACCTTTAACAACCGCTTTGGGTGGGAGAACCCTATTGGCGGTGTTTGCCCAGATTCCATGGTGGAAATACCCCCTCCGTGGCACGTTTCAAGCTACCAGGGTGACTCAGAAGAGACACCCAGGCGCGCACCGTCAATCGGCATTTCCGCTGTAGGGCAACAACAGATGTCGATAACCCCGAGGGCATGGATAATAGGAAAGTGTCGCAAAAATAAGCAGGGAGTGATAAGTTCTGAGTATTTCATCACCTTGGGTTTGAATATAATTCATTTAATTATAAGCTTATATTATTGGATTTTAATCCTGGCCACATACACCAACCGATATGCAAAACTGATAATTCAGCCATCAGCTGTGCGGGTTCAGAGGTGCACAGAGACCCGATCCCGACTCGGACAAGGCTCAGACAAGCTCCCCCAGCAGGGAACGAATTGGTTCGTGTCACAGGACGGTCCACAGTAACTCTTCAGCAAGGGGTCTTGGGTTTTCTGTTTTCAACAACGTCTACAGTAATCTGGCTCCCCGCGGGGGCGAGCGGCCAGCCTGGGAGAGCCTGGGGCCTGCAGGGCTCTGATTGGCCAGCCCTGGCCACGCCCCCTCCGGAGGGGCAGGGGGTGGAGTTAGCAGCAGGGGACCGGAGCCCAGAGCAAGCGTCAGGAAACCTCGGGGTGACGGGCGCGGGCGTCCCCTGGTCAGCGAGGGTCTCTGAGGTTACCCAAAGCCTCAGAGGCGCTTGGGTAACCGGAACGCCCTCAGAAGCATTCAGGTTGAGGCTTTGCAGTCTTGGAATGTTCTCAAACTTTCGGTGCTCAAGGGTTTCAGAGTCCAGACGTAGTCCGTGTTTGTTTGCACAAAGGAAACAGTAAATATAAGCGGTGGATCCGAACACAGTTATCGCCCCAGCCTCCAGCGCCACGCCCCCAACCCCCTTGCCCTCGTGGGCGCCCCGTCGGGGCTCTGCCTCCCAGACACACGGGCACGGGCACGAGGGGGATTTTGTTGCGCTTTCGCGGAAGTAGACCCAGACCACACACGTGACCCTGCAGCTTGCTTTTTCTCACCCTGGAGCTAAATCTTGGGGCTTCCCTCCCAGTCAGCAGAGAGAGCCCTGCAAACAGGAGGGGTGACTCTAGCCAAGACTGGCAGCTGGAGGCCTTTTCATTCATTGCTCCTACTGAAGACCTTTCGAGACTTCTAAATTTGGTCAGAGTGTGGGAGGCCGTGCAGGGTGCCTGCGTGCTAAAAATACCAGCCCCGGTCTGGGGTGGAGGCTGCCCCCGGGGTCTTCCACAGGCACCGTCAGTCCCCTCCTAAGACCCTTGGACTCTCTGTGCCAACACCAGTGCCCCAGGCCACGCAGATGGCAGCGCGGCACTGGTCCCCAGGTGACCAGGCTGGAATACCCAAACCTCGCCAAAGGGAGTCACTCCCCGCTGTGGTCTCGTGACCTCCTCGCTCGGTACGACCGCTGCAGGGTTTGGACCAGGTCTGGGTACCGCTTTACTGATACTTATTTTCAACTCGTTTTTTGCTTGTTTATTTCTTCTTTCTTTCTTTCTTTCTTTCTTTCTTTCTTTCTTTCTTTCTCTTTTGAGAGAGGAAGAGAGTCCGTGCAGGTGAGAGGAGAGGGGCAGAGGGGGTGGGGGAGAGAGAATCTCAAGCAGGCTCCGCACTGTCAGCGAGAAGGCCTAACCAGAGCTCAAACTCACAAGCTGTGAGACCATGACCTGAGCCCAAATCAAGAGTCAGATGCTTAACCAACTGAGCCACCCGGACGCCCCTCAACTCACTTTTAAAAATTAAATACTTGTTGAGATGAGCACTGGGTGTGGTATGTAAGCGAATTTGACAATAAATTATATTAAAATTAATTAATTAATTAAATTAAAATTAAATGCTTTTTTTAGCAGGCTCCACACCCAGCGTGGAGCCCAATGCAGGGCTTGAACTCATGACCCTGAGATCAAGACCTGAGAGCTGAGATCAAGCTGAGCTTAGTTCCTGACTGAGCCACCCAGACACCCCAAATACATTTATTTTTCAATAAAACTTCACAACACTATAGTAAATGGAAAATCAGTATCACCCGTCATACATCGTAATTATATAGAGATAGACATTATCGACCATGATAATAAATAATGTTGTTATTATTAGCCTTTTTGAGCCTTCGCTCTGTGCCAGGAGCTGTTCTAGACTCTATGATATTAACTCACTCAGTGAGTTGCTGCGGTCCCCCAAGGGAGGCACCGTGCTGTCCCCTCCCTCTGTCATGAGTTAAGAGGCTCAGAGCGGAGGCCCTGAAAATGGACACATCACCTTGGAAACCAAAGGCGAGGCCACCTCAGTCACCCTGGCGCCCATGGGCGGGGCACCTCAGCTATGCCGGACTTTGAATCTGATTTGCTTCTTGCCTGATTCACCCATCTACTCAACAAGTGTTCGCTGAGCACCTGCTGTGTGACCTTGCTGGGGAAAGAGAGGATTAGGACTCTGTCCCTGCCCTGGAAGAGCCTGCCTGCTCGTCGGGAAGGGTGTGTATGGACCAGCATGTGGTTGGGGCTTCAGAGCTGGGTGCTGGGAGGGGAGAGGGCATTCTCCAGCCTGGGCTGGGGGTGGAGGGGTGATGCTGGGTGAAGGACGGTGGCAGACAGGTGACATAAGGGGCGGGGAGAGGGAAAGGGAACATGGCAATTCAGGTCCGTTAAAAAGATGGAATAAAGTAGGATTCATGTCTTCAATGACATCCCTGTTATTAACATAATAAGAGGATTTCACCTCAGTTTTCCCCATCTGTAGAATGGGAATAATGGGGCATCCTCCTAGAGGAACACCCATGAGGATAAACATGTCACACAGCCTCCAAAGCATTCTGGTAGTTCCTGCCACACAGTCAATGCTCAAAATGTCACTACCCATAATGACGATGATGATTACTGCTTCTGGCCAGTGCTGGTGTTTTCCATTTACCATAGCAGCGTGGTAAAGGTGTTTTTTTCTTTAATTTTTAAAAATATTTTATTTATTTTTGATAGAGACAGAGCACAAATGGGGGAGGGGCAGAGAGAGAGGGAGACACAGTATCGGAAGCAGGCTCCCGGCTCCGAGCTGTCAGCACAGGGCCCGACGCGGGGCTCAAACTCACAAACCGTGAGATCGTGACCCGAGCCGAAGTCAGATGCTCCACCGACTGAGCCACCCGGGCACCCCAAGTGGTTTTTTTCAATGTATTTGATTTTTCAAAGTGAGTTCAGAAGTGGTACCCTCGCAGCGAGTTTAAGCTAATATCCACGTCGCTGTGTTTGTTCTCATTTGCATCTGCCCTGGAATTTTACAAGCACACAAAAAAATTCACCCGAAATGTCCACACGTCCCTTTTATCGTCCTGATGCTCTATTTAGAAAGAAATGGAAATCCAAGGCTATTCTTTTAAACTCATAGCAATCCACTGACTTGACGGGGAACTTCAATTCCTTACCAAATGGTAAAAGCAACCTAATAATGAGCAATATTTCTAAGTAGCACAGCTCCCAGTGTGGGGCTTTCTAAATCTGATCTAGACGGGCCAAACCTTCACCTTTCCCAACCGAAGCCTCTCTTTGCGGAGCGATACGGCTTTGCAAGGACATCTGTCGGCGTCGCCACGCCTCAACTAGGAGAAGATGACTTTTTTCCCCCATCTCTCCCCGCCTCCAACTGTGCTCGGTGTGGTGTCGAGCAATATGGGGCTTTGGGGAAAATGAAAAATCTGGAGTTGCTGTTTAATCAGGCGAGAAAAGAAAAGATCACAGGCTGAGTGAGACCAGTTGGGTCTCAGGTTCCTGCTACCTCCTCCCATTTGTAAGGGACGATGAGCTAGTTACTGTTTCTGGGCTTCAGTTCCTGCCTGCCTCAGTTTCCCTCTCGGTAAGGTCACCTCTTGGATTCTTGAGATTGTGCGTGCTAAGCAAGTATCTCCTATTATGATGACGATGATGATTACTGCCTGTATAGACTGGGGGTAATCCCCCTTTTGCTGCAAGGAGCTTTGGGGATCACATGGCATAGCCCCGGACGGCATCCGCCCTTTTGAAGCAGGCTTAGAACTCTGGCCAGAGCTGTGCTGAGGGGGAGGGGGCGGGGGTGAGATCCAAAGTCAAAGCCACCTCAAAAGGACTATAAAAGGGAAACGGAATCCAAAGAAGAGAAGGTTGAAGTTGCTGCTTTTCAGAATTTTTCTTCACAGGCAGTGCAACCTGGGGGAGACCCGTGCCAGCCCCCGCCCCGCCCCGCTCCGTGCGCCCCGTGCCCCTGCACACACGAGGCCCAGACAGAGCCACGGCTGACGCAGGACGCCCGCCGAGCCCACAGGTGGAGTGTGAGGGTCAAGCATTTACTACTCTGCTGCCCCCATCACGCTAATAACAGTGGGATTACCGGCCCACGGGGAATGTTCCAGGCTCTCCCCAGTCCAAGCAGTCGGCCCTGATTCTCTCGTTTAATCAACCATCCCTGGAGGGAAATGCCAGCATGACTCACCTTTTGCGAGAGAGGAAAGCAAGGCACAGAGAAGTGAAGAAACATGCTCCAGGCTGCACAGCTCATAGATGGAGCCAAGGTTTGAACCCAGGCCGTGCGGCTCTGAAGCCCAGGTGGCCTGCCTCCCCGGCCGCTGCCAGAGCTGGGCGCTGATGTGGGCACCCCACAACCCGGGCCTCAATGGCACAACGACCCTTGGTCATTTGGTCCTTAGCCTCAGACGCACGGCCGCCCTCTGGTAGAGCCGGGCCGAGGATGGACGGCGGAGAGGCGTTGCCTTGGGCACAAAATTTAAGGAAGCGTCGTAGGACCGGGAAGTGTGTGCCCCAAAGAGTGGACTGGCCTCGGCGAGCTGTGCGGAGGGGCAGGAACAAACTAGGGAGGCGGGGGACCTCCCGAGGCCGGAAATAACAAAGACCGGTCCGGGACGACTCGTATTCGGGGAAGTGACACTGGGGCCTTGGGCTCTCCCAGTGCCCCCCTGGCCGCCCCGCTCACGCCTGACCTCCTCGTCTGCGCGGGCCTCTGAACACCTTCAGACCGGACGCAGCTGGGAGCGTCACTGCTAGATGGCGATTCGGTTTCTGCAAACGAGTCCCGAAGGGACCTCACGGACGCTCGGGAATCCGTTCGTGCGGCAGGCAGACGGTGGCCTTCCAGAGATGTCAGGCCTCCAGCCACGGGGAACTGGATTCTGCCAACAGCCCCGAGGAGCAGGAAGCGGATTCTCCCCCGGAGCCTCCCGAAGGAACGCAGCCCGGCCGACGCCTTGCCGTTAGCCCCTCAAGGCCCCTGGGCGCCTTCTGACCTCCAGGTCTGTACGAGGAGAAACCCGTCTGTTTGAGCCACGGAGTTTCTGGTCATTTCGTACAGCAGCAGGAGGAAACCCCGTGCCTGTTTTTACTCCTGTTAGAACGTTCGTTTGCTGGTGGGGCTGGCACGGTCTGCTAGGTGCCCTCCGGTCGTGTGGTCCAAAACCTGCATGTGAGACTGGCCAGGAGGAGGAGGGGACCCCCCGGGGACCCCGCCTCCCCACGCCCCTCCGGAGAGGAGGCCTGGTCAGCCGGACGCACCACACCCTCTGTGCACCCCTATTTCCTTCGTGTACCACGACGTACTCTGGGTGTAAACACAGGCAGTCCTGAGACCCTTCCCAGGGCTCTGTTGAGACCCTGAACACCCTGTCATTCCACCGGAGTTATCTTGAAAAACGAGCAAAAGGAGGCCCGGAAGGGTCAAGGCCACACAGCCGATCAACTTAAACGGAACGAGGCTGTGACCTCGGGCTCCCACCCGTCATCAGACAGTCCTTCCATTTTGGTTTGGCAGAACAGAGCAGAAACTGTGGCTTATCCCCCGTATCTGTGTGCCTCTCTCACCCCGGTTATGATTTTAGCCCGTCAAACGACCACCCAGGACAAAGACACGTTTCCCTCGTGGTGAGGCATGGCCATGTGACACAGCGGTGTGGGAAGTGTTCTTAAAAGGAGCAGGGGACACCCTCCTCTGTTCCTGTCTCTTTCCTCTTGGCTGGAAAGAAGATACGATGGCTGGAGCTCAGGCAACAGTTTTGGAGCATGAGGATGGCCAAGTCACACGCTGCGGAAGCCTGAGACCTTAAAAACTTTGTGAAGCCTCTCTAGCAGGGCTGTGTTCCCTCTGGAAGGCCTAGGGAAGAATCTGTTTTCTTGCCTTTCCTGGCGAGGCCACCCAAACCCCATGATGCGTGGTCTCTTCTCCCATCTATCTTCAAAGCCAGGAAAGGCCGGTCTTGTCTCTCTCACGCTGACGTTGGCCCTCCTGCCTCTCTCTTCCACGTTTAAGACCCTTATGGTGACTCCCAGCTCCTCCGGATAATCCAGAATAATCTCCTCATTGAAAAATCAGCTGATTAGCAACCTTCCTGCCATCTGCGACTTTCATTCCCCTTGCCAGGAGAGGTGACACATCACAGGTTACAGGGACCAGGATGGGGACATTTCGGGACGGGGGCACTATTCTGCCTCTAAAAGAGCGGGGATGTCCTAGTCCCACAGATACTACAGTGAAGAGAGAAGATTCCGGACGTGAAGCAAAGGCCTCAAAGCGGCCACCTGCTGGCTCGGTCCCACCAATGGGCACGCCTGGTCCTCCCCGCTTTCTTTACCCTGAATCAGCTGCTGAGGTCCCACTGGCCACTTTCACATGAAAATTCACAGTTCCTGTTTCCCTTGACTCAATAGAGGGTCCCGCACCCTGGGTCTGCTTCCTAAGACGTTGACATCAACTGCGTGGGCTGCGGCCGCCCCTCGAGGACAGGCCACGGCTTCCCCGCAGTCCTCACCCTCCATTATCGCCTGTCGCCCAGTCTGCTGCCTCTGGTCACGGGGCCTGCCTGACCCCCGCGGGGAACGCAGTTTGTAACATTTACTTAAAAGCATCTCAGGGTGCAGAAGTTACCCAGTAAAGGGTTGTTAGTATTTCCCCTGTTCGAGAAGACACATCGACACGGCGATTCTCAACGTGGGATGTCCCTAGGGAACTTCTACGGATCTCAGCGTCCGGACCAGTTTCACCAGGACATCTGGCGTGGGGCCCGGCCCAGCATTGCCACAGCTCCCCAAGAACTCCGGCCAGCAGCCAGGCGGAAAACCGGGGCGTTCGCAGACCTTCGCAGGCCGTCAGGGCTCAGGCGACCTCAGCACAACTGTGGAGCAGGCCTCTATCCCCGGCCGTCCCTCCCAGAGAGAAAAAGAGGGCACATGTGAAGATTGTGAAACCATTCGTGAAACGCCGGTGGCTGTAACCAGGAGCCTCTGCTGCCTGAGCATCCACTTCCCGCTGCAGATACCGGAAGGCTGGCTGGAAGCTTCTGGAAGCTTCCATCACCCAGGCATTCCTTCGCAGTGACCGGCGGGGGCTCCTCAGACCAGTGAGGGGCAGATTCCAGACGCCGTAGCTCCCTTCTTTTTTTTTTTTTTTTATTGTTTATTTATTTATTTATTATTTTAAAAAAAATTTTTTTTAATGTTTATTTACTACTGAGAGACAGAGAGCATGAGCAGGGGAGGGGCCAAGAGATGGAGAGACACAGAATCTGAGGCAGGCTTAAAGCTCTGAGCTGTCAGCACAGAGCCCGATGTGGGGCTCGAACTCACCAACCGTGAGATCATGACCTGAGCCGAAGTCGACACTTAACGGACTGAGCCACCCAGGCGCCCCTGAAGGGAGAGGTATTTAAACAGAAGAGAGAACACTCAGCCGGGCTGTCCACGGGGGTTCTGCAGAGACATCACCCGTCCTACACACGGGTGCCCCGGGTGCCCTTCCCTGCCCAGCTAGCGTGTGACCACGTTCCTGCTAAGGCCCTCCCCCAGCTACTGGGCACTCCCCCCCCCGCCCCCGCCACCCCACGGGATGGAAACCTTCCAGGGCCACAATTCAAATGCCTCCCAGGCCAGGCAGACAACCAGGATGGGCAGCAGAGAGAGGCAGAGTGCGAACATGGCCCATTACTCACAATACTGAGTAATTAGCATTAGTATACTCATAATATTGACATCCTGGACGCTAATTTGCAATTTTTAGAAACGTCCCCATTTGCTAGAAAACGCCATCGGCGGCTGGGTTTGCCTGGGGACCTCCATTTCCCCTCTCTGTTGGCTGCTCTGGGTTCCCTCTTGGTTCTCCTTAGAACACTGTGCCTCCCAGAAACCTCCCGTGACCCAAAATAGCCACAAGCGGGCTATTTTTGCAGGACTCTGATAGCACAGGTCTGAGGGGCCAGGAGACGGGTCGGTGCTGGGGTTGGATCCTGTATTATCCTTTATCATCCGACGCTGCATGGGCTCAGAGCGGGGGACTGCAGGCCTTCAAGAAGCCCAGGAATGTTCCCACTGGTGACTGCCGGGGCGGGAGGGGGCGGGGGGTTCCAGACAGCCCTCGGTGGCCATAAATAGGACAGCCCGTGCCGGTGGAGCCCAGCAGGCAGGTGGCTGCAGGGAGGAAAGCAGGTCTCTGCTCCACACGCACTCAATCTGGTCCTCTCCCGGGGCCTAAGGGAGACATTTCCCTAACATTTGCATGGCAGTTGCTGGGGTCCTCAGTCAAAATGCATGCAAATCCAAGTTCTGTGCCGCAAAGTTAATCCTTGATGGGCATTGTCTCTGACATGCTCCAGAGAGCTGGTGACCTTTCATCCCCCAAATGCATGCTAAGCACCAGCTTTGGGCGGGCAGTGAGCTGGGAGCTGGGTTACCAGGGAGAGCAGGACAGCCTGGGCTCGCCCGCCAGTGGGGGACATGGCCCTACGGAACAGTCGGGGGCTGTCACAGTGACTGGTGATGGCTGTCAAGGGTGAGGGTAAAGTTTATATTTTTGTTTGTTTAATTTTAGTTAAGTTTATTTATTTTGAGAGAGACAGAATTCGAGAAAGAATCACAAGCAGGCTCCACGTTGTCAGCACAGAGCCCGACGCGGGGCTCGAACCCACGAACCGTGAGATCGTGACCCGAGCCGAAGTCGGACGCTCAGCCGACTGAGCCACCCCGGCGCCCTGGGTGAGGGTAAAATTTAAAGAGGGTTCTGCAAGAATGTTCTTCACAGCTTTCCTTAGAAGACCCTCAGACTAGAAATGCTCATCAACAGGGGAAGGGGAAGCAAATGGGGCTGTATCACGACAGAATATTCTAGATCTCTGAGAACAGCCACACATACTTGGTGTCACGAGAAGGAAGCCAGACCTCGAGAGCCTACTATCCGCTCCCACACGTGAATCTCGAAAGCAGGAAAGTCAATGTATGGGGTTGCAAATAAGGACAGTGGTTACCTTTGGGTGGGGCGTGGGGCCGGAGGGGCCCAGGGGAGCACCCGGGGTCACCTGCTGTCTCTAGATCTGGCCGCTGGTTACCCCGTGTGTGTACTTCGTGAAGTCTCATGCACCCGGTCAGTTAAGATGTGCACCCTTTTCGGGGCGCCTGGGTGGCGCGGTCGGTTAAGCGTCCGACTTCAGCTCAGGTCACGATCTCGCGGTATGTGAGTTTGAGCCCCGCGTCGGGCTCTGGGCTGACAGCTCAGAGCCTGGAGCCTGTTTCAGATTCTGTGTCTCCCTCTCTCTCTGACCCTCCCCCGTTCAAGCTCTGTCTCTCTCTGTCTCAAAAATAAATAAACGTTAAAAAAAAAAATATTAAAAAAAGATTTGCACCCTTTTCTGTATGTACATTTCGTGTCTCAATAACAAGTTTACACGAAATAATAAAGCAGGGAAGGGAGGAGAGGAGGGGAGGGTGGTTGGAAATTGCTAGACCAACTAGTGGGCCTGTGCCCTGCCCGCTCCGTCCCATCGCGTGGCCAAAGGATGGAGGTTTGCCAACAGCACGTCTACTCCCCAGATGGGCCGCCTGGGGTGCTGCCCAAGCCGTGGACCGCAGAGCTTCGGGAACCCCCAGGGCAGCCGGGCTCTGCTCAGAGACCTGGAACTTGGGGGCAGGGAGTGGAAAACCCCAGCCCGCGGTCGCCCCAGGGGACCTGGCCGCCCCTCCCGAGGAAGACATAAGATGGGGATGACAGAACGATGTCCTTGGAGCCTGATGGATAACGTCCCCGTGTATGTCCTGAATGCTCCACAACAGTTAAGTGCCTCTGTTGTGACCAGCAGCATTTATTAGACGCCTACTGGGTGCCGGCACACGCCGATGTGATTCCAGCGCTTACCCAGAGGAGATGCTTTGTAAAACGTCAGTCGACTGAATGGTCTGTTGATTTGTTACAGTAACCCTTGCGGGGACGGTCACAGCCTCCGACTGTCACAGCCTCCATCTACCACTCGGGAGCCGGCTTCGGAACCCTCCCCTCTTGAAGCCTCGGTTTCCTTCCCTGCGAGACAGATCATGAGAGTGACTGACTCGCTTTGCCAACAGCCCCTTGGGCGGGGCGATTCTCTGCTGTGGGGACCGTCCCGCCTCGGAGGGGGCATAACCGCCGCCCCGGCCTCCATTCCCACAAGATGCCAGCAACACGCCCCTCCCGGCTGTGACAACCAAAATCTCTCCAGACATCAGCAAGTGTCCCGGGGGACGGAATGCTGGTTGAGGGCCTCTGGGTTGTAGACAAGAATGCCATAGGATGGTGGGGTGCGAAGGACGCGGCAGAACCCCCAACAATTAGCAATCACCGTCAAAAGAGCGGGCAAAATGCCGGGGCGAGGATTTGAGCTCAGGGCCATCTGACCTCACACCAGGGCTCGCTTCTGACCTTCACGTTGCACTTGGACGCCCAAGGCCTTGTCGGGGTGCGGGTCCTGGTGTGGCGGGTCTGGGGCGGTGACCCTTGCGCCTGGCGGCCCCCTCCCCTGCCGGAGCCCTTGAAGCGTTGATGGCCCAGAGGGGGGGATCCAAAGGGGTATCTGTGGGGGCGCCTGGTGGCTCAGTCGGTGAAGCGTCTGACTCTTGATTTCCGCTTGGGTCGTGATCTCAGGGTTTGTGAGATCGAAACCTGCACTGGGGGCGCACTCTCTCTCTCTCTCTGTTTCTCTCTCTCAAAAACAAATAAACTTAAAAAAAAAAAAGAGGCATGTGCCACAGGTCTCCACTGCACTAAATTCTTTTTTTTTTTTTTTTTTTTTTTTTTAGTTTATTTTAACGCGGGGGGTGGAGAGAGAATCCCAAGCCGACTCCACGCTGTCAGTGCAGAGCCCGACTTGGGGCTTGAACTCACAAACCGCGAGATTGTGACCTGAGCCCACCCCCCCCCCACCTGAACCCCAAGATCGCCTGGGGGAGGGGTGCGGCCGCAGGGAAGTCGGGCTGCCGGGGGTTCGTGTGGTGATGAGGTGTGATTTCAGCAAGGAAATTGGCCAAGTCAGTGCAGGATGTCAGAGAAGGTTCCTCAAACTGAGGCAGCAAGGGAGGTAGAGAGGAGGGTCTGACTCACCTCCCAGCGCTTCGGGTCGATACAAATATACCAACATCTCCACGCAGCGTTGCCGATTCTTCCAGAATCGCTTCAAAGTAAGAAACAGTGCCAGGCGCAGATCATGCTACCCCGGGAGGATGGGACAAGACCACGTGACCTCTACGGTCTTCTTGCGAACACCCAGAGCCCTGGCCCAACCACGAGAAGAACGGCAGGCCGGCCCCGACTGGAGGACATCTCACAAAACCTCTGAGCCGAGTCCCCAAAATGGCCAGATCAGCAAATCCAAAGAATGATGGAAAAAGCGTCACAACCCCGAGGAGTGAGGAAGCACGGCACGTGTCCCGGACAGGACCCTGGAGCAGGGAAGGGACGGAAAACCTGGTGAAGTCCACATAAAGTCTAGAATTTATGTGCCGATGTCAGGTTCTTAGTTTGGACACATGTAACCCGGTCGC
Organism: Herpailurus yagouaroundi; assembly: GCF_014898765.1. NCBI lineage: Eukaryota > Metazoa > Chordata > Mammalia > Carnivora > Felidae > Herpailurus > Herpailurus yagouaroundi. The sequence goes on along the minus strand of NW_024412463.1, from coordinate 7,359,222 downwards.
GGAGAAGGGTAACGTTCCGGGAAATTCAAACCGAGGGAGGGATAATCCGGGAACTCTCTGTACAGCTTTTGCAACTCTTCTTCAGAGTTCAAGGGCACCCCTGAAGTGCACAGGGAGCCCAGGGAGCTTGTATGTACAGAAATGTGCAAAGTAAAAAATTCAAACCTGCTTTTCAGCCCTTCTCTCCCAAGTCCACACCCCAGGAGCTAAAATGTGATGTGTGGCTTTTCCTTACCTTCGAGAGTCCTTCTCTTTTTTCTCTTTTTTCCTTTTCTTTTTTCTTTTCTTCCCTTTCCCCTTGCTTTTCCTTTCCTTTTTTTCCTTTTCTTCTCTTTTCTAAGTTCATTTATTAATGTTGAGAGAGAGAGAGAGAGAGCTCACATATGAGCGGGGGAGGGGCAGAGAATCCCGAGCAGGTTCTGCACTGTCAGTGTGGAGCCCGACGTGGGGCTCGATCTCACAACCGCGAGATCGGGACCTGGGGCAAAACCAAGAGGCAGATACTTAACCAAAGGAGCCACTCGGGTGCCCGAGACTTCTTTTAAAAGAATCTTCCAATGCCACGTGACCCATCCTCGTGGAGGAGTCCTAAATCGGGGTGGGGAGGGTCTCTGGAAGAATCCACACTTGGTCACAGCTCGGAGACCCACACGGTCTGAGCTTCCACCCCGCGTGAGGCCCTCTTCCTCCTCACGCCAGGAACTGTCACTGGCCCCATTTTCAGGAGGAGGAGACTAAGGCCCTGAGTCACAGCCAGCGGTGAGGAAGGGAGGATGCGGGCCTAGGACCCCAATGGCAAAGCCCACGTGGGTCACATGACGTAGCAGCGCCTCCCGGGGCTTCTTTCCCACCAGGGGACGCACCCCCCTCGCGCTCCCTCTCCCCACGGACCTGGGAGCTGCTAGAAATACCCCGGGCGCTGCCCCCGCTGGCTGGGTCAGGATGGGCATTGTAGGGAGCTTCTGGAGCCCACGGGCACAGACACTCTGAGAAGCCTGCTCGGACTCTCTCCCCTTGAAAGGGACTCCAGTGGGAGGCCCGGGCCCATCGTGACTCCAGAGGACACACTGAGAGCCGGGACAGCGATGCCAGGAGGCCCCGGGCCTGGGCTCAAGGACGTTCGGGTCTCACGCTTCAGCCGGGCACTTAATTAGCATCTTCCTCTTTCCAGCCCAGGAAATGGCTTTAAAAAGCTCCCTTAGAACCCAGCCCTGGGAACCCCGGCACACCAGTCCCTCGAGTCCCCGGGGAGGCTGCTGTGCCAGGCCAGACAAGGCCAGGAGAAGACGCATGTGTGCAGACGCCCGGGCTGGCTCCTGGTCCTGAGCACACATGGCTCCCGCTGTGGGTCCCGTGGGCGGCCGCCCTCCTGCCCCAGTGATGCAGGCACAGACCCCAGCACTACGGAGACTTATACCAACCCCAGCACAGAGGGGGCCGGGAGATGGCTGGGGAGGCGGGTGTGGACGCAGGACATGCTCTTCTCTCCTCCGACCTCTGATCTTTGTGGACAGGGAAGCTTCTGGTAAGGGTCTAGGCTCCACGGCCTGGATGCAGGACTGCCTCGGCCACCCACAGCCCGTGTGGCCTTGGCAAGCTACTGCGCACACATCCCAGCCTCGACTTCCCCGTCTGCAAAATGGAACTCACAGGGGTGCCCTGAGGACTAAGACACTCAGTGAGAGAGACCGACAAGCACCTGACTCACACCTGATGACTGCTAGAAAGGTGGACAACTGACGGAAAAGCGGGAGGAGCCAAATGGGGTGAGGCGGAACACCCGGATGGGTTTGAAGGCAGCTCTCGGGGGACCCTGAACCAGAGTGGACGAGCCACGTCAAGGGGGCACCACACAGGAGGACACAGTCATTCCTGAACGTGGAAGATAAGTGTTCTTCCCAGTTCAAAGTCCAAGGGCAGGGCCCGGTGAGAAATGAAAATTCAGGGCACTTGTTAGAAAAGTATGGGGAATTTTTTTTTTTTAATAATTTGTTTTTTAATGTTTATTTATTTTGGAGAGAGAAAGAGAGACAGAGCATGAGCAGGGGAGGGGCAGAGAGAGAGGGAGACACAATCCGAAGCAGGCTCCGGGCTCCAAGCTGTCGGCACAGAGCCCGACGCGGGGCTTGACCCCACGAACCGCGAGATCATGACCTGAGCCAAAGTCGGATGCTCAACCGACGGAGACACCCAGGCGCCCCAGAGGAAGGGGGAATTTCAAGGCAGTGACAGCAGAGCAGGAAACCGAGCGTGGGGGCCCCGGGCAGCTGACCAGGTCACATGCCCATGAAGTTGGCCTCGCCCAGGGGCCTGGCTGCCTTAAAAGTGAAATCTAGGGGCGCCTGGGTGGCGCAGTCGGTTAAGCGTCCGACTTCAGCCAGGTCACGATCTCGCGGTCCGTGAGTTCGAGCCCCGCGTCGGGCTCTGGGCTGATGGCTCAGAGCCTGGAGCCTGTTTCCGATTCTGTGTCTCCCTCTCTCTCTGCCCCTCCCCCATTCATGCTCTGTCTCTCTCCCAAAAAATAAAAAAAAATAAAAAAAACGTTGAAAAAAAAAAAAAGTGAAATCTGGAGACCGCTGTCAGCAGATGCCTTTACCCCACCAGCCAGGCCCTTCCAGCCCACCCCCCTCACCGCCCCCGCCAGCGGCTCCCCATTAGTCAAAGTGCAAATCGGTCTGGCAGTCAGCGTGGCCCGCACCATTATCAAGAGGGGCAGAGCGAGGAGGGGAGGGGGCTCTGGGAAAAGTCAAATCGTCAGCGGGCAGCTACGGGAGAAAAGCCAGGCAGCGGCTGTCAGCCTCCAAGCTGCCAAACTTTTGCCATGATGCCAGAAAAGGCACTTCCCTGGTTCCCGTGGTCCTGGAAGAAAAGCAGCTCAGACACAGGGACATCCACTGTCCCAGGCAGTGGCAGCCCCTCTGGGTCTTCTACACGTCCCCTGGGCACCGTGCAGGTGGAGCCCGGCATTGGGTAGAGCCCTGCAGCACGGGGGGCCCTTCCCAGGACATCCCTGGGGTGCCTCTGGCCCATGGCAGCCAGGAAGACAGGCCTTGAGCCTGCAGACCGCGGGGTCCACACTGGGGAAGGCTCCTGCCTGAGGCCCCGGGAGCTTCTGGAAGCGTTCAGATGGGGGCACAGAGTGGAAGGGAGGGAAGCAAAGCAAAAGAATTCTGGGGGTGCCCGGCTGGCTCAGTCCGTGGCACGTGTGACTCTTGAACTTGGGGTTGTAGGTTCGAGCCCCGAACCTCTGGGTGTAGAGATTACTTTTAAAAAGATAAGATCTTAAAACAAAACAGAAAAAGGATTCTGGCAGAGGGGTCACTGCCACAGCCATCAGGGGCCAGTTTGGGTGGGCGGGGGGGGGAGGGGGGAGCCAGGTGACAGGAGGAACTTGGGAAGGCAGGGCAGGGGATTAACCCATCACCTCACACCAAGAGAAACACCAAGAGAGGTGGCCGCAGAGCCCAGGCCCCATTCCCAGGGTGTCCACACTCCGGGGCCGTTACAGACAGCACCCCCCGCCAAGCACGCTCCCTGCCACGCCAAAGCCCCCCCAACAGTCCTGGTGACCAACCATAGAGCCCAGGCATGCGGCCGCCCCGTGGGCTCCACTTATCTGGCAACAGTTCTGTGACGTGCCCCTGTCAAACTACGTCCTCTAGAAGAGGAGCCCAAGGGTCCGGGAGGAACCTTCTCTCTGGGCTCGCACAGCTGATCAGTGACAAAAGCAGCACGGATGCAAGTCACATTCAGGTCCTTTTGTCTCTCCCCTCCCAGCATCCGATGCTCTGTCTCTTCCTGCTGCAACGCAGAGAAGGCCAGGGTCCCCGGGGGGAGTGCCGGGGACGACAAGGACACAGCGGTGGGGGCAGGAGGCCTCACTTGGCTCAGTGCTTCTGAGTCACATGACATTCGACGTTTGGAGGGCAGCCTGGGGTCCATCCCGAGCTTCGAGGGTGGGCTGTCGGAGGTGGGGGGGTCACACCCCCCGACGTGTGTGCTCAGAAGGGCCTGTGCTTGGTCTCATGCTCTGGGATTTTTTTTTTTTTTTTTTTAATGAAGTCTGTTTCATTTTCTTTTTCTTAACGTGTATTCGTTCTTGAGAGAAAGAACGAGTGAGTGGGGGAGGGGCAGAGAGCGAGGGAGACCGAGAATCCCAAGCAGGCTCCGCACTGACAGAGCTGAGCCCGATCCGCGGCTCGATCCCACGAACTGTGACATCATGACCTGAGCCCACATCACGAGTGGGACGCTGAACCGACTGAGCCACCCGGGCGCCCCAGCATCTTGAAATTCTCAACGGTGTTTGAACGCGGGCCTGGATTTTCGTTTCGCACTGGGCACCACAAATTCCACTGCCCATCCTGCCCCACCGTCCCGGGGATCGGGCAAAGGCAGGGTCCCGCCCGAGGTGGAACATTCCAGGTACTGGCTGCTCAGGCCACCCTCACCTTGATGTGCTCGTGTCCGGGGCAGGTCCGCAGCCTCTGGCTGGGCGGGAGCTGGGGAACTTGGCTGCAGCCGGACCCTCCCGAGGAAGGGTCGGGCCTTACCTGGAGTTCCGGGAAGAGGGTCCCCCCGCCCCCCTGCCCAGGACCTGCTGTCTACTCCCAGCTCCCACATGGAGAAGTTTCCAGCCCCCTCTCCTTCCCAGTCTTGGGCAGTCTCGTGCTCCCAGGGACGGCTGCGCCTCCTTCACCCCGCCCAGCTTCTACCCTCCACCCACCCACCTCAGGGAGGGCCCGCTGCTCTCCCCCTGCACCCGGCACACACATGCACAGGCTGTAGAAATTCCCTGCGTTGGCTTCTTGTCCCTGAGTGGGGTGGGATGCGGAGGCATTTATGCCACTCCTTTGTGTCTCACCAAATGCAGAGACAGCTGTCATTCTTGCCACCACTCTGCCCCGCCGCGTGCCCGCCAGTGTGCACGCCCACATCTGGAAAGAGCACTTAGAATGTTCTACGTTGCATCCCTGTGGTTTGGGCGGGGAAAGCCCCACTCCCAGAACCCAAGGGTGCCTGTGCGGTGCTGGCCTGGCCAACCAGCTTATTGCATAGGCCTCAGCCTCTGGTTCAGGGAGAACATTACCCAAATCGACATGATCTGAGTTAATTCTGTGAAAGTGCTGCAAAGAAAGAATCTGACTTTCTCCTGGGAGGCCAGGTGGGGAGATGTAAACCTTGAGCTATCGGGGGCCAATTGGAGAGGAAGACAGAGCCAGAGATGGAATAAAATCAAGTCCTGATGACAGCATTTGAGCTCCCGGATCCAGCCGTGCCTGAAGTCCATTTCAGTTTGCATAAACATTATTTTTCTTAAGTCGGTTCCGTCGAGTTTTGTGTCACTCATGGCCGAAAGAGCCCTGAGCAACATACTGTCTCCCTCTGCGGTGAAGGATACAGCTGCATATGAACAGAACTCACATTTGGCTCTCACGGTTGCTCAGGACTTGGAGAAATTCCTAAAGTTAGCCAAAGGAAGGCTTTGGAAAGCAGCCTGTGCCTCACATCGATTTTTTCTCTCTAAGGCAGTTTGGCCGGGAGTCCTTCCAAAGAGTGCTCTTGTGTTTTCTGGCAGCACGGAAGAGGCTCTCTGCCTGTGGCCGGGAGAATCCTGGCCCCGGGTACGGGCGCCCTGGGCCGGGCTGTGAATATGACGGAAGATCACTCCCATGATTCACCAACAGGGAGATGATCCTGGATGGGCCTGACCAAATCAGGTGAGCTCTTGAAAGGAACCAGGACCCTTCTGAGATCCGGGAGTGAAAGTGGGAGGGAGCCTAAGGAGGGCGGTCCCATGGTGGAGACTTATGGGGAGCTTCCAGAAGCTGAGAGCCGTCCCCGGCCAGCAGCGCGTGGGACAATGGGGTCTCGTTCCTGAGCTGGTCAACAACTCGAGGGAGCTTGGAGGTGGGTTTTTCTGCAGTTGAGGCCCCAGATGAGAACACGGGCCGGCCAGCCTCTCGTGTGCAGCCTCACCAGACCCTTGACAGAGAACCCAGCTAAAAGGTGCTGACTCCTGACCCACGGACACCCTGAGAGAATAAATGGGTGTCGTCTCAGCCACGGAGTTTGTGGGCATTTGTTATGCACTGAAAATTAACACACTTCTCTGCCTGGCTCGCTCTCTCTCACTCATTTCACTCAGGCCTCTACTCCAATGTCACCTCCCCGGAGGCTTTCCCCAACCCGTGTCAGGTGGGCCCCTGTCTCATCACCCACCACCCCCTTACCTGCATCAGTGTTCTTCACAGCCCATCCGCCTGCCACGGTGTCTACACCATAGGCCTGCCGACTTGTTCCTGGAAGTCCAAGAAAGAGGCCTTGTCCCGTCCGTGCCGCTGGGCCCAGAAACTGGCACGTGAGGAGGCTTCTCTAAGCCCGGACCGAACAAGTGAGTGAGTGAGTGAATGAATGAATAAATGAACAAGGAAGTAAATGAAAACCACCAGCTTAATTGGCCACGGGTACTGCCACGCTGCAGCTCTTGTGGGGAGCTGATAAGACCGTGGTTTCCTGTTCCCCTCGAGCAGCTGAGGCAACTCCCCGTGACCCCTGTGGCCAGGGCCGTGACACCCCCTCTCACGGTGCGTGCAGACAGAAGGCTGGGGGACCTCGTCCCCAGCCGCCCCTGGGGACCCAGGCCTGCGTTTCAGTGCCCGTGCTGCCCGTCCCTCCCCCCAGTCTGTGCCGTGCGGCCTCCGCTTGTTTACTGACCTCCCCAGACCTTGGCCTTCTCATCTACAAAATGGGGACAGGAAGGGGCACCTGGGCGGCTCAGTCGGTAGAGCGTCCGACTTCGGCTCAGGTCATGATCTCGCAGTCTGTGAGTTCGAGCCCCGCATAGGGCTCTAGGCTGACAGCTCGGAGCTTGCAGCCTGCTTTGGATTCTGTGTCTCCCTCTCTCTCTGACCCTCCCCTGCTCAGGCTCTGTCTCTCTCTCTCTCTCTCTCTCTCTCCCTCTTACAAAATGAATAAAACATTTAAAAAAAAAAAAAAAAAAAAAACGGGTACAGTCCAAGGTGGTTTGAGGATTAAATGAACCCATACGTGTCCAGGCTGAGAATGGCCCCAGCAGGTGCCCGGTAAGCAGGTGCCACCACAGAAACAAATCTGCAGTGCTGTGGAGGAGGGTGGTGTTCCATCAACCCCCCCCCAACTCCTCCCTTCTTGGGGCGAGCCGAGGTCTGTGTTTGGCCTGGTCTGGGGCACGGCCAAGCCAGAGCCGGGAACAGGACAGACCGTGAGTACGACGCTGTCCCAAGGCCACGGGCAGAGGGGCTGGTAATAAGAGAGGGATTTGGGTCACCATGCGACCGCCTCACCTTTGGGGGGAAGTTGCCCGGCAGAAGCCACAGGATCCCCCTTTCCTGCCCCGAGCAGACCCCTAGTCCGTCCATCCCCACCACCAGCCTCACTCAGGAAGACACAGGAAGAGCCCGAATGCCCAGCCCCCGGCCAAGAGGTGAGGGAAACGCAGCTCTTCGGGGAAGACAGATCGATATCTGCCGGCGGAAGGGGGCACAGGCCTGGGCCTGGGGCTGCGGTGGATGGGCCTCCGGGCACACTGGCTGGGCGACCCTGGTCAAGGGCGAACACCTGCCAGTCCCATCCCCGGGCTCGTGTCCCAGCGGGGACCACACCGTCCAGGGGTCGGGCTCGGGGAGGGCGGAGCTTGTGTATTTCTCACAGGTGGTGAAATACACCAGCCACGTTGCCATCTCTCGCCGGCTTCCACCCCAGGCTCGGCCATGCCACTCCTTCCTTCCTTCCTCGAGCTGGGTCCCCAAGTGCAGGGCACAGCAGAAGTGTCCTGGCAATGCAGTGTCGACAGCGCGTTGCCTCAGACGGCCTCCGTTGCCTTATCTCAGCCCGGCTCCCAGGCCCGGCTGCCACTGCATTTCATCACCTGCCCCCATAAGTGAGCTGCCGGGACCACGGAAACTGCGCTCGGCACTCTCACAGGAAAAGAATGCCCAGTCGGTGTGCCAGCAAATCGGCCGCGGCCAAGTGCAACTTAGGATCCGGGCTCGTTCTCCCTCTGCCGGGCCCCCAAGCCGTCCCCTGCCTCTGTCGGCAGCCAGCTCGTCACCCAGGAGGGACGCCTGCCATCCTCAGTGGAGCAGGGCCGATGGACAAGAGAGGCCCAGGTTCACGGACAGCCGATGTCGGCTGGTCATAAATCAGCCCTACGGCCTCCAGGGCAGCTGCCCGGTGCAGGCCAGCTTATCAGCCACAGGAAACGTGAGCCCGGTCGCAGCCACACGGAGTGAGGAAACGGGGGCCCGTGGAAGGGGAAGGCACGTGTGTCACAGCCCCCGCTGGACCTCGGTTACGCAGTTACGCCGGGCGGGCTCCCCTCCCTCCGTGTTACATAACTCTCTCTCTGACCCTGCCCGAGGCAGCTCCCACCTCAGCCCAAACTTGGAGTCACCTGGCGAGCCTAAAAAACCGCAGGTGCCTGAGCCCGCTCCAGAGATTCTAAGGCAACTGGTCTGAGGTACGGCCTGGGCATCAGGATGTTAGAAGCCCTCTGGATGACTCCAAGGGCAGCCAAGGTTGAGAACACAAGCTCCAGGTTCAGGGGCATAGTCCACAGGCTCGACGGCTGGATCCCACCCCACGGCAAGGCTCACGCAATCTGAGGTGTGAGCAGAGTCCTGCGGTTGTGCAGTGCCCAACACGTGCAACTGGATGCAGCAGTCCTGACGGGAGCACGGGAGAAACTGAGCATCCAAAACCTTGGCTGAGAAATAACTGGGCAAAGGGGCGTGTTCCAATCCCGGTTCTGTTTGTTCAGAGAATCTGTGCTCCGTTCCTCCAACCACCAGCCATGGAGCTGCTGGTCTTGGGAAGGAGACCGACAGAAAACAAAGAACGTCACAAATGAATATATAATAACAAATTTGGGACACGCACGTGGTAGAAAATGTCAATAAGGTAAGTGCGGAAGGCAGAATACTCGTCCCCCAAATTCGTCCATGGCCCAGTCCCCAGAACCTGCGAACACTAGGTTCAGAACCCAGAACACCAGGTTATATGGCATAAAGGAATTAGGGTTGCAGAGAGAAGGAAGGAATTAAGGTCACCGAACAACTGACTTTTTTTTTTTTTTTTTTCACGTATCAACCAAATTCTTTTTTCTTAACTTTAACCGTTAGGTACGTTTGATATACGTGACAAGTTCATAGGCGTAGATTGGAAGGTCTTAAAGCTGTGGGGCCGCTGAAGCCGCAAACAGGAGAAAGAAAGGCACGGAGCGAGTGGGGACATCTAGGCAAGTTAAAACAACCCACTGCCAAGGGAACAAGGTAAAAACCGTGTTTCTCTCTGTTTTTTGTTTTTTTTTTTTTAATTCCTTCTCCTTATTTTATTTTCCATTTCAGTTTACGTTGAGGACATCTTGGTTTATTGTTTTAAATTCATTCATTTACTCAGTTATTTACTGAAGTATAATTAACACGTAACGTGACGTTGGCTTCCGGTGTGCGACAATCACAGTCTACTTAATACCCATCGCTATACGTCGTTACAGAAACTTCTCTCTTTATTTTCTCGGGGTGGCGAGGACTTTAAGGTCGACCCTTTTAGCAACTTTGCACTACGCAATGTGGCATTATTAACTATGGTCACCATGCTGGACGTGACATCCCGTGGCTTATTTATCTAAACAGCTGACCTGCGGGCTCTGTGCTGACAGCTCGGCGCCTGGAGCCGGCTTCAGGTTCTGTGTCTCCCTCCCTCTCTCTGCCCCTCCCCTACTTGCGCTCTATCTCCCTCTCAAAAATAAATAAACGTTAAAAAAATCGTTTTAATAAAACAACATAAACAGCTGACCTTGAGGTGAAGGTATTTATCCTCGATGATCCAGGTGGGTCCGATGGAACCTTCAAAGTTGAAGATAACGCATATCTAATGTTATATGTCAATTAGGCCTCAAGGAAAAAGAAATAGAAGAGAAAACCAAAAGAGAGACTCAGACAGACAGGAGAGGGAGGATCTCCCCGATGCCACTGGCCCGAAGATGGAGGAAAGGAGCCGCGAGCCATGGCATCGCATCCTGCCAACAACCCAAATGAGCAGGACACAGGTGCTCCCCAAAGCCTCCCGAGGGGAGTTCAGCCGGCCAGGACCTTGCATTTGGCCTTGTGAGACCCTGTGCAGAGCTGGGTGAACCCGCTGCACTTCGGACACATGTGAACGATAGCAATGTGTTATGGTGACAAGTAGAAAACATGCATGGTGTAGTCTGGTTTCCGGGTCAGAGAAGGAGGCTTCCCAAAGAAGTGGAGTTTGAGCTGAGACCCACAGGACGAAAGGCATCAACTCGAAAAGGGAGGAGGCGGAGGTGCAAGGGCCCTGAGGTCAGGGGGACTGACTGGTATGAGGAAAGGAGGGAGGGAACGAAGCCCGATGTGGCTACAGGGCAGAGCACTCGGGGTGTCACTGCACTCTCGGAGCCTCGGTTTCCTCACCTGTGAAATGGGATTATAACAGCATTCCCTTACTGTGAGGATGGAGTGGGCCTGGGAGCCATGTAGCAAGTAGCTGGAAGGACGGGCTCTGCAGCGAGACCAGACCTGGGTTCAAACCCCAAGTCTTCCGGTTATAGCCCGGGGAACTTTGGCAGGCCACTCCTCTCTCTGAGCCTCAGTTTCCCCATCTGTCAGGCCGCTGCGAGTTTTAGATAACAACGCGTCAGGCACACTCAACAAATGCTGGCTGTCACTGTTAGCGACTAGGGGCCAGAGATGGAAAGGAATGTGTTCAAGGTCACACAGCCTGGGGGCTGAGCAGGGTGGAAATGAGTCTCCTGACCCCGGCCTTGGCCCGGCACAGCTTCTCGGTCTACAGGACCACAGCCGACTGAGGCAGTGAGACTCAAATGAGGAGAGGTGTGTGTGAATGTGTACATGTGAGTGTGCACAGCATGTGTGTTGCAAGAGCACGTGGGTGTGCTACACAATGCATGCAGGCACGCACGAGAGTGTGCATGTGCGTGTGAGCGTACAAGGGGTGCATATGTGCAAATGTGTGAAATGCCAGCTGTGTCTGCATGTAAACAGGCACATGTGTCTATGGATGTGTGTGTGTGCACATGTGGATGTGCGGGTATGTATGTGAATGCACATACATGAGTGGGATCGTGCGTGCCTGCGTGAACGTGCGTGGTGCTGTTGAATGGAAGAATGAAGACACCTACGTGGCTTGGGGACAGACAGACAGTCTGAGTCCTTATGCCTGATACACTTCAGTCCAGATGAACTGGGAGCGGGGAAGAAATATTTAACAAAAGGCTCCTGGCCCCGGTGGGTTTCTTGCAACTATATATTCTTCCAGAACGTTCCTCCAGAAAGCAGCTGAGCCTCCAGACATGTTTCACAGACACTGTCAGGGAGGGGCAGGGAGTCATCCTTCCCTTCAAGGGATCGTGACCGCTCCAGCTGTGAGCACGCACTCTGTCGGGCACCACGCAATGACTTCACACGCATTGTCTAATTTAGTTCACACAACAGCCATGTTGTTCACTTTACAAACAACAAGACTGAGGCTCAAAGAGCCATGTGAGTACTCAGTGTGGTACACTGAGTTTTGAAAAGAAGACCTCAACCCCCCCACCCCTCTCTCTATTCAAAACACTTTGCAAGTGACTTGGCAGCTGCAGCCGTCAAAAGGTGGCTTATTTCCTCACTCCTTGAATCTGGGTTGGTCTTGTGACTTGCTCTGGATACCACAATTGCTGGAAGCGATGTTATCCACGCCTCAGCTTGGGCCTCAAACAGCCTTGCATGCTTCAGCTCTCTCTTTCTAGGACTCCTGTCTCCATCAGGAGCAGAAGCCCGCCAGAGAAGGAGACACACGGCACCCGGCTGTCGCCATCACCCTAGATGATACTCAGCTGCCTCCCACAAAGCGTCTAAAGCTGACCCAGCAGCTGACCACAAACGCATGAGGGATCCCAGCTCAGACCAGAAGAACCATCCAGGCGATGGTTCAAGCTGAATTGTTGACTGGCTGAATCGTGTTGTCTTAAGCAACTAAGTTTGGGGATCATTTGTCACGCAGCAACACTAACTGATACACTCATAATCACGCAACTGTTAAAGGCAGAGTCAGGACTCAAAGTCAGGCTTGTTTTTTAAAGTTTATTTATTTACTTTTGAGAAAGAAAGAGAGAGAGAGAGAGACAGCATGAGTGGGGGAGGGGCAGAGAGAGAGGGAGACCCAGAATCCCAAGCAGGCTCCGGGCTCTGAGCTGCAGAGCCCAACTCGGGGCTTGAACTCACAAACTGTGAGATCATGACCTGAGCCGAAACCAGGAGTCGGTCACTTAACCACCTGAGCTACCCACGCACCCCTCAAAGCCAGGCTTTTTACTCCCAAATGCATACTCTCATCCCCTATATTCGACCTCCCCGAAGGGAAATAAGTAAGAAAGCCCAAAGCTGCTAAAAATCCCACGCCGGCTTCCCAAACGTCAGTCTACACCTTGTTTGGAACGTGCCTAATCCCTGCCGTCACCCACCTTGAGACCTGCCGGCTGGACCTGGCTCTTTTGCCCCCTCTGTTCCCCGAGCCCAGGTGGGGACGGAGCACTCACTCCAGCCTTGGATCCCCCCCGCCCCTCCCCCCGAGGCCTTCATTCTATGAGCACCATCCCTCCTCATCTGCAAAGTTTGTTCCGAGTGTCAGTGAAAGAACCCGGCGTTTCCACACGTACATATCAGCAGCCACGATAAAAACCAGCTGTGAGGTTTAAAAATAACCTCCCCAAGCCTTCCAGAGATGCCAGGCTCCTGGTTGGGGAGAAGAATCAGCCCCACGGGGGGAGCACCACCTGCGGGGGAGACTCCCGGGCCAGGCCCCAAATCCTGCCCGCGGGCCTGGCTGAGCCCGAGTCCCTGGGAGCACAGCCCCTGCAGGAAGCGCGAATGGGGAGCCAGGCCCTCCCTCCGGGGAAGTCAAGGCAGGGCCCGGAGAGTCCTCCAGAGCAGAGACCTCATCTGGCCCCCTTGTCAGGGGTTTCTTTTCTGCTTCTCTCTTTTCTTGTCATCCCTGTATAAATAAAAGGGCGTCGGGGAGGCACCTGGGCGGCTCGGTCGGTTGGGCATCGACTCTTGATTTCGGCTCAGGTCACGATCGAATGGTTCGTGAGTTCGAGCCCTGTGTCGGGGTCTGTGCTGACAGTGCAGGGCCTGCTTGGGATTCTCTCTCTCTCCATCTCTCTGTGCCCCTCCCCTGCTCTCTCTCTCTCAAAATAAATATATAAACTTAAAAGAAAGTTCGAGCTGTGGAGGGGCGCAACCCAGGTTCCGTCTTCATGGATGACTTGTCCCCATGAGCCTCAGCTTCGTTGGTCACACGGGGCCCATGCCTCACTGGGTGGGCCTGAGGACCCACAGGACACTGCAGGAGCAGAGCCGAGCACGGCGGCCAGCCAGGGAGCCGGTGCCTGGCAAGTGTCGTTCCTCCTTCAGGGAAGGTGACCCCTCCTCTCTTCCTCTCCCTGATCCTTGCCCTCCTTCGGGCCCCCGGTCCTCCCCCTGCTCCCCTCGGGCCCCAGACCTGGCCCCCGGCAGGCTCAGAGCTGGAGCCCGTCTTGCTGAATTCCACCTGCAGCCCGGCCCCGTTGCTGAGACTGTCCCCATCTGGCTCTCAGAGGGCTCCCGGGCAGGCACGCTGCCGCCTTCCCACCCTCATCACCTCGCACCACAACCCCTGGGGGCTGTGCGGGTGACGGCTGTATCCCAGCATCCAGAGTGGTGCATGGCACACAGTAGGTGCTCAATAAGGAATAAGCAGTGTTCCTATCGTTCCCATTTTACAGATGAGCAACTGAGGCTCCAAGAGGTCGGCTGGCATGTAGCAAAGTGCAACCCTCAGAGGTTGAGGCAACCCAGGCTTGGGTGGGTGGAAGACACCGCCCGAGGTCCCCGAGGCAGGATTTGAACCCAGGTTCACGGGCACCGAAGGCCTGAGTCTTAACCATCGACGACTCCCCTTTCACCCACCTCTTCTAGCTGATTTCTCCGACATCCTCGCCATCCAGACACTGTCATGCACGTGCTGTGTGGCCTTAGGTAACTCACACAACCTCTCTGAGCCTTGGACTCTACATCCGTACCGCAGAAAACCGACCTAGCTGCACTCAGGTAGAATTTGCCTCAGCTCATTTTTCATCTGGTTTCTCAGTATGTAGTGCGGGCTGTGGCATGCAGTCGGTGCCAAATAAATGTTTGCTGATTAATTCATTGGAAAGACAAGTTTACTTTAAGAGCACAGAAGTCGGCCCAGAAGCTCTGGGTTGATTGTCTCCAGGAACATATTCCTTCTCTCTCCACTTTAATTTTTTTTTAACATGTATTTTATTTTTGACAGAGAGAGAGAGAGAGAGAGAGAGAGAGAGAGAGACAGAGCATGAGTGGGGGAGGGGCAGAGAGAGGGAGACACAGAATCGGAAGCAGGCTCCAGGCTTCGAGCTGTCAGCGCAGAGCCCGACGCGGGGCTCGAACTCATCAACCGCGAGATCATGACCTGAGCTGAGGTCGGACGCTCGACCGACTGAGCTGCCCAGGCGCCCCTCTCTCCACTGTAAAGAAAGAGAAATTCCAAAAGGCAGGAGAGCCATCGGGTGTGCGGTTTACGTGAGAAAGACGGGGGGGGAGGAGCCCTTGTCAGCAGACCCCCCCCCCCTCACCCCAGGCCCTTGGGAAAAAAGCTCTTTCTCCTACATCAAAAAATAGGCGAGTGGATGAGCATCACCAGGCTTTCCATTAAGATGAAGTGTGGAAGGTCTGGATCCCACGGCGGTTATGATCCCAGACTCAGGGGAGGGTTCTGATGAACGACGAACACCAGCTCCCGGGTCTGTGCTGTTTTCTGGGGCAGGTCCCGGTTCCTCCACCCGCACGGGAAGCTGGTCATTCTTCCCTTCTGTGCCAGTGCCGTGCCAGGCTCAGAGACACCCCCCCCCACCCCCCACCCCAGCTGGGGGGCAACCCAGAAGGTTCTGAGCAGAATCCTGAGGCTCTAACAGAAGAGCCATGAGCTCCCAGTGAGCACGTTCAAGCGCCAGGGTGGGTGGTTTCCGGCGATCACAGAGAACTTTCCAGAAAGGTGGGGGCGCCTCCAGCAGGCTGTATCCCCCAGAGCCAGCATCAAAGGTGGCAGTCACCAGGGGAGCCCCAAGCCCCTTGCAGGAGCCCCCAGGTGGCAGCCTCCTCTTTCTACGCCAAGGAGAAGCTCTCTGGGCTCCGCCCGCCCTCCACCTCCAGGGCCCCCCAGCTCCGCCCAGCCTGCCCCATCCAGTGAGCCCGGGACGTGTCGGGCTCACGGGCAGCCTTGCCCACAGTGTCCTCGCCAGCACCTACCAGGCCGGCCAACGGAAGGAGCTACACACACTCGCTGCCCTCTGGTCCGTGGGGGCAAACCTCGCTCTGGTCGCTGGCACAGGATTTACAGACCCTTCCTGATGAACCTGCTGGCACTACGGGGCTGAAGGGTCCCTCGGGCCTGGCCAAGGTCACAGGCACAGGGGCCCCTGCTCAGAAGGGCACTCAGTGTCATGCTCAACTGCTGCCTTCTCGAAAGGCCTGCTACTCCTTTAACAGGGGCTGCACGTTTTAATTCTGTGGCCGATCCCGGAAGAGGGGTTCTGGGGGCCCATCGGGTGAGCCCCATCCCCCTGAGATTCCCAGAACTGGGGAAAAGTCTTTGGAAACAGGCAGTGGAGCAAAGACAGTTCTCCCCGGCCGGCTCATGCCCGTACCGGGGCTCCAGGCACACCCTTCTGCGCGCATCCTTGATTGCAGAGCTGGGCTCAGGGGGGCTCCACACATCCACCCACACTCATGTGTGCTCACACACACGTGCAACAGCCGGTCACTCCAAGCCACAGGCTTCCTGCTCAGGAGACCCCCAAGGGCCACTCCAGCCCGCCCAGGCTAACGAGAAAGCAGGGCAGGCAATGCAAAGCTGGGGAGGGGGGCGTCGGGGACAGAGGGAGAGCCCCTGCCTCCCCCAGTCTCCCAGGAAAGGAGGCATGCCCCCCCCCGGCTGAGGATCCCACTTGAGCCCTCCACGCCTCACCCCACTGAATCCCTGCAGCTGCTCCTGGGGTAGGGTTTATATTATACCCATTTTAAGGATGGAAAAACTGAGGCTCCAAGAAGAGAAGTTGCCTGCTGGCACAAGGCGGGCAGTCTCGGGAGTTCTACACTCCATAGCGGCTCCTGAAACATGACAAGCCCCCTCCCCCAGCCCCCTCTGCGCCCCCAGCGGGCTCACCCCCTCTTTCGGGCCGCTGCCTGCAGGGTGCTTGTTCCCCAAGGGCTGCTCCAGCTGGTTCACAGGGGTGGGGTCCTCCCTCCAGGGTTCACAGCCCCATCTCAGTATGGGCACAGGGGGGGTGGGGGTCAGTTCCTTCCAGAGTCCCCGGGGGCCTCTGCCCCAGGCCCTTGGCTAGCCTCGCCCTTTGACGTCACAGACCAGGGACCAAAAAGGGCTGAGGGGTGTGACCGGGGCCCCACAGAGGACGGGGAAACAGCGGAACATCCCCGGGGTGTGGGGGCAGGTGTGTGCGCACCGCGGGAAGGGGCTCCGGTGGCCGCGGCTGGAAGCCCAGGAATCTTTCTCTCAAGATTTGTTTTTTTTAATTTTTTTTTTAACGTTTTTTTTTTATTTATTTTTGGGACAGAGAGAGACAGAGCATGAACGGGGGAGGGGCAGAGAGAGAGGGAGACACAAAATCGGAAACAGGCTCCAGGCTCCGAGCCATCAGCCCAGAGCCTGACGTGGGGCTCGAACTCACGGACCGCGAGATCGTGACCTGGCTGAAGTCGGACGCTTAACCGACTGCGCCACCCAGGCGCCCCGATTTGTTTTTTTTAAAGATTTTTTTAAATGTTTATTTCAGAGAGAGAGAGAGACAGACAGAGATGAGCAGGGGAGGGGGCAGAGAGAGAGGGAGACACAGGATCCGAAGCAGGCTCCAGGCTCCGAGCCGTCAGCACAGAGCCCGACGCGGGGCTCGAACCCACAGACTGCGAGACCGTGACCTGAGCCGCCGTCCGACGCTCAGCCGACGGAGCCCCCCCCCAGGCAGCCAGTCAAGATTCTAAATGGAGCTTCTGAAGGTTCCAAGTAGAACATCCCGAGGGTCCTACACGGAGGCTGCTCTCCCCGGGGGGGGGGGGGGGGCTGCACGGACCACGGGCTCTTCTTACGGGGCGGGGTCTGTGGGGAGCGTTTGCAGGCCGCGCTCGCAGTGGCCAGGACGAGCCCCCTGCCACCCGCAGACCTGCTGCCTCTGAGCCTGTCCAGGCCCCGCCGCCCGGGCCTTATTTGGTAAGAGCCTGCGCTGCCCTCCGCCGGGGCCCGAGCTGCGGGGGCACCGGGAGGCCCCGAGCCGCCGCCAGGCCCGCAGCTCGCTCCCCCCCGCCCCCACCTGGCTCCTCCCGGGGCCCCTGGGCCAGAGGCTGGCACTTCTGGAGGCGCGAGATCCCGCGCGGGTCGGGCCAAGACCGCGGCGGCCTGCCTCGGATCCCAGCCCGGGGACGGGAGAGGGATTCCCCAGCTTTTGCCCTTATATGGCCGAGGAGAGGCCGCGGTGCTGGTGCTCGGACGGGCCCCGCGGGCCCCCGAGGTATTGTCTTAAGAGGGTGTTTGGCACCGGGCAGCGAGGCCTTGGATTCTTGTAAAATCCTGGCAGGGAAATTGTTTGACAGCCTCGACGATGTTCTGGAGCCTCCGGGAGAAGCCCGCCCCCGAGGGCCGAGGGCACGTGGGGCGCCAGCCGCGGGCCGGGAGGGCGAGCTCTGGCAGCGGGCTCGGGGTGACGGGGGCAGGGGCCTCTGTGCCCCGATCGGCACGCAGGGTGCGCGGGGGGTACCGCCGGGAGAGCCGCCTGGCTTCGGCCTCCGACCGCGTGTAGCTCCCGTGAAAGGACCCGGCCCCATCCGCGCCTCCCAAGCACCAAGGAGGTGGGCGCTCCTGTCATCCCCGCTGACGGACGAGGAAACCGAGGCTCGGAGGAGGCTGTAGGACTCGGGGCTCTTTCTCCAGCCCTGCGGGGAGCTCCGCAGGCCAGCGTTCATTGTTCACAAACAGGTTCACAGACGTGTCCGGAGCTCAGCTCCGGGCCGGGCATCGTCCCAGGCTCGGGGCAACGGCAGCGAACCAGGTAAGAAATGGCTCGTCCGCGAGGGAACAAACATCGTGCCAACGAAGGGAGACAGAGAAGGTCTCTCTGTGCAGACAGTCTTTAAACTGAGGGCCCAAAGATGAGAAGGAGCCAGTCCCGGGAAAGACACAGGTGGTGTTCCAGGCAGAGAAAATAGCAGGTGCAAAGGCCCTGAGGCAGGGAGAAGCGTGGTTGGGCCTAGGCCAGCCAGGAGGCCAGCGCGGCTGGGGCAGAAGGAATAGAGGGGAGCAGAAGAAGCAGTCACAGGTGGTGATCACGGGAGCTTCAAAGGCTCCCATCAGGAGGGGGGTGGGTTTTATTCCAGGAGCGGGGGGCGGGGGGGAGCTCCATTTTTAGTAGAGATCTAATAGAATCACATGTGCTGTCACGTACGAGATGTCTACACTTTCCTAAGTGCTGTATATTCATTTTCTTATCTGATTCCTCAGCATCCCTGAGGGGAGTGGAAGCCTTATCCCCATTTGACAGATGAGGAAACTGAGGCCCTGAGAGCTGAAATGACTTCCCGCGTCATTGATATGGGATCGGACAGGACTTCCTCCCCAAGCTCCGCCTTATGTCAAAACCAGTACCAGTATAGGGGTGCCTGGGTGGCTGAGTCGGTTCAGCTCAGGTCGTGATCTCACACTCTGTGAGTTCGAGCCCTGCGTCGGGCTCTGGGCTGACAGCTCAGAGCCTGGAGCTGCTTCCGATTCTGAGTCTCCCTCTCTCTCTGCCCCTCACTGCTCATGCTCTGTCTCAAAAATAAATAAAAACATGAAAAAAAATTTTTTTAAACCAGTCCCGGTACAGACCGCCCTCCCCCCATCCCCGCAGGGCGGCAAGGCCAGAGGGGAGCAAGGCAATGTCCTTGGGGGTGGCCGATCCTGTCCCCTTTCCACCTGCCATCCCACCCACCGCCCCCAACCCACGGCCGCTTGCAGATGGTGGGACAAAAGTGCCCTCCTGTGCCTGGGACTTTCCCTGTTCGGCACCCAAGTCCTGTTTCCTGGGAAACGCCTTGGTCCCAGGCGCCTGAGGTCCCTTGCCCCGCAGGTGGCCCACTCAGGGGCTCCGGGCACCACTGGTAGCTTAGACTGGGGAGCAGACCTCCAGGTCTGTGGCACCTGCACACCTGGCCCCACGCCCACCTCCGCCTGGACCAGGAAGGGGCCGTGGGGAGAGGAGCAAATAGCAACCTGTGTGTTGCCCGCCTCAGCCTCCCGCGGTGCCAGGGCAACGCCACCTGCTCCCGGACAGCCGGCGATCGCAGAACAAAGGGAGGGTTAGGGCCGCCTGCCAGGGGAGCAGAGCGCGGGAGTCTGCCCGGGAACCGGCCAAGCAGGGACGGCTCGTCCCCCAGCTGCAGACTCGGGGTCAAGGAGGCCTGCCTTCGACTCTATGGGCTCCATGACCTTGAGCACCTTGTGGGCCTCAGTTGGCCCACTTATTAGACGGGAAAGGGACGAGAGACGTCAACAGCCAGAGGACTGCTGAATGCCAGGCTCGCGGCCAACCATCACCTCCTGGAATGTTCCTGGTACCCTTGGAAGAAAGGGCTGTTAGCTCTGCACAAAGAGCAAAGCCCAGAGAAGCTGAGACAGCCACCCCAGGCCACACAGCTGGTAACTGCAGAGCAAGGATTTGAGCCCGGAATCATTTGCTTCAGCCCCACACACCTTCTCTGCAGAGGCGAAGGGAAGGGTAGAAAAAGCCACTGGAAAGGATCGGCCTCCTCCCCGGGCCCCAGGCCCGGGTCCCGCATTTATAACATCCATCTGGGCGGGCCTGTACCTTAGAGATGGGGAGGCCGGGGCCCCAAGAACAGGAGCCCCAGTTCCCTGGGGGTTCGAGGCACGTCAACACTCACGTCAGCCTCGAATGTGCCACCAGGATGTGTCCGCTCCTGTCCCCTGCTCAGGAGGCAGAGGATCCCCAGGCTCTGCCCTGTGCCAAGGACATCTCCAAAATTTCATGACCTGGAAGCCATTCGTGCCTCGACTGTCGCTCTCCTTCCAGCACCTCCAACCACGAGGCCGCTGGCATTTCTGCCGAGGGTTAACGCTGAGAGATTCTAGGCACCCGAGCAGCCGCTCAGCTCCCACGAAGGCAGCGCCAAGGGCACTGGGTCGGTTCCCTGGGCAAACACACAGTGGGCTTGCTGGCCGGGCCTGTGGGCTGGGACTGGCTGCCTCAACGCCAGCCACCAATGGCAGGTCTCCAGGGCGGTGGCTCGCCCACATTCCAGAACCGCAGGCTGGGGCATGCCTGCCAGGCGGCCTCTTATGTACCGCCAGGCCGAAGCAGAAAGAAATGCTTTTCCCCTCAGATGGCATCCTGGTGACAGCCGCGTGCCATCTTCTCTTCAGTGGACAGTTCTGCCCTCGTGTTACAGGACAGTAGCGACACGTGGTCCCCCCCCTCCCCGTTTCAGGCGGGGTGGCCTGAGTTCAAATCTCACCTCTGCTGCTAAGCACGTGAGCGACCACGGAGACGGGGCCGGGCTCCGTGCCCCCCAGGTCCTCGTCTGTGCCTCAGGGGCTCATAAAACACACAGCTCTCTGAGGATTAAAGGGTAACACACGCTCAGCATTTCAAATAGTGTGAATGCTCCACAGACGTTATCCCGGGGCATCTGGGGTTTTCCGTCTTTGGTTTCCTCATCTCTCGCTTTGAAATAAGGCAACTATAAATGCTTGGGTCCTCAGGGACCAAAAGACAAAATGCTGGGCCACAGGGTATATTCCACGGCCCTTGTTTCTTGCCCGGAGACTGATCTTGAAACCTGGAATGTGCTCACAGCAAGGCCGATGTGTCACTTTCTCCACATCCCTGCCAGCACTGGGTTTTATCATTTTATCACTGTGCTTCTAATGTAATCAAAATGGTTTTGTCCGCATTTCTTCCTTTGCCTACAAGTCTGTGCATTCTTCCAGGTAACAGTCAACTGTTAACGGTTTCCTCGGGGATAAATGGCTCGTTGGCCTCCTTTGCATGGTCCTCAAGTGGCTTCTGCCCCTGTGGAGATGCCCCTACGGAGGGGCATCGTGCCCCTGTGAGGTCCGCGCGGGAAGCAGCTTCTGAGCACGAGGGCGAGACGGGAGAGGTTGCGGCTCGGGAAGGCAGCGAAAGCCTCGGCCGCACCCACCCCTTCCCCCACCTTCCCTTCACCTGGGTGTCTTCAGAGCCTGGCCAGCTGAGGAAATCCTTTCCTGGGACTGGGGTTGCAGCCCCGGAGGCTGGGGGAGGAAGAAACTAGAGGAACTGATTGCATTTCTGGAGCAACAAGCCAGTCGGTGAGGCAGATGGAGACTCCATTCCTGTACCCGCGACCACCGCCCCCCTGCAGCCCCCTGCCGCTCCCCCAGGGCCCCTGGGCGCCAAGGAACGTTCCTTCCAGACTATGGGGTCAGAATAAACCCCTCCACCGAGCTGTGAGAAGGCGATGACTTTCTCTCCTTCTGCCTTAATCACTTAGGCTCCCGGTGCTGCATTAGCCAAACACCCAGAACCCCTTCTTGGGTCCTCCCTCAGCTGGAGTCATCCAAGAGCCCCCCAAATCTTCTTCAACAGGTGGGGGCGCAGCTGGTTCCCCACCAAACGTCGCTGCTGTTTACAGCGTCCTGCCACCACGCAGGGCCGCTGCTGGAAATGACGCCCGAACATTCCTGCAGATGCTCGTCTGCTCTGCGAGGATCCCCGGGCTGGCTAAGCCCTGGCCGGGGTTCTGGAGGCCACCCACACTTGGGGCCTGAGTTCAGCTCTCAGGGGGCAGGCACTCCCAGACCCTCGGAGCGGAATGACAGGTCACATCCCCGTCCTACACGCTCCCCGGGGCCCCAACGCCCAGCACCCCGTTGACCCCACCCAGAAGCCCCGAGGGCACTAGACACAGGCGTGGCCCCTACTTTGGCAGAAAGGAAACTGGGGCCCCCAAGGGGCAATGTTCCCAACGTCATCTGGCCGTTGGCCCCAATTCAAGCCGACACCCAGTATCTGGACTCCCCGTTCAGTGCTCTCACCGCCTTCGCTTTTAAGGTCGCCGGTGAAAGTCGTCTTCTGGGCCCAGGAAACCAGGCAGGATGTGACCCCGCCTGCCTCCCCGGCTTCATCCGACTTCTTCACACAAATTCGAAATGTTTTCCCACCTGCCTGTGCACCTGCCTCCCTCTCCCCACAGGTCTCCAGGGAGGCCTCTGCTGTCACCTGCCACCAGAGGCCTGTCCCCACCTCTCTCCCCCTCCACCAGCCTCCTGCCACCGGCTACTCTGTTTCTGTTTTCCATTTGGTGATGTGTCTCTTTGTGTCTCAGCTCCACGGGGCCGGGGCCCGTGACCCCCGTTCGCCCAGCTCCCGGGGCCCAGAAGGCCCCTCGGGAAACCCCGAGTTCCAAGAACGAATGCACGAGACGGGTGGGCTTCTCTCGGCTCCTAGAAATGGATCTGGTCTGCCCCCGTGGCCGCGAAGGTAGGGGAGAGCCTGCCGGGCCAGCCAGACAGATCCCCCGCCCCTTCCAAAGCTCCGGGCCCTGAGCAACCGCCCCCCACACACACACCCCTGCTCCCAGGCTTTTGGGGGTTCTTGGGGAACAGCGTGGAAACCCATCCCCAGGGCCGGAAGCAGCCGGGGCCTGGCCCCACTCAGCCGGGGCCTGGCTCGGGCGCTGGGGCCCAGGGTCTAATTATAGAAGGCAGGTTCTGAGAGGAAGTAGCTACTCTGATTAACACCCTGGGGTTTGTTCACCCCTCACTGAGACAGTCCCCGCCGGGAGAGGAAATGTGCGAGGCGAACTCAGCTGCCAGACCAGGGGGCCTCCGGCGCCCGGGGCGGGGAGGGCCTGGAGGCTGGTCTCCCACGGGCCGTGTCCGGTTGAGCAGGCCTTACCCCCCCGCAGCACCCCGCTTTAAGACAGAGCGACCTGGACCGGACTGGAGTTTCAAAGGGGCTGTGAACCGTGGCGCTTCGAGCAGGGCCACCAGAGCCAGGAGCCCTCTGAACCTCAGTTTCCCCATCTGCAGAATGGGTTGACGAGAACCGCACCTTTCACAGAGCCTCTGGGAGGATTCAGTGGTGAGGTTCGTGCCGCCAGCTGGGCAGCGTCTGGCGCAGGATGAGGGCCCGGTAGGTGTTCCCTGTGGTCAGACGGGCAGGGCCCAGTCAAAATGAGAACGTGGGGCCCCTTGGTCAAAAGACACTCAACATTTCAAGATGGAGACAGCACAGCATTAAACCTGGGGCGGGCGCCCTTCTGAGCCCCGCGTGACTGTCCGGGCCGCCCGGCTGTGAAGTGGAGGGGAGGCCCCGGAGGTGGGAGAGGGTGGGGGTGGGGGGGTGCTCCTCACGAGGAGAGATCCCTCCGCACAGCCATCCTCGGTGGACCTCAACACGACCTCAACACTCAACAGCCGTCGAGTGGAGAACACAAGAGCCCTGCGTGTGGCAGCTTCACACACAGGTCGTTAGAGCGGCTCGCACGAAACAATGCCGTGAGTGGACGGTCACCGCCAATATTGGGGAAAAACCAGGACAGGAGGCTGAAGCTCCCGCCTTCTCTCCCCGCTGAGGCCGGCTCCGGGTGGGGGTGCGGGAGCCACGGCAGAATTCAGCCGTATCTGTAACGTTTTCTCTCTTAAACACAAAGAGAGGGGCGCCTGGGTGGCTCAGTCGGTTCGGCGCCCGACTTCGGCTCAGGTCACGATCTTGCGGTTTGTGAGTTCGAGCCCCGCGTGGGGCTCTGGGCCGACAGCTCAGCGCCTGGAGCCCGCTTGGGATTCTGTGTCTCCCTCTCTCTCTGCCCCTCCCCTGCTCATGCTCCGTCAAAAATGAATAAACCTTAAAAAATATTAAAAAGAAAAAAAGACAAAGAGATTAGCAATTTGTGACAAAATCATAAGAATGTTCAACTCGGGGGTGGAGGGGGGCCTTTGTTCTTTTCTCAAGTTCTCCATATCTTTTCAATTGTAAACGCAGATTCCGCCCCTTTGAAAAGTTTGAAGGCCATCGGATTAGAGAATACCTATTCTTGGGACGCCCGGGTGGCTCAGTCGGTTGAGCGTCCAACTTAATCGTGATCTCTCGGTTCGTGGGTTCGAGCCCCGCGTCAGGCTCTGTGCCGACAGCTCGGAGCCCGGAACCTGCTTCGGATTCTGTGTCTCCCTTTCTCTCTGCCCCTCCCCTGCTCACGCTCTGTCTCTGTCTCTCTCTCTCTCTCTCAAAAATAAATAAACACGAAAAAGAATTTTTTTCAAACAAGATACAATTCACATTCCATAAAAGGCACCCTTTTACAACATCCAATGCCGTGGCCCTTAGTAGGCACACGCTGGTGCACCTGTCCCCCCTCCGATTCTCCACCAGGGACCTTTCTCTTGTTCCCAATCTCTCTCTGCAACTCCACTCCTGATTTTCTTTCGGTTTCTCTTCGTGTGTCTGCCCGTGAGTCACTCCGTTGCTTCTCACACACGTTCTGGTTTTCTCTGTTTTGCCATCTCTCTCCCTCTCTCATTCTGAGGGGGGCACAGGCAAACCCAAGAAAACAAATAGAAAGCAACCCGACAAATAGAAAGGGCACGCTGGGTGCTCTGGAGACGGACAGGGTGGGGAGAGGGAACGTCCAGCCAGACGGGGCAGCCAAGGGGACGCCTCTGAGGAAGGGACGGTGAAGCCGATGCTACAGGAAGAAAAGCAGCCACTGCTGAGACGCATCCAGGCAGAAGGGCAGCATGAGCAAAGGCCCCGGGGCAGGAAAGAACCTGGGGACGAGCCAGGCAGCGACGGGGGAGCTGGACAGGGGCCTCCCTAGGCACCAGACTCATAGGCTCCGACGCAGGAGCCCCGGCCACCCCACGGCGAATGAGTCACGGATGAACCTCAGAGAACCTTCCAGCACCCCCACGGGGGGGGGGGGGGGGCGGGGACCAGACCACATGCTCAGCACGGGGGGCCCTGAGGTGGGCATCATGATCCACCTCTGCCTTGGAAAGAGCCTGCAGGGGAAAAGCACAAGCCGGGCTCCAAACAAAGTTGGTGGGTTGATGTCCTCGATTATCCAGTTCAGAAACACTGAGTGTTTGCTGCAGGCCGTACGCGAGCACGCGCAGCACCCGGGCCTCACGGGGCTCGCGGTCTAGAAGCTCTACCCCTCCTCCTGACCATGCGGGAGAGAAAGGCCGGTGCTGAGACGGTCATTTAGTCACCCAGCACGCAGCTGCTGGGGCTCCCTGCTCGGGTTGCTGCCCCAGGTCTGTGGGGAGTTAGTGGAACAGCCTTGGGCACATCAATCACCCTCTCTGAGCCTCGGTTTCCTCCTCGGTGTGAGAGCTGAGACAAAGAGCATCAAGTCCTCAGGGGCCCCCACCCCCCTCCCCTGTGCCGTTCAGAGAGCCCTCCCTGGCTGGCTGGTGGGGGGAGCTGGCAGATGGGGGGGGATCCCAGCGGACTGGAGACCCGGCATCCCCCCCGGAGGGTGGGGTTCAGGCAGCTGGGGGAGGGGGGCAGCCCGTGCAACAGCTGGATACCGGCTCTGGCTCGTGTCCTTAAGTCACCGAGGGCAGCACCAGGCCGGCTGGCTGGAACCCAACAGCCTGAGTCTCATTTGTGATGCAAATGGCTGGCAGTGGCTTGGGGCCAGGGCACATGTCCCCAGCCACGGCCCCAGCTTTTATTCTGGGCGGAGCAGGGGGGAAGGGAGGAGAGGGATCCCTCTCCAGGCGGCCTCGAGGGATCTTTCCAGGTGGGTTAGGGGTGAGCAGGGACCCCGGGGCCGGGAGACACGTTCCCGGAGGCTGTGACGCCCTCTGCTTGGTCAACGGAACAAGTGGGAAAGGGGCGGCTGGCAGAGGCCTCTGTCGGCGGGAACGCAACCGTCTCTCCGGCTTCTCCCCCAGGATCCCGCAGAAACCAGGGCACCCCCGCTTCCTGGCCAGTCCCCAGTGGCCGTCCAGCCTCTCCTGGATGCCCTGCGAAGCTCTGGCCACGCGGACCTTGTCTCCATCTTGCTCCGCTCTGTCACCCCCGGCCCTCCCACAAGCCGCTCCTTCTACCTGGGACGGACCCCAGTCCTGCTTTGGGTCTCTGGCCCTGCGGCTTGTAGGTACATTCTTCTTAAAGACGGTGCCCCAGATCGTATCGACTTCAGGCTCCACAAAACCTGCCTCTGTCCCAGTGGTGGGAAAATGCCCCCGAGCCTCTCTCCCGCAGTCCTGGGTGACCTGAGTAGGTCACATCCCCGGTTACGTCATCCATTCATTCAACAAATATTTACTGAGCAGCTATTACGTGTCGGGCGCTTTTCTGGGCACGGGAGGTAGACCAGGCAACAAGACAGACAAAAACGCCTGCCCTGTGGACGTACAGCCTACCAGGGGTCGTTGACAGACAAGTAAGAAATAGTCAAGTAATAATAACTGGTAAGTGTAGGCTTAAGGCGTGACGACAGCTACGGGGAAGGGAGAGGGAATGTGGGGCTGCAATTTGTTTTAATGTTTATTTATTTACTTTGAGAAAGAGAGCGTGTGTGTGCGAGTGGGGGTGGGCAGGGGAGAGAATCCCAAGCAGGCTCAGTGCTGTCAGCACAGAGCCCAACGCGGGGCTCGATCCCGAGACCATGGACTCGTGACCTGAGCCGAGATCGAGAGTCAGATGTGTAACTGGCTGAGCCCCCCACCCCCACCCCAGGCACCCGTATGGGCTGTCATTTCTAATGGGGCAAGGTAAGAGGTGAGCCGTGTAGATACCTAGGGATGAGCGGTCCAGGCACAGGGAAGAGCGGATGCGAAGGCCCTGGGGCAGGGGCTCACCTGGGAGGACACAACACTTCTCTGTGGTGTTTATCGGCCTGCAATTAATTATTCCGGTGACGGCTTACCCACTAAGACCTTGTATGTGGTAGGTGTTCGATAAATAAACGGAGAAGGCATTTCTGTAGGTATTTATTTGAAGGGAGGGCTTGGGGCTGGTGAAGCTATAAGGGAGCCCCACCCGCACCCCGAGGCAGCCCGAAGGTCACAGGCTGGGGCTCAGCGGGAGCCTGCGGGCTGGGATCTGGGCTCTAGGGGACAGCAGACAGCTGTTTTCAGGAGCCTGGGGGCGGCCGGCCTGAGCAGCTGAGAGCAAAAGCACAAAAAGAACAGGGAAGACCCCACAACGTCCAAGCTTGGTTTGAGGCACCTGTGAGCCCCCTGCAGACACCCCAGAAGGACCCAGGAAACCGTTTCAGGGGGGCCAAGTTCCTGCCAGGTCGCCGAATTTGGAAATGAATCTTAAAGTGTGGCCCGCAGGCCCCAAATAGTCACTCTTACCATGTGCCCCCCTGGCAAGGCTCAGGCGCTCAGCAGCGACATCATTGCCTTCTCCCCTTGCCCGAGTTAGCAGAAGACGGGACCTGAGTCCCAAGTCCCTCCTGCACCCCAGGCGATGGGCAGCAGAGATGCCCCACCCACATGGCAGGGCACCTCTGCCTCTGGCTGACGGGGAGGCCAGAGCGGGCTCGGTGGGAACTGAGGGGGGGCCCTTGGAGATGGTGCAGGGCACCCACACCTTGCAGGGCGCATGCACGTGCTTGGTCTGGGCAAGAACAGACAGACGGGCTGCAAAAGGCAGAGGTACCGGATGCGTCCAGGGAGAAAAGTGGGGGTGGGGGGGAGGGGACAGGACGGGCAAGACTTGCCTTCGTGACCCCTGGTCGAAGCATTGGTAAACAGAAGCTGTGCGACTTGGCCCGATCAGGGGGCTGGGCACACCGCTGCCAGCCTGGGGTGCCAAGGAGGCTCGCCCCTCAGTGGGACCTGTCTGTCCCCTCCCCTTTGCACTAAGCCAACCGACAGAACAAAGATGCCAGGGAGTGCTCTGGTGCGATCCCACACTTCCAACACCCAGGGAGCTGCTCCAAAGCCACGGCCAGGTGCCAGTTTTCATTTGGGTGGGGGAGGGGTGTTAATCCTTCATCCCCACCCGGTTGCTCTCCACCGTGCCGACCTCAACCTCTGCTCCCAGACCACCCTCTCGCTTTGCAGGCCTCCCTGCCGTCCATCCTGGCTGGACACATCGAGCCTCAGGGCATTTGCACATGCTGTGGCCTCCTCTGGCAAGTTCTTCTCACTGTTGCCTCCACATAGGACTTCTGCCCAGTGAGCCTTGGGCTGGACCCACCTCTTACCCACACCCTCCCGTTCCTTCTCCACCGACTCACCTGCCGCTTTCCTTCACAAACTTGTAACTCAATGATCTCTTCGTGTATGCTCCTGAACGGGCGACTTCTCATCTTGGAAGATTATTTAATTTACATTCTTCAGAATCCATATGATCAGTGAGTATTCTGAGTCACCCTGCCGTGTGCGTGGCACAGTCACCGTGGCTGGCTCCGAGACGGGTCTGCCACACTCCTGAGGCACCTCAGCCCCCAGCCCGAGATGGGGGACAGACATCAGATGAGCCAACAACTAAATGCACTGAGAGGCATAAATCCTGACGGTGCCTTA
Organism: Herpailurus yagouaroundi; assembly: GCF_014898765.1. Classification (NCBI taxonomy): domain Eukaryota; kingdom Metazoa; phylum Chordata; class Mammalia; order Carnivora; family Felidae; genus Herpailurus; species Herpailurus yagouaroundi. The sequence continues at coordinate 7,330,563 of NW_024412463.1, read as the reverse complement.
GAGGAGGCGGGTGAGCGGGGAGCAGAGCGGGGGCCAGGTGGCAGGGAGTCGGCTCGGGACGGGCACAGCACAGGAACTTCTGCGGGAAGGGCACCCCAGAGCAGAGAGAACTACTCGTGCAAAGGCCCCGTGATCTCTAGCCCAGCTCCTCTCTGGTTCTGCAGGTCTGTTGGCTATGTGTTTCCTTGTTGACTGCCCGTCTCGCCCAGCCAACTGGAAGCCCCATGAGGGCAGGAATTTGTCTGCTTTGCTTTCCGCCATATCCGCAGAGCCTAGAACAAAGTCCGTACCCAGCCGGCGCTAACACATATCAGCAAGGTTCGCTGAACGCAGAAGTGACAAGTGGGCTGGCTGTGCACCATGGACGTAAGTGGAAAAGCAAGCTGAGAAGTAGCGAGGTCCCACAGACCAAGTATTTATGGCTGTGTCACCCTGTTCTAGCGGAGAAATCTGGAGGGACAAACACACAAATGTTATCGCCAGGGCGTGGGACCGGAGGGAATTTCTCCCGGTATTTCGCAGGCTTCTGCGTCCTTCCAACATCTCGCCGTGAGATGACGTTTATTTTTAATCTTTTGGTTTTTATCACTCTCATGCATTCATGGTACCACATCCAAACAAAGCATAGAGGAAGAAGAAAAGCCCACATTCGCCAGACATCCGCCCTGAGTTCCGGGAAGGCTCCGTGCATCAGAGTCCGTCCCCCTGCCCTGCCCCCCGGTTGCACCTGAGGGTTGGGGGAGACTTTGTCCCAAGATCCATGCACATGCCAGAGAGCAGGAGGCTCCGGGCTGGGGTGAGTGAGTGTGGGTAGCGGCCTCAGAGGGGGCTGGGTTCCTCCCCAGCCTCGTGAAACCGACCGCCTCCCTCCCTGTGGACCTGGGGACGCAAGCCCCACACAGGAACTCACTCCCTGTTGGGGGCTGTTCCTGCCCTGCTCATGGCCTCTACCCAGTGGGGCCAGCCGGGAGACCTCGGGTACAAACAACGAGAAGGATGAGGTGACCGGCCAACACGTCACGCGAAACGGAAACGACACCCCCCCCACAAGTCGGTGCAGGGAGGGCCCCCAGAATTCTGGGTTCTCCGTGGCGAGCTCTGTTGCTTTCTCCTGGAATATTCTGTCGCGGCCGTTCCTCATTTTTCCAGCATCACCGCCTTGCTGGCTTCCTAAGACTTGCCTGGTGACGTGTGCCTGGTGGGCGGCAGGCGCCCCCAGCCCCCGGCAGCCGTCTGTCTGGACTCGCCTCTCCTGGACACTTCGCGCCAACGGACGCGCACAAGACGCGGCCCCGCGACGGGCTTCTTTCATTTAGCCCCATGTTTTCAAGGTTCATCTGCATTGTCGCATCTGTTAGGGTTTCATTCCTTTTTATGGCCAAATAATATACTTGTTGTGTGCACAGATGATGTTTGTTCACCAATTTTTCAACTGAGGGACATTTAGGCTGTTTCCGCTTTTTGGCTGTTTGCATAGTGCTTCTGTGCATGAGACTTAGTGTGGACATTCGCTTTACCGTCCAGGTGTCTCAGACAGACACCCGGGAGCGGAATTTCTGGGTCATATGGCAACTTTATGTTTAATCATCTGAAGCCCCTCCAGGCTGTTTTCTGCCTGACATGCCCACCAGTGACTTCCATCTCCTCCACGTTCTCACCCACCAACACCCACCAACCTACCAACACCCCCAACTTACCAACACCCCCC
>NW_024412463.1:7302542-7328755 GCF_014898765.1 Herpailurus yagouaroundi | reverse complement strand
ACCAACACCCCCCAACCTACCAACACCCACCAACCTACCAACACCCCCCCAACCTACCAACACCTACCAACACCCATCAACCCACCAACCTACCAACACCACCAATACCACCAACACCCACCAGCGTGGTTCTGAGAAGCTCCGTAGAGGCAGGTTCCGACATGCAGCAGGACTAGAGCCCTGACAGCAGGGATTGCTCTGGGCAGGGGGCTGCCTGGGCCCTTCTGGTTCTAGTCTGCTTGGTGCAGACTGTGCGTCTGGGTGGCTCATACCTGTCCGGCTGGAGCCGGAGCCAGCAAGCAAGGGGTGCTACCAGCGTTGGCCCAGGGAGATCCCGAGATGCTCAGAACTGGAGGGGTGAGGAGTGCCGGGTCTCCGCAGAGACTGAGCTGTTCTCCCAGGACAGGGCAGGGCACAACAGCAGCACGGGTAGCAACAAAGGACGGGCGCCCCTCGAGCGCCTCCCTCTGGCGTGGCCCTAAGTGCTCTTTCCATGCCGGTCCTGTGAGGCTCGAGGAGGTGTCAGTATCCATTTTGGGTTGACGAGGAAGCTGAGGCTCAGAGAGGGTGAGTGGCTTGCCCACGGTCACACAGCTTATAAGGGGAGGAATTCCAGTTCTAACCCCAGTCTGTCTGATTCCAAACCCTTGACTTATTAACCCTTGCGCTAGACCATCTCCTGAGGCAAAGTCGATTTTGCAGGGGGGTGGGGATGGGGGTTGGCGGTCTATGTGTCCTTCCATCCACCCCTCCATCCATCTGTCTCTCCATCTCTCCACCCTGCCTTCAATCTCTCCTTCCTTGTCTCTGTCCATCTGTCTGTCCTTTCTTCCATTCATCCCTCCCTCCCTCCCTCCCTCCATGAAGACGTAACTACCTGAATGTCCTCCCGCTAGACATCAGGATGAGACAACATATGTGGCCCCTGCCCTTCTCCCCCGCTTGACTCTCTCCCGTGGTCCCTCACTGGTGAGAGGCACGGTAAGGCCTGGTGGGGACTGTGGCAAACCGGGTCTAATCGTTGCTGTAGGGGAATGCGGGCCCAGCGTTCCCAGAGAAGCTTCTGTCGGCGGCTGCTCTTTCTGTGAAACACGCCCCCACCTCATGGCTCTTCGTGGCCGCACCACACTTCACGTCTCGCTCCCTCCAACGGAGAGCCCAGCAGCAGGTTACGGGGCTGGCTTCGGGGTCTGCCAGCTGCTCGCTGTGTGGCCTGGGGCAAGCTCCCTAACTACCTCGAGCCTCAGTTTCTGCGCCTGCAGAATGGGGGTGTATACACGCATCTTACACAGAGTGGTGCGGATTCCAGGGCCGACACCGTTGAGTGGTAGACCCGGGGCCCGGCCCAAGCGAGGGGCCCAGGAAGCGCAGGGTTCCCGGTCCTGCCCGCCCCAGAGGAGGAGCACGGCTGCCCCACACCCCTCGTGACTCTGGGGGCTCCTGTTAAACCCCGGCTTGAGACTCAGGACTGCGGCCTTTTGCACAAGCCTCAACCTGGGCCCGTGGGAGCCGAGCAGCCTGTGCCTTGGCCCAGGAGAGCTCATGATGCCGACTGGCCAGAGACCGGGTCCTGCCGCGGAGGGGCGGGCCTCTGGCGTGTGCTGACCGCTGGTGAGCAGGGGTAGTGGGAGGCCAAGGGAGGGGCAGGGGCGAGGCCCACCCTCCAGGAGTGGGGGCAACGGGGCACGCAGCCCAGGAGAGCTGGTCAGCACCAAGCACAAGCAAGAGGCATCCCAGACTCACCCTTAGGACGCTCAGAGGCCGGGCCCAGGCCCTTGTCCCTGGACCATGGCAACAGAAAAAGAGACAGTTGCTTTAAAAAAAAAAAAGAAAAAAGAAAAAAGATAGAAAAATGACAGAAACAAGAATGGGGGTGGGGAAGCAGCTTATACAAGGAGACCCAGGAAGGCACCGGGGGGCTAGGAGGCGGGGCCGATGTCTGAGCTGACACCCAGCGGCTTTTGAGCTAGGGCTGTGGACAAAAAGGAGCCAATCAGGATGTTTGACGGGAGGGAGGCACCTGAGAGCTGGCAGGGTCAGTTCGCACCAGTGGTGTAGGAACTGGGAACTGGGATTTTATTCCAGAGCAATGGGGAGCCACAGAGGTTTCTATGCCAGGAAGCAGCGTGTCCTGAGTTACCTTCTTAGAATATCGAGTGGGTTATGGATAAAGAAAATGTGGTACACACACACACATGCACACGCACTGGAATATTACTTGGCAATGAAAAAGAATGAAATCTTGCCATTTGCAATGATGTGGATGGAACTAGAGTGTATTACGTGAAGCAAAATCGGTCAGAAACAAATATATGATTTCACTCTTACGTGGAATTTAAGAAACACAACAGATGAACGCAGGGGAAGAGAAGGAGACATAAGATAAAAACAGAGACGGAGAAAAACCACGAGAGATTCTTAAATACAGAGAACAAACTGAGGGGTACCGGAGGGGGGGGAGGGGGATGGGCTAGATGGGGGATGGGCATTCAGGAGGGCACGTGTTGGGATGAGCACTGGACGTCGTATGGAAGGGATGAACCACTAAATTCTACTCCTGAATCCGTTATTATACTAGATGTTAACTAACTTTGATTTAAATATAATTTAGAAAAGAAAAGAAAAGAAAAGAAAAAAGAAAAAACAAAACTGCGGGGGTTACCATAGACAAGGGGCAGGAGGGGGTAAGAGCAGCTGGCTCGGGCTCATCAGGGGCGCCCGGATCGATACAAGCAAGGCGACAGACGCCGGAAGAAGCCCTCCCCGTTTGCATTTGCAGTGCGCACCCACAAACTTCTTTTCCTGCTTTTCATTACTCAGCCATAAATGATGCAGAACAGCGTGAAGACCCAAGGCAGACTCTCGGACAGTCTTGCCACCGTGGACATCGGGCCGCTTCCTTCCTCCCACTGTTATACGCGTACGCAGATGATCTCACTCAATTTACGCTATTTTAGAATTCTCCCCCCGCCCCCCGACGGTGTTGGTTCTATAATTTAGGAAAAAACACCTCTGTTTTGAACTTCTCTAAAAATGCCCCCCCGGCGCGGGACCAGGGGAGCCAGCGGGCGGGACCAGGGGAGCCAGCGGGCGGCACCCAGAAGCCAGCAGGAGACGACACGGAGCTGTCTCTGATGCCCCACGCTCCGTGGGCCGGTGGGCCGGGCTTGGGGAGATTCACCCCATCATTCGTGGCCAGGCTGCCGTCACCCCGCTGTGCACACCAGGCTTCGGGGAGAGCGGGCGGGGGAGCGGGGCTGATAAGCAGAGCTGGGCACTTATCGGCCGCAGCAGGAGGCCCAGGAGGTATCTGGCGGGCCAGGTGCCCACTCCAGGCCGTGCCCTGCGCAGACACCCGGCCCCCACGGCGCTCTGGGCAGCTGCTCCCGTCATTCTCGCTGTGTCTGGACGGTCCCCAACCCAGGGGCTCCCGGTTTGGTGTTTACGGCTCCGGGACAGGAACCCAAGTGTGACTCAGCAGCCGGGGCAGGGAACGCGGAGGGCCACACGCCCGAAGCTGGCTTCCCGGTGAAAGCCAGGCAAGGACGGGGCCGCTCCTCGGGGCAGGACGGCGTGGGGCCTCCGGAGCTGGACGTCTCGGGTCCAGATCCTGGCTCGGCCACGCACCAGCTCTCCGGCCCTGGGGCAAGGGGCTGAATCTACCCGGCCTTGGTTTTCCCATCTGCAAATGGGGCACAGTCGACCTCCCACGTTGCTGGGAGGGTTTGGGGGAAAGAATAGACACAAAACCATAGGAAGTAGTTTTAATACATGTCAGTTTAAGTAAGTCCTGGGGCTCTGAGGACAACCTTGAGTTCCAGGGGGACAGACCGAAACATGCTGTGGCAAGGGGGGTGGCTGTCACTTGGGGGGGTGGCTGTCGCTGGGGGGGGTGGCTGTCGCTGGGGGGGTGGCTGTCACTTGGGGGGGTGGCTGTCTTACTGGACTGGAAACACGGGGTCCTTCATCCCCAGGCAGGACCCTGAGAGGTGGAGGGTGGGTTTCACAGGAACCGGGGTGGTTTCCTCACCTCCAGCCTCAATTGCTCGCTCAGCTTTCCTGCAGGCCTGGGGGCGGGGGGCTCCACGTGTGACAGCCCGCGCGGCCAGCCTACGTCACCCACACCAGGCCGACAGCCGGCCGTGTCGTTTCCTCCTCGCAGCGGCCCGGGGAGGGCGGCCGTGCTGATGACCCCACAAGGCAGGTGACACAACCGCGATGCAGCTACCTGTCGCCCAAGGGCAGGCGGTGACGGGCCAGGGCACCTGGCCCTTTGCACGTCGCCGGGAGGGCCCACTGGCACAGCCCTCAGAGCCCGGAACACCGACCTGAGCCTGGATCAGCCGTTGCCGCCCAGGCCACTCTGCCCCTCTGAGCGTCAGTCTCCCCCTCTGTAAAATGGGACCATTAACCCAGTCCGCATGGGAGGGTCCTGGCAAGGAGGGAACGAGCCGGCACGAGGGAGGATACCAAACCGCACCCCCGGGCAGCACTAAGCCCAGAGCCCCGCTCCAGGACCCCCAAGGTGGAAGCTGTGTGGGCCTCAAGTCCCGCCCAAGCGTGACGTGCCCTGCGCGACTCTTCACCAAACTCGAACACATCGATGAGGAACAAGTGTGGCTGTCATCCCAGAACGGCCCCTAAGGTGCCAGGCGACCTCGGGCGAGTTCCGTGAGCGCTCCGAGCCTCGACCTCCCCACGTGGGACATGGGCACGGTGAAGGACCCAGCTCGGCGGGCTGGTGTGCAGGGGGAGCAAGGACACAGGCGGGGTCAGGATCAGCCTTCGCGAAGCCCCACGGGACCGTCATTGCCCCGGACGCGCGGCATCAGCTGGAGACACAAACTGCAAGTCGTCTACACAGTGGACGTTCTGCCTCCTTCCGTAGTAACGAAAGGCTGCCTGTATTCCAGACAGCTGTGCACCCAGGGAAACACCTACGTTCCCCGCCCTCCCTCGCGTTTAGGTATGGCCAAGTGACTAAGATCTGACCAATGAGACGGAAAAGCAACTTCTGGCAAGCCTCCCTGGGAAGTCACAGCCCGAGGTTCTCCTTTCACCTTCCCCTCCTTCCTACTGCTGCTTGGAACTTGGACATGACGGCTGGAGCTACCGCAGCCATCTTGTGCCATGCGACGGTCTCGAGAAAGTAAGCTATGGACTAAAATAGCATAATGGGAAGTTACAAGGAGTGTGAATTCCTGATGGCTCTGGACTGCCTGCCTCAGCTACCTTTTACGTGGGGAAAAACTAACTTGTAACTAGCTAAGAACCACTATCATTTTGCGCTCGTCTATTGAATGCCACTCAATCTAATTTTTCTTCTTCTTTTTTTTACGTTAATTTACTTATCTTGAGACAGGGAGGGGGAAGGGGTAGAAAGAGAGGGGGAGAGAGAGAATCCCAAGCAGACTCCACGCTATCAACGCAGAGACCTCATGAACCGTGAGATCGTGACCTGAGCCGAAACCAGGGGTCAGACGCTTAACTGACTGAGCCAACCAGGCACCCCTTGACCTAAGTGGACATTGCGTATGTGGAGGTTGTATATGTCTTCGTCACAAGGGACAGAAGAACAAAATTAACATGCAAAAGGGGGAATTTATTAGCTCTTGTAACAGAAAGGCCCGGGAATTAGCTTCAGGCATAGCTGGATCAAGGGTCACCAAGACCCTGTCTCTTCTTCACTCCTCAGCTCTACTTGCCTTTGGGCTGCTTTCCTTCTCAGGCAGTGTCTCCATAAGGCACAGGTCGTCCCTCCCCATCCCCATCCCCCACAGCTCCAGGCTTATCTGCTCCCAGCCTGGCTTCCCAGCAGAAAGAGCTTCCTTCCCCAAGAGTTCAAGTCCAGGACTGACTCGCATTGACCCCAACTGGGTCACATGCCTATCCCTGGGAACCAATCGCTGGGGCCGGGGGACTAGAATATGCCCACCCTGTCTGCACCGTGGAGCTGAGCTGGGGGGTGGCCCCGGGCTGAGGCAGTCCCGCTCCTCAAGGGACAAAAGCAGGTGCTACTCACCCAGGAAGGCAGTGGATCCTGGTGCCACCCAGCGATCACCTCAGCTGTGCAAGAGACTGGGGATCAGAGAGGGCAGGGGCTGGGCAAGCCCCACCTCCACCCCAGGTGTAGGGGGAAGAGTAGCACGGAGGTGACATCGTCTGACCCCAAACCCAGCCTGCCCCTTCGTGATTACACCCCCGGAGCGGGAGCAACCCCGTGGTCTCAGAGGAGCCCTCTTCTCCTCTTTGGCCCTCGGTTTTACTCATCTGGAAAGTGGGATAACGAGGCTCCCAAGCAGTAAAGGAAGTGCCTCCCTGAGGCCCGCGTGGCTCACACCGAGCCTCTCCCTCCCTGGGCACCCTCCCCCGGCCCCGGCCCCCCACCAGCTCAGAGGGTAACAGCTCGGAGACCTGCCAGCGAACTGGCTGGGGGAGCCTGTCTGCCCCTGCCTCTGCCGGGTGCCGAGGGGAGAAACAGGTCCCTCCTGAAGGACCCCTGAGGAGCAAGGGGGCCACAGGATTCCCAGCACAGCCCAGTGTGTGCCGATCCCCACGGCAGGGCTTAGGCTCCCCCCCTCCCCCGCCCCGGCTTGTCTGGGCAGGTGCCCCCCAAGCGGTGGCTTCCTGGGATCCCCGGAAACGCAGCACAGAGGGGGCATGAGGTGGGAGGGAGGCGGGAAGGGTGTGTTATGAGCCAAGCATCACGTGGGCAACGGGAGTCCCGTCCCACCGGGGAACACGCACCCCAAGTCGTCCCCAACCCCCAGGGGTGAGGGGGCGGGGGTGCTCGCCCGGCCCCACCCGGCCCTGCTCCCGGGGGGCCGCTCCCGGGGGCTCATCCCCCCGAGGCTGGAGGAAGTGAGCCGGGCGGCGGGCGGTGGCCCTTGGCAGGCTTCCGGCGTGCCAGGAGGACGTGGGTGCCCGCGACGCCCCGTGTCTGCGGCCACAGCCCTGGGCACGTCCCGCCCTGCCCTTCGGGCCCCCTTCTCTCTCTGCCCCGCTGGCCAGGGCCCGGCCCCGGGGGCCAGGCGTCCAGGGTCACAGCCCTGCCATCCCTGACCCCTTCCCCAGCCCCCGCCCCACGCCCTCCAAGCCACCAGGCCTGGCTCAGGGCCTACTTCCCTCTTCCCTGGTGGGTCACAAGCGTGAGCCCTTCAACACACTGGCTGCTGCTGACACGCTTCACGTGGACCCCAGACCACGGTGGCGGCTCTGGGCTTGTCACCAGCACGTGTGCGAGTGAACGCGTGTGTGCGTGCCTGGGAGTCAACATATTTGTGTGCCCACGTGTGCATCTGTGTGTCCCGTACACGTGTCCGTATATGTGTGTGTGTGTGTACAGATCCGTGAGCGTGTGTGTGTGTCTGGGGGGTAGGGAGAAGAGGGGACAGGGTGCTGTGTGTGCATAAACCCACACGTGCGTGTGTCCGGCCCTCTGGGCGTGCGGGACCAGGGACGGCCTTACTGATGGGGACGAGGAAGGAGCCTGCGCCCCAGGCTGGCTGCGGGGGAGACAGCTAAGAAGGGACTGGGAGCCGTGCCCTCGGAGGACGGTCAGAGCCCGTTTCTCAAAGCGTCAGGCCCGCGCCCCTCGCCTCCCAGGCAGGTCACCTCCGGGGCCATGGGGACCCTCGGAACGTCCGCGAGAAGCACCTGGCGCTGTGCCCGAGCCGGGTCAGCCCCGCAGACGTCCGCAGCTGTGCCCACCGTCACTAGTGACGACGACGACGGTGGCCGAGACTGGCGGCCACGGCCACGGCCCCCCCCCACCCCCAGCGCCACCGCGGTTCGCCCTGCTTCCCGCTTGGAGTGGGAAGTCCACTGGGACTTTGGCAACTCTGCCTGCCCTCCGTTTGCCACCATCCAGAGCCTCAGTCCTGGGACCCAGGAGGGCGTTTTCGGGGCTCCAAGGCCGGTCCCCGAGGCTGCCACCGGCTGATTAGCGACAGGAAATGGGCTGGCAGCGGGTGGCCCTCCAGATAAGCCTGGCAGCGCCCGCAACCCCCTCCCGGCCCCTGAGCCCTTATCAGCTGCAGCAAGTGTCTCTGAGCTGGGAGCCCCATGCTGACCTCCCCGACCCCTAGCCAGTGTTGGCAAAGCAAGACCCGGCAGGCCGGGGGAGGGGAAGGCCCGGGTCCCCGGTAAGAAAAGCCACACGCCCGGCAGGATCGCACCTGACTCGACCCTGGGAACCCCGACTCTTCCCTGGGCAGAGGCCGGGGTCCCGCACCACAGACAAAGGGAATTTGTAAATCTCAAAGTCAAAGTAACTGGAAAAGGCCCCAGGAGGCCCCTGGGGGACCACCAGGGATGGTGCAGAGGGGGTGGCCCCGGCCAAGCCCCCTCCTCCCATCGGGGTGACCCCATCTCACTTCAAAGCCAAGGGCTGACCAGGGGAGCAGTCGGTGGGTTCTGGGGCCACATCCAGCCTTGAGCAACTTCTCAGCTCACCACGCTTCCTCCTGCCCCATTCCATGTGAACACTGCCGTGACTGGTGTCTGTCCCTCCCTCTGTTCCCCTCCTGGTCCAGCCTCTCCTGGCTCAGGACCACCCCAGACACTCTACCCCGAATGGACGGTCCTAAAACTCCTGCCAGAAATCTCTGATGCCCACTCATCACCAGCCGGATCAGGTGATGCTTGCAAGCTTCAGTTTCCCTGAACTTCAACTTTTGGGCTGAGAGCTGAAGGAGGGACTCGGCCGGTAGAAGCTGCAGGACTCAACAGCACGTGCAAAGGGCCCGTGGTACGCTGTGACTGGTGTGTCCGGCGAACAGCGAGGAGGCCAGTATGGGCCTCACAGCACCGGCTTTTACTCCCAGGACAAGGGGAGCCACAGAGGGCTCTGAGCTGGGAGACATGACCTCTCTTTTGGTGACCGGGACCCCTCTGGCTGCATGTGGAACACGGACCGCGGGAAGACGAGGACAGAAGCAGCAAAGGGCCCACGGCGAGGGTCGAGGACAGGAGGGGATGGTGCCTGGGTCGGGGGCAGATTCCCGATAGGCTTCGCTGGTGGAAACGTCAGACCCGGCAACGGGTTAGATGTGAAGGTGAGGGAGAGAGAGGAGTTGAGAGCAGCTGGAATCTCTGGCTCGGCCAGAGGGGGAGGTGACGTCTGACAGGATGGGGACAGATTGCACGCTATGGGGCCCGACTCTGCTCTGCGGGATCAGGGGAGGATAAGCCTGGTGCCTGGAGTACATCCGGCCCAAAGGAGGCCCAACCCGAGACCTCCAAGCCTTAGCTCAAACCGGCCCCCTCACCAGGGTGCCCATTGCCTTCCCACTAGCTCCCCAGGAGCCCCTCCATCCCGCGCAGCCCAGCTGTGGTGTCCACCCCCCCCCCCCCCCAGGCTCAGGGGCCTCTCCACTGACAGCATCGATCAGACCACACTGTGCTCAGCTTGTCGGGTCACGTGTGCACGCCGCTATCCCTCCCCAGACTGCAGGCCACAGCAGGACCGCCCCTGGGTTTCCCCAGTTTCCTCAGCTCCGGTTCCATCACTACCCTAAACTTCGTCTCCTCCAGCCACACTGGCCTTCTTTTCCATGCATCCTACCCCAGGGCCTTTGCACTTGCTGCTGTCTGCCTCCAGCCATTCTCCAGCACCCTGTGACACCTGCTTCACAGGGCTCAGCGGTATCCAAAATCATCCCATTTGTAGGCTTGTTAGGTCACCCTCACTAGATTATAAACCCCAATGGGATAGCATCGTGTCTGTTTTAGGACTCTCTTCAGTGCTTTGCCTCTGACCGGCCCATGTTTCTTGGAGTGAGTGACTTCATCCTCTTTCCAGGCTGAACACTTCCTCCGTGAGTCCCCCATGATTTCTCCAGGATGGAGCTGTGGCTCCAGCAGAGTTCTGGGAAATGCCAGTACTATCCCTGGGCTGGGCCCCCTCAGCCCCAGACCAAGACTTCCCTTCCTTGACCTCGCACCCTGCCTGCCTCCCAGCATCCCCTAGGGCAGCTGGCCCACACATCTGCTGTTCTCTCCTCTCAGCAGTCCTCACTCAGGTTCTTCTAGAAGCACTTCCCTTCTCCTGGGGACAGGTCCCCCCATCCCACGGGGTTCCGGGGAGCCACCACTTCACACCACCACTCTGGCCCCTGACCCCATTCCCAGGACACTGCACACAGCTCGTCACCTATGAGGAGCCAGTCAGCCCTCCCCTGGGCTTTAAGCAGACTGCAGGGGAGCAGACGCCCAGGGCATGGGGGCGCTCCTTCCCTAGTTCATGGAAAGGGGGGTGGTAACAGGACCCCGTCTGTCCGGTCACTCTGGATGCCCAGAGGCCGGCGCGGGCAGGTGCTCAACAAACACTTGACTAAAATGCCCGGCGCCCAAGCTGTGACACCAAGTGATCACCGTGGCAGGGAGGGGGGTGGAGGGCGGTGGGGGGAGGGGGTGGGGCGGCGATGCCAGAGGCTCCCGTGCCAGAGAAAAATTACAGACCAAGTTTTTCTTTAAAGAAAACAAGTTTTATTTTTATAATCAGAACGTTCTAATAAAAATATTATTATAATATTAGCTACCTTTATTTTCTGGGCTTTGACTGTGTACCAGGCGTGCCGCAAAGTGCTTGCCCACGTCGGTCAGCCCCCTGAGGCCACCACTTCCCTGAGGTAGGTCCGAAGGAATACCCCCAGCGCCCCCCAACTTGGCGGCCCGCCCTCCCCAAACCCTTCCACGGGTCTCCTCCGCGAGGCTGCCCCTCGGCTCACTCCTCCCTTCCTCTGAGTGGGGGCCACCGCACGGCCCATGGTGCTCTGTCCGGGAGCCCCCCCACCCCCCACCCCGCCTGGCGGCACCTCTCTCACCCCACCCCCCACCCCGCCCCCAGACCGAGGCCCCCGCCAGGAGGCCAGACGTGTCTCTGCTCAATCCCAGGGCCCCAGCTGCTACACAGCAGGTGACGCCACGAGGGAGGGGGGCAGGCAAGGCCGGGTGGTCCTGCACTCGGAGCCCCGCCCACTCGCTGGCCGGCACGGTCGGTGCGCTCCGGCCCCTCGGCCAGCATCACCTTGGGCCACACTCCCTCCTGCCCTTGGTGGCTTGGGGCGGGGGGGGGGGGGGGGGGGGGGTGGGGGACACGCTGAGACCACTGCCCGTGGCCCAGAGAGACCTGCCCGGAGACGCCCACCCTCCGAGGGGCTCCCGGGGCCGGCAGATGCTTCGTCGCGCGGAAATACTGCCACCGTCGCCTTGGGCGGAGCCATCGACAAAAGTGAGTCTCTCAAAGTCAAAAATAGGTTCTGGATTCTTGGTGGTGGGAGTTCCCGTTGAAAAAATAGACTACGATTCTGAAATCATCTTAGTAGCAAAACAAGGACGATAAGAAAAAAGTTGCAGCTCGACAGAAGGGGATGTCGGCCGGCTCCCCGTCGCCAGCGTGGGGTGGGCTGTCGTCTAGAAAAAGAGAGTCCCGGAGGCAGACGGGGCCCCCCGCACCTTCCACCACGGCTCACCGCCCGCTCCGGCGGCTCTCCCGGGCTTCCCCGGAGTAAGGCATCTCCGAGCAGGGGCGAAGGGCAGCCGGTCCGCGGGGAGCGGGGGGAGGGCCCCGGCCAGGTGCGGTGGGGACAGGGCCGTGGGCGCCGGGGGTGCGGGGAGGGGCGGGAGGGGGGGAGGGCGGAAGGCTGGCGGTGTGTGCGAGGTCTGGGTTGTGTCTTCGAAGAGCGCGCGGCCGTCCCTTTCTCCCCAAGTCCTCCCTCAAGACGCGGCGGGTCCTGGATTTCAAGAGAAGCGGTCTCCGGTCCATCCGGGGTCAGGCGGGGCTCCCGCGGGGTCTCCGGAGGTACATGCGCGGGCGCGCACCCCGAAGCCCGGCCGGCCGCTTGCCCGGCGTGGGGCCGATGGGGCCGTGACGCCAGGGGCGGGAACGGCCCTCACTGCATCCTGTCGGGCTGCAGCTGCGGAGGCTGGTACTGCACGAACGTGGCGCCCGCGGGGGCCGCGGCCGAGAGGGCCTGAGGCACGGCGGCCGGGTAGCCGTAGCCCACGAAGCTGGCGGCCGTGGCGGGCGAGGCGGCGTAAGGGTACTGGTCAAAAGTGGCCGGCGGGTACTGGGCGTAGGCCGGGCTGGCTGGCGTGTATTCGATGTAGGGGGAGGACAGCGACGGGACCGGGGCAGCCGGGATCACCACGCTGGGCTGGACGATGGCTTGTGGATAGATGTAGTGGGGGGTCAGCCTGCGGGGCCAAACACAGAAGGTCTGGGTCAGGGGACGGGGCGGTGGAAAGCTGGCTCCGGAGTGGAGGGGCTGGGTGATGCTGTGTCCCCGCTCCCGAGGACCGCTCGTCGGTCAGATGGGTATGGCAACAACACATCTTCCTGGAACACACCAGCCGTGCTCCTACCACAGGGCCTTTGCACTGACTGTTTGGCCTGACTGTTCCCACTGCCCGTAACACACGTTCCCCGGCTCTCCAGAGCCCCCCTTCCCAGTGAGCCCTTCCCAGGCACCCCCAGCCCAACCCAATGCTCTGCACTCCAGCCATCTCCCCACGAGGCCCCCCACAGGGCCAGTGATTTGGGGGACCCAGGTTTAAAAAGGATTTAGAAATTTCAGACGGTGACGGCAGAGCATCAAGTCTAGCGTGGGCCTTCTGAGCTCAGGTCCCCGTGTGACTGCCAGGTCACACCCCGGCCCTCCACCTCCCTGTTCGTCTCCCCAACAAGCCATACCACCGGGGGACACGCTGCGCTGTCCTGTCCTCCTCCCCAGCTCCGGAGCTTTGCCCTGGTCACCGACAGCCCAGAGCCCGGCCCACGGCAGCTCGGCGAGCCTCACTGAGTGAGAACTGCAGGAATGAGGCAGGAAGGACAGCAGTGAAGACGAAGAGGACGAGAAGCCCTGGGAGCAAGGCCACCGACCACGCCCGGCGCCCACGGAGCCGGGTCCGAAACCGAAACACCTTCCCGCGGTGCCTGGTCGGACGCGCGCTCAGGCTGCCCTTCACGTCACCATCTTGTTTCACGACAGAGAATGGAGCTCAGAGGGTCAGCGGCTCGGCCAAGGCCCCACAGCGATGAAGTGAGGGGACCCTCCTGACCCACGCGTCTGTCCCATGCCGCAGGCTAATGTGCAAAACTGTCACCGCACGCCCGGGATGAGTCCCACGTGTCACGGGTGGGGAGACGGGGGCACAGAAAGGCCCGCTCGGCCAACCAGGCGCTGGGCGGCCCCGGGGCAAGTGGCTGGGCCTCTCCGGGCCTCGCGGCCTGTCTGCTCCACGTCAGGTACCCGGCAGCCCCATCGGGCATCAGTCTCTCCTCCGCCTCTTCTCGCACCAGCACGGGGCACGCGGGACCCAACTCCCTCCTGCACCTGTGGGGTGGGGCCCGGCTCCAAAGAGAAGCTGCTCGGAAAGGACAGGGCGCCCCGTTCTCCGACACTCAGCCGGGGCAGACACCACGGCAGCACCCACAGGATCGGCGACAATCCCGAGAACGCCAGAGGGTCACCTGCAGGGGCCGCAGCGGCATCCGATGTCCCTCCAGTCGCAGCACACGCGGTGGCAGTGAGACCAGGCGGCCCGTGCTCGGCCCCACGCCACTGCCCTCCACGCTGCCGGGAGGAAACCGAGCAGCGGACCCGAGATGCTGTTTATGCTGTGATATCACTGATGCTAAAGCAGCCAGATGCGTATTTATACACGGGCCAAGGTGGCTGAGGATGGGCGAGGCGGGCCGTAGGGAGCTGCCGTTTTTACGGGTCCAAGAACCGACGTCCTTCCGCACGATGTCCTGAGTGCACAGGCAGGGGCCGGGGGCCGGCGGAGGGCTCCGCGGGTCGTTCCAGGGCAGATGGGTTCCCGTGCATAACCAGGAAGAAGGAGCGATATTCATGGGGCCCAAGCGCCCCCCACGGTGGGACAAACCAATGGGGTCTCCCCACGCGGCGACGGGGAATGACACGTGCCACGGCGTGGATGAGCCCTGAGGACGTGCTGAGCAAAGGACGCCAGACCCAGAAGGCCACTCCCCCGACAGGAAACGTCCACACGGGCAAACCCGGAGGAAACGGGGGCGAAGCGCCAGGGGCTCCGGCAGGGGGCGGGGCCGGGCCGGACGTGAGTGCTTGCGGGGCTCCTCTCGGGCTGATGGACAAGTTCCGGGTCAGGCAGAGCGCGCGTCTGCACACGACTGTGAACACACTTAAGGTCTGAAAACTGCTGTCCGGTTTCAGATGTTCAGATGCTCGGTGACCCGTCCTTTGCGAGAGACAAATCCCGCTGCGGAGTGAGCCGCCCGCGAGGGCACGGCGCGCAGGGCTGCGACGATCTGGCAGCAAAGCGGGCGGGAGTCTGGGGCACACCTGCCGGTGCCTGCGGGGGCCCCCAGCGCCGGCCGCGCCGCCCTCCCAGCGGCAGCGCCCCAGTGTTCCCGCAGCAACACACCCAGGCCGGCAGCGGCCGTGCCTCCCCACCCCCACCCTCTGCCGCGTGTGCCCGGGCAGCTTCCACCGGGATCCCCGTGCTCTGGCTCCGGGCCACAGCGCCCATCCCCCTCCACCGCCCCCACTCCAGGAGCCTCCGCCGACCACCTCCTTCCTCCCCCCATGCAAACCAGAGCCTTTAACAGAGCCGGGCCTGGGTTCGAATCCTGCTCGGTCTCCTGAAAAGTGCCAACAGCGATCTCACGTCTGCCGGGGCCAGGATACGGCCCCCGCAGCTCAGATTCCAGCGGGGCAGACAGACACACAAACGTACCAACCCATGACCTGGAGGCGGGACTGCGGGGAGTGGTCAGGGTAGGCTTCTCGGAGGAGAGAGCAACTGCACTGAGCCCCGAGGGTAAGACAGGGCTGGCTGTGGGGGACCAGCAAGGCAAAGACTGAGGCTGGAGCCAGCGTGTGCGCGGAAGGAGCCTGGCAAGGGTGCCAGGCTGTCGCTTTCAGACCACATCCCTGCGGGCTGCTGTCCCACCTCAGCTGCTGTCCGTCCCAGCCGTGCCCTGCAGCACCTCCGACGCTCAAGGCCGTCCCTACCCGGGTCTGTACCTGCCAGCGACCCCCTGGAGCCCTCACCTCCCCTGCATCTCCTGTGAGCCGTGGGGAGGGCTCTGCCCCGACCCCCAGGGCCTCGCCCGAGGCCTAACTCTGGAACGAGCCGGGCACACAGCGTGTTGATGGAACAACAGGTCACGGGGAACAGGTTCTCCGCTGAGAAGGACGAGGGGCTCCCGCAGTCAGGACGCCGCCCGGGAAAGGAGCCGCACCCACCGGGACGTCCCTGGCACCACGAGAGCCCCCACCCGGCTCCTGGAGCCTCGGGAACATCTCTCACGGCAGCCCAGAACTTCTCCAAACATGGGCGGGGACGCCCCTGCCTTAGACACCCCCGGAGCATGTGCCAAAAAGGCAGATCCCCTGCAGACAGAGGGGTCAGAAGGGGTGACAGGCCCCCAGGGATCCTGATACACACCCACACTCAGAGCCACTGCCTAGACCCGGGCCTCACCCTGTCCACACAGCAGAAGGATCCAGGGCCGCAAAAATGACAGGTTTCGGGCGCCTGGGTGGCTCAGTCGATTGAGCGTCTGGCTCTTGACTTCGGCTCAGATCGTGATCTCACGGTTCGTGAGATTGAGACCCCGCGTCACAGTGCGGAGCCTGCCTGGAATCCTCTCCCTCTCTCTGCCCCTCCCCGCTCTCGAGCGCGTGTCCTCTCTCCCAAAATAAACTTAATAAATACACACGTAAGTAGGTAAGACAGACAAACAGGGCCCTGGCCGTATTTCCCCAAGGTCCAGCCGGATGAGGCAGTGGTCACATCTGCCAGGTCCTGCACTCTCCCCTGTCAGGACCAGAGCTCTGTCCCAGCCTCCACGGGTGAGGGAGGAACGGTCTCAGGCTGGGGAGGAAGGGAGACACCCGGTCCCTGACACCCCAGGATACAGCCCACCTGCGTCCACTCACCTGCTTCCCTTGAGCCTCTGCCCCACCCCCACTCTATGCAAAAAGTCCGAGATAACCCACCACGCATTTTAAAGCCACAAGAGGTACTGTGTCACCGCAGTGGCAGAGTCTCGCCTCCTTGTCCATACGCTGCCTGGTACCTGAGCCCACAAGGACTGGCTGCTGGCTGGAGCCTGTGACCGGGGCCCCCCTCGGGGGCCAGCTTGGGTCTCCAAGAGGCCACCCAGGTGGCAGGGCCGTCCCAGTCCAAGGCCCAGCAGCCAAGCTGCTCAGTGGATCCACAGAGACTGGACCCCCGACAGGTGTGTGCACCCCAGAGTGGGATCAAAAGGAAAAGAAGGAACGGGGGGGGGGGGGGGGGGGGGGCGGGTCCTGCCGCACAGTGGGGCCAAGAGTCAGAGGGAGCCACAAAGCCCCAGGAGGCAGGGCACGCGCCCCAGGCAGTTTCCCTCCAGCACGGCCGCCCCTCGGCTCTGCATGTGGATTTGCAGAGGCTGACCTCAGGGCCTGCAGGGAGGACCAGGACCCCCGCCAGAACAGGGCGACTCTGCCCCTCCGAGGGACACCGGGCCACGCCTGGGACATTTCTGGGTGCCACCCTGGTGGGTGGAGTCCAGGGAGGCTGCCAATCCCCCACAAGGCACGGGTCGGCCCACCGTGGAGACTCCTCCAGGGTCACACCCCTCACGTGCAGACCCTGCCGTGGAGCAAACTACAAAGCGAAGGGCACGCGCTCGGCTCTTGACCGCCCTCGGGGCCCGACGCCCCAGCCCGGTGGGCGCGGGGAAGGAGGCCGGGTGGGGACGGAGGGGCAGAGCTGCAGGGGTGTGTGCACACACGCCCACGGGGACCCCACTGAGCCCCCGGGGGAGAAAGCAAGCCCAGCCAAACCTGCCTGGCGCAGCCTGGCGCCCCCCCCTCCCCAGGCCCGCACACACGGCAGGAACAGGAGGCCCTGGCCAGGGGGCAACGGGGGCAGGGCCCGCGTGCCCCGCACGTTCCTTGCCACCCCACCCACTCCCCAGAAAGGCTGGGGCACCACCAGCCTCCACGTGCTCGACCTTCAGACCTCTGAAAAGGCCACAGGCCGCACAACACTCTGCGGGCGAAGGCTGGTCTGCCACCAGGGCCCGCCCACTCTCCCGCCCCTGCCCCCCCCCCCCCCCCCCCCCGCCCCCCGGGCCTCCCCCCCCCCCCCCCCCCACCTCCCCAGGTCAGTCAAGCCTCCATCTACCACACCCCGTCGAAGCAGGTCCTCTGTGCCTGCTTCTGCCCCCATCCGGTGACCAGAGGGTCATCTTAAAAACATCCAAGATGGGGCGCCTTGGCTAAGAGTCTGACTCTTGATCCCGGCTCAGGTCGTGATCTCCTGGTTTGAGAGATCGAGCCCTGTGTCAGGCTCTGCACTCTCGCTCTCTCTCTCCCTCCCAAAATACGTAAACTTAAAAAAAAAAAAAAAAAAATCCAAGAGACCAGCCCACCCCCAGGATCAGAACCCTCCAGCGGCCTCCACCCTCCCCAGAACCACACCGCTCCCCCTATGGCTTCCCACACAGCCAAGCCTCAACTCCCCCTGCAACTCTTCTCTACCCACTGTCCCTACTCTCACCACCCTGTTCCCCGGACGCAACGGGCACCTCCCCCAACGGGCCTTTACGCCGGCTATTCCCTCTGCTTGCAGGCTGCTTCCCCAACCTCCAGCCTCACCTCCTCAGAGGCCTTCCCCGACCAACCCCCAGGTCAACGCCACTACATCCCACCCACCCCCGGCTTTATTTCCTTCTTACGACCTGAGACCCGTCATTTACTTTCCGTTCTGTTTTCTCGATGAAAATGTAAGCCCCCCGAGGGCGGGCACTTGGTGCCGAGCGCCGGGTCCCGAGCACCTAGCACACCATCTGTGGAGTGCGGAGGGCCTCAGGCAGGCCGCGGGATCGCCGGCACCCGGAGAGCAAAGGAGCCTCCCTTGGGCATGCTGCCTGGGTCCTGGGATAGAAGCTGCAGCCCTTCAGAAGGCAAAGGAAGCAGCCCAGCTGGAAACAGCTATCGCCGGACCGGGCCCTGCTCGCAAGTGGGGGGTGGAACCCGGCGGCTCGGTTCAAGGCTGGCTCTGGTCCTCGCCAGGTGCCGGGCTGTGTCAGCGCTGCCTCTGTGGGGTGAGTGAGGTCACCCCCACCGCTAGGGCTGCGTGAGGATTTAACGCTCTGCACGGCCCAGAGAGCGTGGCAGCACCAATGACCTCCTCGGGCCTGAGGGACGACAAGGGAGAGCCCCCAAGCCGGCCAGGACGCACAGAAGGTCCTCCCTCTCACGGCCACCTGGCCCCAGCCCCAGGGAGAGCAGACCAGGAACCCTGGAGGGAAAACCGGACCAGCCAGCAGGACAGCTGGGCCCACGGTCGGAACCTAAAGGTCAGGTGGCCCGATGCTCTCCAGGCTTGCTCCGACCAGGCGTGACCATGACCTGCAGGACCGGGGGCTCGTGGCTTCCTGACGGCACACGGGGGAGCCACGGAGTCTGCCGGGACCCGAGGCACGGCCAAGGGCACCCCAGCGGACTTGGCCCAGCGGAGGTTCAGGGACAAGAGCCCTGAGTCTGGACCCTGGCCATGCCTGTCCAAGTCCCTCAGCCCTCTCTGGCCTCAGTTTCCCCATCTGTAAACTAAAGGTGCCAGCCACAGAGCCCAACAGGGCCTCTGCTGCGTCCCCAGAGGCCCCTTCAGGAGACAGAGGTCTCGGGAGCCTGAGTGGCCCAGTTGGAGAGGCGGCTGACTGCTGCACACACTCAAAGCAAAACTCCGCTAAAAGGAATCACCACAGCCTCGGAGGACTCATTTTCTGAAAGCAAAGCCACCCCCAAAAGTACGAACAAAAAAGGCAAATGAGCCCGTTTCACTTTTTCTGCTCCCTGGAGGTTTTCGCCAGCCGTGCTGGGGACCCAGGCAGCCACCGGGGGCGCAACTGCAGGCTTCTGGAAGGAAGGGGCGCGGAGTGGGACGCCAGCGCAGGCAGAAAAGCAGGTCCGGGGCTGGGAATCCCCGGAGGGGGCACGTGAATGCTCCCTGGGGCCACCAGACAGCAGGCAGGAGTAGGGCAGCGGCACAAAGCAGGTAAGCCGTGCCTCCGTGGGACGCCGCCAGGCCTCCCCCGAACTTGTCCAAACCCCGACCCACACCTGCGCCCTCTCCTCCAGGCCTATCCGGCCTTCCACGTGCTCAGCCCAAACCTCTGGAATCTTCTCAGGCTCCTCCATCACACATTCTTTAAAATGTATTGTATTTGGGATCCCACAGCTGCTCACCCTGGCCCGAGCCAGCGGCCACCCCAGCTGCGTGGGGACCACGGCCTCCACCGCACGGGCCACACAGCAGCCAAAGGGATGCTGTAAAGACACAAGTGACCCGGCCCTCAGCCACGCAGGGCCCACCTCAGTCCCGCGTCACTCGGAATAAGATCTAAATGCGCCCCTGGGCCCCCCAACTCCCCCACTTCCTCCGCCGGCTCACGCTGGCGTCCCCGGCCCGGCCGCCCCTCCCCCCACAGCGCCTACCGCCACCGGGCCTGCCCACACTGCCGCCGGGCTGCAGGCCACTCTGCATGCAGCTACAATCCGGGACGGCATCCCCACGGCATCCACGGCCTGCCGGGCCGAACGAATGCCCAGCTTCCTGCTTCCACCCACGTGGGAAGGGTCGGGAGCACGAACGCTCTGCTGAGCCCTCGTCGCGTTCACGCGGGAGGTGGCGAAACTGAGGCTCAAGGAGGAGAAGTCACGACGACGAGGGATCACACACACAAGCCACGGAAAAGCGCCTCCGGGCTCTCGGCCCAGTGCTCTGGCCACGGCAACGCGAGGGGGCTGGCTGGGCCACCCGGGAGCCCTCCCGCCCCGTTCCCCCTGCTCCTCCCGCCCCAGGGCACACCCTTGGGGGTGGTTCAGACACCCGCAGGCCTGTCTGTGGCCAGGCCTCTGTCCCTCGGCTCCGGGCTTCCGGACGAGGCTCTCCGGCCCTCAGGCTGCCAGGGCAGCGGGCCGGAGCGAGGAGCTCATCCTTGAGAGGAACCCAAGAGCCACCCCGGAGGCTGGTTTCTGTTACGGCAGACGGGGACAAACAACAGGTGTGCACCGGCGGCCCACCGGGAGGGCCACGCGCCGGCCCACGCCTCGCTCCAGTGCCAAACAGGAAGCTACGGTGTGGGGAGCAGGGCCACCCCAGGCACCCTGAAAGTAAAAACAAGCCATGTGACACCACAGCGGGGAGCAGGCACCAGCTTCCTCCCAGCCCCCACAGCCTCCCGCTCTGACCTCACTTCCTGCCGCGCCCCCCCCCAGGGGGGCGCTGCGACTCACCACCCCTGCCCCGCCCAGCCTTTAATCTACTTCGTATTAGGAAACAGCAGGAGAATCCTGAGAAGTTGCAAAAACAACACAGGGAGGTCCTGGGTGCCCTCCTGCCGCGTCCCCCAGTGGTGACGTCTTACACAACCCAGCGTGCGACCAAAACCAGGCACCTGATGCTGGCACGGTGCTATTAACCAGGCTGGAGGCCCTGGTCAGGTTTCGGCGTTTTTTGGGGTGTGTCCCAGTGTGTCGTCTGATGGCCTTCCCATTGCTGCGGTCCCCCCCCCCCGGCCCTGGTGACCCAGGTACTGGGCTCGGGCCCCTCGGCGTGCACACACCTGGGGCCTGGTGATGGCGGGGACAGAGGGAGCCTGCCCAGAGAGCATAGGCGTCCCTGGACCCACAAGGCATGTACCGCCCCAAGAGGGTCCCATAGTGGGTGTCAGTCCTGGGGTGTCTGGCTCGGATTTGCTCAAGAGCTGGCCAGAGGGAGGTGCTGGGGCCTCGTGGAAGGAAGGAGAGTACTGGAGCCACCCAATCGGGCCCCCGGCCCCACACTGCGTGAGCTCAGACAAGTTTCTCCTCACCCGGTGCCTGCACGGGGCAGCTCGGGCAACAGGCCTTGTCGGAGGGCTGCTAGGAGCTGGGTCCCTGACAAATACAAGTCTCTCTGTGGGCCAGGCCCCCGACCCACCGGCTCTGCACAAAGGCACCCACTCAGTGCTCAAGTCAGCCCTGCATCCTGGTCTCCATCCTGGTCATCTCCGGGGAGATGAGCCCAGGCAGACCCTGGGATCCTGGCTCCAACACAGGATGACCCTGCTGTCTGGGACCTGGGGCCTGGTCTCACCCTGGCCACAAAACAGGACTTGGCGGTGAATGGATGTGAAGGCCCCAGCAAGGCCCCCTTAAGAAAAGGGACGGGGGCTGTGCCCAGAGAAGCAGCTGGCCCTTCAAAAATAACCCAAGGAGAGGTTCCAAGTACAGCCAGGCCCAGGACAAACCTCAGACCCTGGCAGGTCTTAGGTCTAGCCCTGGACATACACCCTCTGACACCAGGAGGTCCCTTCCAGACAAGGCTCAAAGCTCTGCCCGGACATGTGCCCTCTCCAGACCACTTGGAACTTTCCTGCCTGCAGGCTGCTGACTGTCCCACCCGGGGGGGTCGGCCAAGAGATGCTCAGCTGGATGGTCTATGGCCTTGGTCATGTCGTCCCTCTCATGGTTAAGTCACTGGTCACCTGCCAAGGAAGGATTCTCCAAACCTCAGGCCTTGGCCCCACACACAGTTACAGGACAGGAATGCACAGCCCAAGTTAGGTCCTGAAAGACCCCATCCCCCTTAAAAAAAAAAAAAACAAAAAACAAAAAAAAACCCGAGAGCCAGGGAATCCAAGCAAAAAGGGTAACTTGTTAAGAGATTCTTTGGCGAATCTCCCACGCTGATGCTTACGGCCCCACAGGCGAGGATTCCGCAGTGGCCTTGCCCAAAGGTGGGGCCGTGCAACCTTTAGACCTGTGCAAGGCATAGGATCGGAGGCAGGAAGTCCGGGGGAAGTTCGGCCAGGCAGGAGAGGGGTTAACTGGTTGAAAAGGCCGAGCTGCCCAGCCCTGGCTCCCACCGTGCCCTCGGCCGGCGCAGGCCCAGCCTCACTGCCAGCCCGCAGCACACAACACTGACTGCTGAGTCAGGCCAGCCTCGCTCCAGCCCGATTGTTCTCGTTTGCAAAGACAAAAGACAAAAGGGACGCTGACGGCCCAACTCTCCCAACCGAGGGGCACTGGGGGAAGGCAGCTGACCCCGGGCCAGCCCGGCCCTGCCTCGCTGGGAGAGCACCCCCAGGGGCCCCTCCCGCCACCCTGGACCTCTCAGCGAGGCCTGGTGGGAGGCGGCGGGACCCTGAGAAGCTTTGGGCCACTGGCCGCTGGCAACGAAGACCTGGACGCTCCCTCTGACCCCTTGTCCCCGCCTGGGTCTCCGCCCCCTGGCAACCAACAAGAAAAGCCCGAGGCCTCTTCGTCGTCACAGGTATTAGATGCCAGCCAGAGATTTAGTTACAAGACACGGTCACGTGAAGTCGGGAACGCACGGCGGTAAGATCTGCACCGACCCCCAAGCACCCTCACGTGGGTGGCACTCAAGGGACCGTGAGAGGAAAGGCTGGGGCACCCTTCCTACCCGCCCACCCCAGAGAGCGGCGGCTGAGTGTGGGCTCGGAGCCAGTGGCCCGGTTTAAGTCACGTCACTTAGGTCACCCCGACAGACTGTTAAGCGCTCTTCGCCTCAGTTTCTTCATCTAGGAAGCGAAGGTAACATCAGCCCCAACCTCAGAAGGCTGCTGCGAGGACAGGAGAGGATGGGGGGCAGGGGCACAGAGCACCCGGTCCCGCGTGCTGGCACCGTATGTGAAGAGGTCATTATTTCCGTCAAGGAAGTCACAGACGAGGAAACCGAACGCTCAGGAAGAAGACGCCACCTGCCATCTGCCAAGCGGACCCGGCTGGAATGTGGCAGAACCAGGATTTGAACCCAGGTCTGCAGGCTCCAGGGGCCAAGTCCTGACAGTGACTGGAGTCCTAGAGGCAGCCGCAGCGGATCCGAAAAGAGCTCAAACGTGCTCGGGGAAGGAGCTGCTACATGGTAAGCAGGACAGAGCCGCTGATGCCCGCCCCCCTCCACCCCCGGTTCTGTGCAGCTGGCCCCTGCTCCAGGCCCTGCCCCTGGCCACCTGGGACACACCTGGGGAACAGCACCAAGGCTATGGAAAATGAGGAATGCCCTCCTCATGTGACCTGGACCCCAAGCAGGAAGAACTTCGGATGACGGCAGATGTCCCCAAATACCTCCCAAGACGGCTCCAGACATTTATGAAGCAGATGCCAGGGTGAGAAGGAAACCCAGAAGCACCAGCTCCCGGCCGCCCCCGGGCTCCCTCCCAGGAGAACAGACTGAGAGCTGGGCTCCCACGCATGCCAATCCACGCCAAGGCCACCAAGCAGACACAGACGCCGCGTGTCCGGGCGAGCACCCCCAGATCGTGGGCACGCAACAACTCCTCAGCCATCTGTGTGACCTGCCCGGTCCACCCGAGCCCAGCTCCCAGCCCTGCCAGGGAAGCCAGGTGGTTCCTCGAACTGTGCCTCTTTCTAGGGCAGACACATGCACGTGAGACACACACACACACGCACACGCGCAGCTTGAAGCACAAAATCCAGAGCCTGGGATTTGGTTCTGACAGCTTGAGAAGCACCAACGTTCTAAAAGGGGCTGTCTGTGTTCTCACCGCCCTTGCCACCCCCAGGAGCACACCCCACCCCCGTCGACACGCTGCCGGCACTGGGACACACAGCCAACATCGATCACGGGGCTGGGAAGTCACACTGCATGGCAGGCCCCTTTGTGCCCCTGAAGTGTGTGTGTCCTTCCACAAGCAGCTGCCGGGACTTATTAGAACTTAAAAAAAAAAAAAAAGCCAGGCAAGGGTGGGATGCGCTGAACCACAGCACGTCGGACAAAAGGCCCACAGGCCGGGTCCACTGGGGCTGGACAGCTGGCCCCGGTCCCGTCTCACCTGCTGCAGCTTTCATAAATACCAGACCCCGGATGGCAGTGGCCTGCTGGCACCATCTGTCAGGCACCAGAGCGGGTCACCCGGCACCCTGAGAAGAACGCAGCCGCCGGGCCCACAGAGCACGGGCAGCACTTCCGGAGCCTTCACTGCCCTCCCTCACCACAGGCCTCTCCCGAGGTCTCGGCTCACAGAACTCAGAGAGGCCGCTACCATCCCCATTCCACAGAGGGAGCTGGGGGAAACTGAGGGACAGACGGCTGTGTAGGTTGCCAGAGGTCACGCAACTGGTCACGGGGAAGCCAAGGCTTGAAACCAGGCTCCGGCAGCCTCCGGGGTCTCTGGCAGGACTGGAGGAACGCTCTCAGCCTTCTCTCCGTCCTCCCGGCTGGCCCTGCCTCCCCGCCCTCCGAAGGCAATCAGGTTTATGGAAGATCGGAGAAGGCGACGGTTCGCAGACACGGAAAGGTAGATGCAAAGGGCATCCCGTGGGGCTGGCGGTCCTCGGATGAAAGACTCCCTCAGGCCAAGGGGCGCCCGGGGCCTGCTTGGCCAGGTCTGCTCACCCCCCCGCCACCCCCCCCCCCCAGCCAACAGTGTCCACTCACCCGTAAGTCCGCTGGATCAAAGTGGGGTGCAGCTGCTGTACTCCAATGGCAAAGCCTGAAACGAGAGGCCACGCAGGGGCTCAGCCTCACCCAAGGGAGCAGAAGCACACAGCCGTGCCCTCCCCCATCGGAAGGGACAGATAACTGGCTTCCTCTACACTCCCAGGCCACCTTCCCTCAAATCCCGAAGCTCCCTGCCTAAGAAAGCCGACG
Source organism: Herpailurus yagouaroundi (assembly GCF_014898765.1). Lineage (NCBI taxonomy): Eukaryota > Metazoa > Chordata > Mammalia > Carnivora > Felidae > Herpailurus > Herpailurus yagouaroundi. The sequence continues at coordinate 7,304,095 of NW_024412463.1, read as the reverse complement.
GAGAGGGGTAACAGCGGCCTCTGGGTGTCTGTCCCCCTGACCGCCAGCCCCGGGGAACCACTTCCTCCTTCCCTGGCGGACGGCTGACAACTGGCTGATGCGCCCTCCTCGCCCTGTCCCGCTGGCACATGCACCTGGACGACGGGGTCCAGCTCCCAGGCTAGGGGATGACTGCCCAGGGACAGCTCTGCAAGCACATGATAGCTGACGGCCACTCCTGGGGCAGGGCTGGGGAAGGGGGGGGCCCTTTCCACCCCACAGATACCAACACTGAATATAGCAATCAAGACGAGCCAGGAAAGGAAAACACAGGCTCTCACCCGTCTGGAGGCTCCTCGGCTTGGCACCCAGATACGCCAGGTTCACGTTGGCCTTGCGGCCATCGATGTTGGGGTTCGGGTCTTTGCAAGCCCTCTCCGCCGCCGCCCGGTCGGCCATGGTCACCTAGAGGAACACAGATGCATCAGGGGTTTCCCTTACCGGTGGGAGGAGCAGAGCCCTCTGCTCCGGCAAGAGGCACTCACTTCCCCCTCCCTGGGGGGCCAGTTATTCAGACCCTCTGACCCAGTCCCCACCCCCCCACCATGGGGCCCTCCTGCAAAGGTGCCCCTGGATTCCAGTTCCTCCATCCAAGTTCATGTGCTGGGAAACCTAGCTTTACCGACAGAAATGATCCCCAGGGGAGACAAGGAACTTCCCCCTTTCCTCCCCAAGGAGGGCAGGGGCCCCGAGCTTGTCCTGCCTGCCTGTGGGGGTGCGAATTTCCTCGTGGGAGGGGTTGGGGGACACCGGTTAGAAGGAAAGTAGGAGACGTGCCTTCAAACCGTTTGTTTTTTTTTTTTCTTTTTTTACTTAAGCCGTTTGTTCTGGGCGTTTAAAGGAACTCTTATAAAATACTGGAGGGGAGGGGGTGCTAAAGGCCTCCAAAGCGCCCTGAGGTGAAGCCTCTTCTGCTTGTTTGTTGCTCCAGGAAGTCCTGGGAGTAAGCCGACTGTCCCCAGAATCTCTCCACAAACTCCGAAGCGCTAATTGAACACAGCGGCTCTCCCTTTTAACCCAAGGAGTGGGGTGGGGGCAGGGAGCCGCGGCCGAGTAGCGGCGGCGGGACGGGCTGGAGCGTGAACCTCCGCCCCCGAGCCCAGGAGGGGGCAGCAGGTGCCGGGGCAGCTGGGCGTGCGCCCGCCGGTGGACTCGGCGCCCCCGGCGCGGTAAGTGCGGGGCGGGGTGCGCGCCCGGCCGCGGGGCCACTTACGAAGCCGTAGCCGCGAGACTTGCCCGTCTGGCGGTCGGTGATGACCACGGCCTCCTCGATGTCCCCGAAGCCCTCGAAATACTTCCTGAGCGAGGCGTCGGTGGTGTGGTAGGGCAGGCCGCCCACGAAGATCTTGGTGAACGTGGTGTCCTTCTGCGAGCCGTGCATGGCGCCGGAGGCGGCCGGGGGCCGCGGGAAGCCCGCGCTCGGGGCGCACGGCGCGGGCTGCAGCAGCATGGGCGCCGCGGGCGGCCTGCCCCACCAAACCACCGAAGCAACCCGAAGGACCCCAGAATAGGGC
>NW_024412463.1:7200924-7302142 GCF_014898765.1 Herpailurus yagouaroundi | reverse complement strand
GCGCCCGGCGGGCGGGGAAGACTTGGGGCGGGGCGCGCACGCGAGCCTGAGTGAGCAGGGTCGCGTCCCCGCCGGCCCTGCCGTCCCGGGGGGCCCTCTGCGTGCCCGCAGGGGTCTAGTGAGTTAGAGTCAGCGACGGTCAGCATGTTTATTGAGCCAGGGTGAGATGGGATACAGCAGCATGTATTAAAAGCTGAAATGATTCTTGTTTTATACGCACATATGATTCACTCGATGAATATTTTTCAGGGCGTTTCATGCGACACTCCAGGATGGGGGCTGCAGGGACGCACAGAACTGACGCCCTAGCTCCGTGGAGCCTCTGTGAATAAGACAAGTCAGCGCTAAAAATACAGTGGACAACCCGGAGGGACATAAGCCAGGGATCTGCAATCCAGGGGGGTCCAGAGTGGTCCCAGAGACCCCCCTGGAGGAGGTGACCGGGCAGAGGAAGTTGTTCTGGTCTCTTCCAGCTGATATCAGGGATTCCTCCCTGTAGGTGGGCGACCCTGGGGGAAATGCAAGCTGAGGGCAGTCCTGTCTCTCTGTCCTTGTCCCCAGCCATGGAAACAGGCCATCCCGGAGCCTCTGTGTGCTCCACACCAGGCAGGACGGGCTACAAGAACTTGTTCAGAGTTGTTAGGAACGTCAACGAACAGGAGAGCAGTAAACCAAGCGTGGGGCCTGAGCTTGGGGCCCTGGAAGCTGGCCCTGGCACCAACATCCCCCACTGGTGGGTCACACCTTGGTGCAGAGGCCGACTCTGGGCACCTCAGATCCTCTGCTGTCCCAGCACAGCTGTGGTGACAGCTCCAAGTGAGGTCACTCCTGACCCTGACCCTACGGCCTCCTCTGGGACAGTGGGATACAGGTGGGGCCTGGGGGGCTGGGAGTGGCACCTGGTGGGCTGGGGGGCGGGGCGAGTCGTGTTCCCTAGTCTTTCAGGATTTCACCCGCCACCTAGGGTGCTTGACTCCAGGCCCAGACAGACTGTCTCAAGTCCCTGGACCCTGACCTCGCCTGCCTTCCCTCAAGCCTCTCTGCTCTAGGCCCCTTAAGCTGGGAGGGGAGCCCTAAATTTTCAGCAGGTCTCCCCGAAACACACACTTCTCCGTCCCAACTAATTCCTCCCTTGTCCTTTCGCACACGTTCCTGCAGCACCTCAGGCACACTCCTGCCTCCTTTGGGGCCTTTGCCTCATCACTTGCCCTTTATCTTGCCCGTGTGTGTGTGTGTGTGTGTGTGTGTGTGTGTGTGTGTGTGTGTTAACGTTTTATTTTCTGAGAGAGCATAAGCAGGGGAGGGGCAGAGAAAGAGGGAGACACAGACTCAAAAGCAGGCTCCAGGCTCCGAGCTGTCAGCACAGAGCCTAGTGCGGGTCTGGAACCCACACTGGAGATCATGATCTGAGCCGAAATCAGACCCTCACGCGACTAACTCATGCAAGCACCCCTATCCTGTTTTTTTTTTTTTTTTTTTTTTTTCTTTCAATGTACTCCTGTTTCCCGAACCCCTGCCCACCTGCTCATTTACAGCCTCTTTCTCCTGCTAGGTGGGCGGGACCCTGGATGTTTTGCTCCAGCTGTAAGGCCTGGCAAGCAGAGGGCCCTCGGGAAATGTTTGTTGACTGAATGCACGACGGAATGGAGGTGAGAATTCTCCACCAGACAAGGGGCACTTTTAAGAGAGCCCTTTGGAAACTTTGATTAAAGTGTGGCCTAGATTTTTTCCTAGAGGCCAGGGAAGGCGGCCACTGCCCGGCCACGTGGTCTCGGGCAAGCTGAGTCCCTTCCCCGGGTCTCAGTTTCCCCTTCCGTGACAGACAAGGCCTCTCTGAGGCCGCCCTGGCAGTGGCCACGAGGGGCTCCGGCGGGGTGGGCGGTGCTTTTCCCAGCGGCGCAAGCCGCCCAGGCGTCCCGCCTACAAGTCCCAGAGCCGCCCGCGCGCGGCCCCGCCCCCCCGCGCGCGGCCCCGCCCCCCCCTCCCGCGCTCCCGGAGACCCGCCGGACAAAACCGGGAGGCACGCAGGACGGGAGCGCAGTTGCACGCGGGGCGGCTGGCGTCTGTCTAGCACGTGCTGGCGCTGCGGGGGCCTGGGGTCCCGAGCCAGGGCGGGGACACAGGCTCCGAAAGGGGGAAAGCGCGGGGCTCCCGCGGGGCGTTTGTGCACCCCGGGCCAGGCGGGCTGGCTGCGTGCACCTCGCGCTCCTGCCCGGCCCCGGAAGGGGCCAGGGGGCCGGGGGCCATGTGTGTCTTACCGGGCGCTTGCCCGGGTGGGGTTTCGTTCACTCGTTCATCCTGTGCCCTCTGCCCATGGGGTGGCCGCACTTTCCCACTGCAAATAGGAGACCAACATAACGACCCACCACCGCCCTAAGAGCTTACATTTCAGGCGGAGTGGAGAGAGGGCAAATGAATGAATGGTGAATATTAGGTTTTATATTTAGGTAAATTTTTCTGGTTAGGCTGTGAGAAGGGAGCAAAGAGGAGACGAGAGATGGCCAAGAGATAACTGTTCTTTAGAGTCAGGGAAGGCCTGTGGGAATTGGTAAAAGCCACAGCCACTGGAGGACAGGGAACAGAGAGAACAGAATGAAAAGGCTCAGAGCGACTAACGTTTATCCAATATGTATTTTTTGGTTTAGTTTTTATTTATTTTTGAGACAGCAAGAGAGAGAGAGAGAGAGAGAGAGGGTGAGCAGGGGAGGGGCCGAGCAAGAGGGAGACACAGAATCCAAAGCAGGCTCCAGGCTCTGAGCTGTCAGCACAGGACAGGACAAGGGGCTTGAACTCACGAATGGTGAGATCATGACCTGAGCTGAAATCGGCCGCTTAACCAACTGAGCCACCAAGGCGCCCCCCCCATATGTTTTTTAAAAAATTTTTAATGTTTATTTTTGAGACAGCACAGTGGGGGAGGGGCAAAGAGAGAAGGGACAGAGGATCCAAAGTGGGCTCTGTGCTGACAACCCGATGCGGGGCTTGAACTCATGAACTATGAGATTTTGATCTGAGCCAAAGTCAGACTCAACCAGCTGAGCCACCCAGGTGCCCCATACCTAATGAGTACTGGGCACTTTTATGTGGTCGATCCTCACACACCACTAATGATAAAAGTCATTTGTCCTGGCATACCTGTTTGGGGTCAGGTCCTTGACTAGGTGACTTACTATTAGATGATTTAACCTTGGGGTGCCTGTGTGGCTCAGTCAGTTAAACGTCTGACTTCGGCTCAGGTCACAATCTCATGGTTCGTGGGTTCAAGCCCCATGTCGGGCTCTGCACTGACAGCTCAGAGCCTAGGGCCTGCTTTGGATTCTGTGTCTCTCTCTCTCTCTCTCTCTCTCTCTGCCCCTCCCTTGCTCTCACTCTCTCTCTTTCTCTCTCTCAAAAATAAATTTTAAAAAATTTGGATGATTTAACCTCAAAACAGCCTTTGTCATATGTAGGTACACCCAGTTTTAAGGCAGTGGGCACTGAGGCCCAGAGTGGCTTCCCCAGGGCCACCAAGTGAACGATGGCCAATCCATGATCCCCTTTTATTCTCCCCACAGCATTTAAGGAAGATTTGTCTCCCCACTTTGAGGGCTGGGCAGGTGAGACCTCAGAGAGGTTAAGAGAAGTGATTAAGTGGAAGTCTTAGGGGGAAGGCCCAGACTTTCAGGTCTGGAAACATTGGCCCTTATCTGAGACCGTGCCTGGGCGTGTGCGCTTGTCATGGGTTGAATTGTGTCTCCCCCAAAACATGTTCAAGTCCTAACCCCTGGTGCCCACGAGTGTGACCTGATCTGGAGGTAAGGTTTTCACAATCTAATCAATGTAAGAGAAAGTCACATCGGATTCGTATGGGGCCTAATACCGTGACTACCGTCCTTACAGGAAGCCCATGTGAAGGCGCAGACTCAGGGAGAAGGCCGTGTGACAACAAGTGGCGGAGAATGAAGAGATGTATGCACAGGCCAAGGAGCGCCATGATCCCAGGAAGCACCAGAAGTCACGAGAAAGGCACGTGTGGAATAGATTCTCCCTTCTTCGTGCACTCGGAGGGAGTACAAGTCCTGCTGCCACCTTGAGTCTGGACCTCTGGCTCCAGAACCACGAGAGAATAGCCTTCTATTGTCCTCAGCCACCCAGCGTGTGCTCCTTTGCTGCGGCAGCCCTGGGAGACTAACGCGATTGGAGAGAGGAGGAGGACAGAGCCCTGAGCAGGTGGAATCACACAGTTTGTCACGCTCGGGTCTCAGAACCGTCTTCAGAGCCACGCGGGTGTCCTGGGACTCCTGGGTGTCATTCCAGGCCCCAGGCCTGAGAAGCTGCCCTGTGCCTCCCTGGGCTTCAGCTGCTCAGCCGGGAAAGGTGGGGATCCAAGAAAGGATTCTTCTGCTTAAAACACCACCAGTTTATGTCCATTGCCGTCCTCACTGCCCAACCCCTACTGGGAACAGAACCGGCAGCCGCCTTCCCCTGCGCCCCTCCCAGGTGTCTCCGGAGCCTGGGCTCTTTCCCACAGCGACAGCCAGGCTAGGACCTCACCATCCCCACCTGCGTCTCGGAGGCACCATCTGGATGCAGCCCGAGGACTGACTCAGATCTATCTTTAGTTTTCTGTCCATCCCGGAACACCCGGCGTTTGGGTCAGTGGCCGCTGAGCTAGATGCTCCCAGAGCCTGGGACTCAGGCTGCATCCAGGCCTCTCTTCTAGCATCCCTCAGAAGCCCGTGTCCCTGCCCCATGCCGTCCTACACCTGCATTTGCCTCTCTATGGACTGGCAGTCTCCCCACTAGAGGTCACCTCCAAGAGGCTGCTGGCTGCTTTGTTCACTGCCACGTACCCAGGGCCCGGCACATGGAAAGCACATGATAAATGTGTGCTGAGGAGGGCGCCCGGCTGGCTCAGTCGGTTGAGCGTCTGACTCTTGATTTCAGATCAGGTCATGATCTCAGGGTTCATGAGTTCGAGCCCCGCGTCAGGCTCTGCCCTGATCGCCCGGAGCCTGCTCATTCGTCATTCGTTGTCTCTCTCTCTCTCTCTCTCTCTCTCTCTCTCTCAAGTAAATAAACTTTAAAAAAAAATCCTTTAATACATGTATGCCGACTGAGTGAGCAAACACACAAATGAATGAAGACTGGGATTGGAGGTGTTGGCGGGGGGGAACCCCAAAGCCTGTCTATTCTAATGGAGACCCAAGCAACTCAGGCTTTCTGCGGATCCAAGCCAAGGTTGCCCCTTGTCTCCATGCCAGGCTGCAAGGTAGAAGCGTGCGGGCCACCTGCACCCACCCCACCCCCAACCAGAGGCCTGAGGAACCCTGAAAGAAAACATCAACACAGCAAATCGAAAAGGATTTGCTCAAGTCTCTCTGTGGGAGACTTGAGGCCCGCAGACTTTGACGCGTTAGCGGAGCCCCATCTACCCGCCGTTTCAGGTTTGCAAGGCTCCTTTCTGCTTCTCGTCACGTGGTAAAAAGCCACCCCGTGTTCTTCGCGAAGGCAGTGGCAGGGCTGTGAGGAGAGAGCAGAGGGCAGGCCAGGAGGAGCCGGCCCTACGTTTGTGAGCCGTGCCCATCGCACCCATCGCAAGCCTGCCGGCAGCCACCTCCCCGGGCCTCGGTTTCCTCGGCTATGAAATGGACGTGATGGTAGCAGCTTCCTCGTGGGGCTCCTGCGGGGCCGGGAGACACAGAAAGTGCTGAGGTCAAACTCATACCGAGTAGGCGCTCAGTAAACGCAAACTCCTGCAGTTTTCGGTTTTTTACCAGCACCCCTCAGTTTCCAGCCGACACAGCAGCAGTCTGGGCCAGGTGGGGAGGTGGGGACCTTGTCAGCCCTCCCACACGTGCTCCTTCGGCGACTCCCGTTGCCTGTGGGACAGAGTCCCAAATCCCTTTGTTCGAGATGCCCGCCGGGCCCCCCCCCCCCGGTACAGAAAGGCGCCCCTCCCCGCTTCCCCCAGCCGTGTCCCCTCTCAGGGGCCCTCCCTTCTGTGTGGGCCTGGGCCTTCCCCCTCCCCCAGCAGTCTGCCAGGACCTGAGGCCTCTCCTCCGATAGATGGTTCCAAACAACAAATGGCTAGAAATGTCACGGAAAACAAGCACATTCAAAAAACGCTATTAACGTGTTTACAAATGAGCAAGTGATACAGGAACGTGTGTGCCCTTCCGTTGATGCGTAAAGTACCAAGAACGAGCAGTGGCTTGGACGATGCCAACGTTGTGGACGACCCGGCAAAATGGCCGGGACACCCGTGCTGTGCGTGTGGCTCAGAGCCGCTCAGGTTCAGGGTCATGGCGGCTGCTGAGGCTGCACGGCCCGTGGCCTGCGTCCACGGCTCGTCCGCGTCGGTCGGACTCTGCCGAGGAAGACTTTTTCCCTCGCCAAGTTCACAGGCCCTGAATTCTGTCCACGGGCCGGGTGGGTGTGGGGGCCCCAGGGAAGAACTCCTCCGCGTCAGTTCCTTCGGTCGTGGTAACGAGTTACGCACACTTCGTGGCTCCGGGTGACACAGATTTATTCTCTCATTCTGTTTACTCTGGAGGTCAGAGCCCAACAGGGGTCTCATGGGCCAGAGTCGAGGTGTCGGCAGGTCTGGCTCCTTCCGGAGGCTCTAGGGGATACATCCGTCTCCTTGCCCCTTTTCGGCTTCTGGAGGCTGCCGCCTTCCTTGGCCGGTGACCCCTTCCCTCATCTTCCAAGCCGGCTGCCGGGTGGGCTCTCCCGTGCTGCATCACGGTGACACGCTCTCCCTCTGCCCCCGTCTTCCAGCTGCTGAGTGGAAGATGGTCCCCCCCCCCCCATCACCGGCATAATCGTCCCATCTCAAGGCCCAGAGCCCTGGTCACAGCTGCAAAGCCCCTTTTGCCACGTGCGGTAGCTCGGAAAGCAGCGGCCATCTGTGGGGCTAATGAGGGTGTTTCATCAGTAGACAACCTGGGGCACTGCCTCCGTCCACCTTAGAAAAGTGGCCACTGCTGATCTGGAAACGTGGATCATAAGCAGGGCAATTCCCCCACTGGAGGCTGCACGCTTTTTACTTTTTGGCACTCCGCAGGCGAGCAGGTGTGTGTGCCGGGAATTTGCAGGAAGTCGCGTCCTGTAAATGGAAGCCTCTTTCCCCCCCACCCCACCCCCCACCCTGTGCGGCTAATCCCGGAGCTGCGAGAAACCCGTGAGAGCCAGTGCTCGGGAGAGGGCTGAGCCTCTCTGCAGTGGGAGTGAGGTGCCTGCCCCGGGGGCCGGGTTTTCCCAGTGAGCACTGGTCCCGGGACCCTGCCCCAGCAGGTGCAGCCCGGCAGGTGCATCAGAGGCTGGCTCTAGGAGCTGGGGGGTGGGGGGTGGCGGTGAAGGTACAGCACGGACGTGGAGTCTATTCTGGGGCGGTGGTGGGGGCAGGGGGCGCCGTGTCACACAGCTGGAAGGCAAACGGCTCCCTGGGAACACTGTCCTAGTCAGCTCCGGCTGCTGTGACTAAGGACCACAGACTGGGGGGCATGGATGACAGACATTTATTTCCTCACAGTTCTGGAGGCCAGAAGTCCAAGATGGAGGTGCTGGGGGGCTGGCAGGGTGATTTTTGGGGGGAGGCCCCTGTCCTTGGCTTGCAGATGACTGTCTCCTCCCTGTGTCCTCACATGGTCTTTCCCGGGTGTCTGTGTCCTAATTTCTTCTTAGAAGGACAGCAGCCATATTGGATTAGGGTCCACCCCGGTGACCTTATTTATTTACTTTTAATTTTTAATGTGTATTTGTTTTTGAGAGAGGGAGACAGTGCGTGAGCAGGGGAGGGGCAGAGAGAGAGGGAGACACAGAACCCGAAGCAGGCTCCGGGCTCCGAGCCGTCGACACAGAGCCCGACGCGGGGCTCGAACTCACGGACCGCGAGATCGTGACCTGAGCCGAAGTCGGACGTTCAACCGACTGAGCCACCCAGGCGGCCCTGTGGTGACCTCATTTAACTTCATCACCTCTGTAAAGACCCGGTCTTCCCGTACAGTCGCCTTCGATGCTCTGGGGGTTGGGACTAAACATAGGAATTTGGTGGTGGTAGGAGGGGGGGACACCGCTCAGGCCATAACAGGCACCTACTCTGCTTTTGCAGGCAACTCTCAATCGAACAGAATCATGCGTGGGGCCTCCCACGCTGGTCGAGGGCCCCCTGCTAAGTCCCACTGAGGCGGCCAAGAACTGGGGTCCTTGTCACACAAAGTCCCAGGAGATAAAGCGACCCCTGGCACCGCGAAACACGCGACGAATCCGAAGACAAGGGGAAAGCCATGCAAGTTGTTCTCTCAGAAAAGTCCACTTCCATGGCACTTTGGCTTTAAAGGTCACCCCAGAATCAGAGGCGATGGTGGACGGGGCACTGGAGGAAGCGGTGGGGCGCAGCCCTGCAGAGACGTGCGGCAGGGGCAGGCAGGAGCCCTCGGGCACAGTGTCACGGCCAGCCCCTCCGGGCCCCAGAGCAACGGTGACACCAGGGGCCATCTGTGCTGAGACTCCAAAGCCGGGGAGTGTGGCCTCTTGCTTCTGACCCGCGGTGGAGAAGAACCGGGGACGCAGGAAGCGATGCCCAGATGACCCAGAGGGCAGTGTGGGCTGGGCCCCGGGCAGTGCTGGTGGATGAGTTTCTTCTTAGCACTTCTGTTCTCTCCCCTCCGCTGCCTTCCCCCATCCCTCCCCCCGGGGAGAAACTCAAACTGGTAAAATAGCTACTTTTCTTGAGGGGCTGACTCATGTGTTAAGGAAGTATGCAGCCAGCGTGTTATTTGCTTTGGAAACAGCCCTTCCCTTCGAGAGTCTTTGTCTGTATTAGTGACACAAAATTCACGACGACTTACACACGCCAGGCTGTAGAATGGTTCACTCTGCTTATGTGAGCCTCGTGGTGATGAAAAACTCTCAAAAAACAACAACAACAACAACAAAAAACCCCCAAAACCCAAAACTCTCAAAACTACAGCCGCCCAGCTCTCCTGCCTCCTCCCACCTTCTGCTGCTTGAGCTCCATGAAATCGGGGTACCCTCGCTTTGCAGGTGATCCCGCTGGGTCTCTGGGGGGTCAACCCAGCCCCTCTCTAGGGAACAGGGTGCTCTTACTGAAACTGCTCCCGATAGCCTGCAGCCAGGAGGCATTTCCCACCCACTAGCCCAGGTAGGTGGAGAGGGTTCAAAGGCACCAAAGTTAGTCTCCAAATGGCCCTTTTGGCCACCAGGGTCCACCTGGGAAGGACATTTGCATTTCCTACTCTTTCCTTCCCAAACCAGGGCAGAGGGATGCCAAAGGGTGAGTGGGTTCTCAGGGTCGCCCACACCGACAGGCAACAAAACCCCAATGTCCCGTAAGGGAACCACGGCGCGGGGGGTCGGGGGGGGGGGGCAGTGGATTTTAAAGTAGGGAAGTCAGGAATCGGACCTCTGAAAAAAACATTGACTCCAGTATTTCCTAAGGAGGCCATCACTCTCGGTAAAGATAAAGTGTATAGTTTTAAAGAATATTTTTCTAACGGGGTAAATACTCCTTCAACCCCACTGACAAGCTTAACGACACCACCAAGTGGAGAGCCAACCCTCATTTCCCGGAACAAGTGCAAGGAGAACACAGAACCGCCCTCCCGCCCCCAACACAGGCGCCGGAGTCGCTGGCGCCATCTGCCGGCCGCTTTGAAACACGCACCGGAGATCCCAAGACCGCCCAGCGTGTGACTTCCGTCCCTGTAGGTCCCCCCCCCCCCCCGGGGGGGAAAGGGAAGCTTCCCACGGATGTCATCCCACCTGGAAGTTCCAGCGGTGGCAGCAAGAGTCTGAGCACGTGCCGTGGGCCTTAACTCTGAATCCTCCACGCCGGTCTTCTGCGAGCGCCGCTTTTAACGTCTCCCGTTCCGCAGATGCGGTCACCGGGGCTCAGAGAAGTAGAGATGACACGCTCGGGGCGCCAGCGCTGGGATTCGTCACTGGGCAGCCCACGTTCCTCACTACGTACAACGCTGTGCGGACACTTCAAATGTCACATTTTAGTCGACAGTCCCTCTCTCCCGTTTTGGGGGCAAAATGCAAGGAAACCATTACGGCAGGTACTCATGGCGGGTACTGCTTGAAGTTACTGAACCTCAAGAACTCGTCCTAAACCGTGTAAGACGTAGCAGGGAGAAAAACCCCAGTCCGGGATACGATGACCGTACAGAACGTGCATATGCATAGACACGCACACACACGTGTGACGGTAGCACAAGTTACGCCGAACGATACTGACCGTTACTGCGAACGACGTAGCGGAAAATAGAAAATATATTTTGGGGCGCCTGGGTGGCTCAGTCGGTTGAGTGTCCGACTTCGGCTCAGGTCACGATCTCACGGTCCGGGAGTTCGAGCCCCGCGTCGGCCTTTGGGCTGATGGCTCAGAGCCTGGAGCCTGCTTCCGATTCTGTGTCTCCCTCTCTCTCTGCCCCTCCCCCGTTCATGCTCTGTCTTTCTCTGTCTCAAAAATAAACATAAACATTAAAAAAAAATTTTTTTTAAAGAAAATATATTTTAATACGGCTCCACTACAAAAACACCAGTAGCAACAACTCCAGTCACTTCACGACCTACGAATGGATGTTTAATTTGGAAAACGCTGGCTCACACGTTCCCTAATGTGTTTGGCTCATTTCTCACAGAACCCCCTTCTTCAAAGGAAAACCAAACTCCGGGGGCGCTGGGTAGCTCCGTCGGTTCAGCGTCCGACTTCAGCTCAGGTCACGATCTCCCGGTTCATGGGTTCGAGCCCCGCGTCGGGCCCCGTGCTGAAGGCTCGGAGTCTGGAGCCTGCTTCCGGTTCTGGGTCTCCCTCTCCCTCTTGCTCTCTCTGCCCCGTCCCTGCTTGTGCGCAGTCCCTCAAAAATAAATAAATGTTTAAACAAAATCAAATTTGGGTTGAATGAAAGAAAAAAATGGTTTCCCAGGTCACTCCAAAAATGGCAGAGCTCCTACCAAACAGCCTAGAACATACGGAATAACGTCCCCTTGAGAGAATTTTCCAGAGCAGTACGTCGTCCCTTGAAGATGGCTTTACGTGGTACGTTTTACCTTCTGTCGTATTATTTCATGGCTCGTTTTTACTGCTTTATTTTCATTGTGTTAATTTTTATGGTTACCTCGGGCAAAAGAGAATCGTTTTCCATAGACTTCCTTTCTTTCTTGAAATTGATGGCGGTGGCTAATTTTTTTGCAAGGCAACCATGTTTTTCAAAAGCGGATCAACTGAAAGAAGTGAACAACAGTGAAAGCGGTGACCAGAGCAGCGTGCGCCTGGGACACTGCGTGACAACCGGCCCCTTCCCACACGACCAGGCACTCGAGGAGCTTCTCGCTTGGCAGAACCCCCCTGCTCCACAAGAGCAGCCGAGACGCGATGTCGTAAGCAGGGTGTTCACCTTGACCTACCGAATCCCACCCACGGCGTCCGCTCGTCCAGGCGCATGACAGACGAAGCCACCCCGAACACGGGCTGGGCAGGCAGGGGTCAGGAGACCCCCTTGGCTGCAGGGGGCTCTGAGGAGGCTCCCGGACGCAGGACACAAAGCAGGCCACGTTTTGCAGGCCGCTCCTGGTGTCTGTGCCCCCAGGACGCGGCGTCAGACCAACCACAGCAGGAGCAGGGAGATGTGTGGCCACCCTGTGCCTGCAGGACCCCACCTCGGACCCCCGGCCCCTCTTGTGCAAGGTCTCACCACCAGGCCGCGTCCGCGGCTCCCGCCAAGCGCGGGGTCACACGCAGAGAGGAGAAAAGGCCCAGCGAGACCAGACGGGAACATACGTGAAAGCAACGTGCCACCTTTGGAATCTACGTGGCAGGTCTGCGCTCACCTCCGTTTGGGACTTTTTGACGATCCAATGCCGGAAAACGTTAAGTGAGCGAGACGACTGGTCCTCTCCACAAGGCCTACTCTCTCCTCGCTCAACGAAGCCGGGACCTCTGGTTCGAACCGCGTGTGCGCAGCGGCCTGACACTGGTTAGAAGAGTCACGATCACACGCGTGGCTTTCTGGACTAGAAGATGCCAGCAAATCTCTTCCGCGTACCTACCGCATGCAACGCACAGCTCGGGCGCCTGCAGCGATGACGTCTAAGGTGCGGAGTTTCTCAAATACTCCGTGTGCCTTTCAGGAACCGTGAAAGCAAGCATCTTAAGTCCAGTGATTCAGCAACTATTTCCTGGTGCGTCAGCGAACCCCAAGCAGGCTTTAAGGCTCTAGGGTCTGGGCCCTGGCCCCGTCTGCCAGGGTTCACATCTCTGCGGGCGCCAGGGAGCCCCCCTCACTCCTGGTTCCGCCACCCCACAGTAATTTCGGTAAATGGACCTTGATAACCACGTTTTAAGTTGGCCAGTGACTAAAACTACCTAGCCCCTTGGTCACATGACAATGCCCAGTCTTGGAAAAGAACGCTCTTCGAAGCTCACGACTCGGGCCGTTTCGAGGTCCTTTTCAAGCATCGCCAGTCACGGACATACAGAGAATGAAGAAACTCCGGGTAAACGAACACTGATAAATCTCGTCCACCTGCCGTGAGGGTCAGCCACCGAGATAACCGAGCTGGACTCGGCAGAGCGGGCTACTTGCTGTGTCCCCCCACAGGCACAGATCATAAAGCCGCACGGCTGATTCATGCAGCAGGGAGAGAAGGGAGGTGGAAACGATTAACTTGAAGATTCAGACTTTTTCCCCCGTGCACCTGCCTTTCTCCCTCAAGAAACGCATCTTCCAATGCAAAGAGAGCTGAAGAGTTAAAGGGCCTGAATTTGCTTGGGATCTGACTACCAAAGAATTCAAACCACTGAGTGCAGGCGATCTCTTTCAGTAGAAAACTTTATTTTCGTTGCTTTTTACGAGTAGGCAAACAAGTCTTACAATATCATGAAAGCCAGATTTCCAAACTCAGCAAGCCAGTTTACATCCCAGTCCCAGACAGTAAAGCGTAAGATGCATCTGGGATCGCAGGGTAGGAACACAACAACAGACTCAAAGGTCAAATGTCGAAGTTGAATTTCATTTGATACTTACCAACCAAGAATTTTCAAGTACGAGAAATAAATAAAATAAAAATTAAAAAGCCACGCCTGAAAACAGTTACTGGGCGGGAGTTCAGCGCACGTCTCATGCAGGGGGCTCGCTCCTAACTTGAGGGCCACACAAACATCACCCGCTTGGGTCTGCACGCGGAACAGGCCCCGTCCCAGCCACCAGGACGTCCGCCCACAGAGCCAAACGACACCGGGGACGTGGAAGACGGAACGAAAGAAGCCGGTGCTTGGAGAAGCAGCGGCCGGACCCCCGTGCACGGCTCAGGATTCCCGCCCTCCTCAGCAAGACTGCTGCTCCCCCAACGGCGTCTCACATCACAAATCAAAACCCATGATCATGCTGGGCAGGACAACCATGTGAGAGCTTAGGGGGCAGGCCAGGGGAGAGAGAGACAAAGGGAGCTTAGGAGGCAATCTTCAAAATATTTTATTACAAAATACAGTACAGCGTCCGTAGAATGTTCCCCAATGTTCTCTAATACAGACGTGGCTGAACGAAGCGCTGAAAAATGCCTGGCAGTCGCCCACAGGAAGCTGACTTCTCTAATGACTTCAGTCCCCTCAGGGCCACAGCACAGACCTGTGACAGGCAGTCGCCGTGGCCGGCTGGGCTCCCGACTGCTGAACAATGATAGTTTTCTCCAGGGGTTGAAATCCACATCCATGGCTGACAACCTACCAAAAACTGGGACCCAAATTCGTACAAAGACGAGGCAGAGTGAGAGAGAACGACCCCGACGGCCCAGAAGTCTCCGGCCGCTACTTCTTATTCCTGGGTTTTAGTTCTTCGGCTGCGTTACGCAGGAAGATGTAATTTTTCTTTTGGGGATTATAAAATTCATGTCCCTAAAGGGAAAAAGACACAACAAGCTTATTATGAAAAAGCAAAAGTTAGCCATTTTGTGGGCACTCGGCACACACCAGGTCCTGTGCTTCGTGCATCAAACAGAATCTCTCTAGGGGAACAAAACAGGTTTCTGGCGAGAAAGAAAAGGCAAACAAACGTTAAGCAGAAACCGGTTTCGGAGGAAAGGTTAAGGGCGTGGAGGAAGTCCGTCTTCGGTGTCCCCCTCGGGCGGACCATCTTTTATGGATTTTCGGCACGGAGACTCTTCAGCCCACCCCCACTTCAAGGCCCGGAGGGCCGCCCACGGGAGGAGCAGAGCCTCCCAGGAGGTCGGGGGAGCACTGGCCTGGACTTGAGGCCTTGAAGCAGAGCGGACGTCTGCTCTGAGGCTTCCCGGGCACGAGGGCAGGGTCCGGGACAAGCCTCCCCACACAGACCCACAGAGAAGCGGAGGCACGCACGGCCGTCAGTGCGTCTGCTCGTGCCCGTGCTGAGGTGGAAGGAGATCGGTATGACTCTGGGAGAGCCAGGAAAATCTGGACCAGGCTGGACTCTGAAGGGCTGGGAAGGGCAGACAGGGGGGCTTTAAACATTATCCCACAGGGAAAAGGAACAGCAGCCACCAAAGTCCTAAGTGGCATTAAGAGTGATACGGGGTGGCTCCCGGGTGGCTCGGTCGGTTAAGCGTCGGAATCTTGGTTTTGGCTCAGGTCGTGATCTCACGGTTCGTGAGTTCGAGCCCCACATCGGGCTCTGTACTGACAGCGTGGAGCCTGCCTGGGATTCTGTCTCCCTCTCTCTCTGCCCCTCCCCTGCTTGCTTGCTCTCTCTCAAAAATAAACCAAAAACAAAAAAAAAGAGAGAGAGAAACGTGACAGACCTGTTTCAGGGAGATGATGGGGGCGGGGCAAGGCAGAAAGGCAGCACTCCAGGGACCAGAAGCGTGGGAACAGGGAGGTGGGAAGGGACACTGACTGCCCTCTGCCTCCCCCGTGACGACAGGTTTTTGCTCATCCCTGGGCAGATGTGCCGAGGTGGGTCTAGAAGCTTTGCTCAGTGGTGACCATACGTTCTCATCGTAACACGCAAGGTGCAGCTCTTCCAGTCAGGTACACTCGGGCAGCAAGCTGAGAGTATTAATCGTAAGTGATCACGGTCGCATCCCAGAGACAACGATCCTTAGACCAGAACAGGGTGAAATTCCCAAAGCAACTCCTTCCAAACGAGAACGAGGATTAAGCAGCGGGCGCCACGAGCTGGCGCAACCTGTTCGGACAAACTCATCCTGAGCGGCTTTCACGGCAATGAACTTTCTCACTTCCTTCCACTACCAATGTTTCCAAGCCCGAGACACACGGAGCCCCGCGGAGAAATCGAGGCCTCAGGCCACCACCTGGCTCCAACACCAAATCAGGCAGAACCGGAAGTGCACACTTTGCAAAACTGAGCGTGTGGCTCCCAGGGTGGATGGACAGACACGCGGGGCACAGTCGTGCCAGGGGCTGCTACACGGTGAAAAGGATGGACCAGGGATACGCTCCACGCCATGCGTGAATTCCACAATCATCACACTGAGTGAAAGATGCCAGGCAAAAAAAAGCGTGTGGTGTAGGACTTTTTTTTTTTTTTTTAACTGTTTATTTACTTTCGAGATAAGAGACTGTGTGAGTGGGGGAGGGGCAGACAGGAAGACGTCAAATCCGAAGCAGGCTCCAGGCTCCCAGCTGTCAGCACAGAGCCCGACGTGGGACTCGAACCCACAGACCATGAGATCCTGACCTGAGCTGAAGTCGGACGCTTAACGGACTGAGCCACACAGGGGCCCCTGTAGGACTCCTTTTACATAAAGCTCTAGAAACTGCAAACTCATCTATAAAGACAGAAAGCAGATCACCGGCTGTGTGTGGGGGGAAGGATTCCAGCAATGCACACGGAAACTTCTGGGGGTGATAAAAGCACGCTCTCGACTGCGGTGAAGGCTTCACGGGCATATATACGGATGCTGAAACTGATCACTCCGCACGACGACGACTGCATTGCAGGGACACGTCAGTACAGCTGCCTGACGAGAACCGAAGGGCGGCTGCACGGCCCGCATCAGCAAACGCTCAGCCACAGGGGGCACATCTGTAGAGGCCGGGGCAGGCATCGAAAATAACGTGCTGAAGGGCGCCTGGGTGACTCCGTCGGTTAAGTGTCCGACTCTCGATTTCAGCTCGGGTCACGATCTCATGGTTTGTGGGATCAAGCCCTGCGTCGGGCTCCGTGCTGACAGTGCAGTGCCTGCTCGGGATTCTCTCTCCCCCTCTTTCTCTGCCCCTACCCTGCTCGTGCTCTCCCCCCTCAAAATAAATTAAGCTTAAAAAAAAAATTAAAAATTACAAGAAAAAATAACAACGTGCTGAGCAGGCAGGGCGGCCACAGGCAGAGCGGCCAGAGACAGTGACTTCCGGCTCTTCTGAGAAAAAGAGAGAATCGAAGCTGAGACCGAGACCTCTGCCCCAAGAGAGCGGATGGTGACTGACACAGAGGTTGGACACAGGAGAGGCAGCAGGCCTGGAGGATAAAGGATGCGTGGGTGGGAGTCAGCAGGACTGTTCTCCCAAAGTGAAGGTACCCTAGGGCACCAGGTACACACATCCTGTCGGGACCATGATACCGGAAGAGCTCAGGAGTCAAGTCAGAAACCGAAGGGTCACTGGTTCACGGTGGAGAACCCCGAGCAGAACCAGTCAGGCTGAGAGCGGACCAGGAGGGGCAGCATCCCGGAGGCGGCCAAAACAACAGAAGCTGCAGGCGTTAACCTCTTCCGACGGGTCTATCGGTCAAGGGAAACGCGGCTCCTCCGCGAGCGCCGGCACGGGCCCCGGCTGGAGGACAAAGGAGCTGGCGGGGAGGGAGAGAAGGCGCTGGGAGGAGAAGAGGATGGAGTGGCTCAAGGGAGTCCCGTGCCTGTCTGCGGTGGCAGGAGGGCAGAAGGAGGCGGGCCAGAAGACAGACACGTGTGCCGATGGGAGGGAAGACACGGTGGAAAGGCTGCTGGGGGAGGGGACGAGAGAGACAAGGGCCGAACAATCCAGGAGAGCCAGCAGCTGAGAAGCAAGCCCGTGGGCTGGCCGGGAGACAGCAGACGTCAGCCAGCGGCCCGGAACTCAAGCACCCGAGTCAGGTCCCCTCGCCACTACGCCGGGACGCCTCAGAAACGCAGCCACGATCCAGTCAGCCCCTAAACCCCCTCCCCAGATAACACACAAAAAAGCCACGCCTCCAGCCAAAGCTCGGTGACCTGGCCCTGCGGCCCCTGCCCCCTGCATGGCCACTTCCTCTCTGGCCACCGCCCCAGCCACCACTGAAGGACGTGCGGCTTCCAGCTCCCCTCTGCTTCTGGGCTCACGATGACCAGACCCTGCCCAGGGGCAGGGTCCCAGGGAAAGGCTCTGCGGGTATGACTTCATGGGGTCTGCACACCTGGCGAGGAAGGCCT
Source organism: Herpailurus yagouaroundi (assembly GCF_014898765.1). Taxonomy (NCBI): domain Eukaryota; kingdom Metazoa; phylum Chordata; class Mammalia; order Carnivora; family Felidae; genus Herpailurus; species Herpailurus yagouaroundi. Next base: position 7,284,754 of record NW_024412463.1, on the reverse strand, counting down.
GCCATTTCCCTTGGAGGTGACGTGACGGTGACCTGCCAAGGTCACCAGCGAGTCCAGAGAAGAGTCACAGCTCGAGCCCGGGCCTTCCGCCTCCAGCCTGGCGCTGTCACCCGAGAGAGCCCAGGGCAGGACTGGGAATCCTCACCTTTGACCAGTCGTAGCTGGAAGCATAGGCAAATATGTTCCCATTGTGATTGAAGCAGCAGGCCGATATGGGCTGATCTAACTGTTCCGAAGTTTTTAGCTTCGTTCTGGCATCTTTGTCCCAAAAGCTGAATCTGCCATCGGATCCCACAGTGGCAAGGGTGCCGTGAACAGGATGGAATGCGATCCCGTTTACCTGAAGGGATTGACACGCACAGTGAGAAGTGGACGACGGAGGAGAAAGCACGTCTCTACCAGGACGTGCTTCCTGCTGCACGTACGAAACAAAACGTACAGACTGTCACTTTGTGAGAGCCGGCTGCCCGCTGATCACGGAAGAAACTAGCCATGCTTCCAGAATCAACGGCCAGCCCAGAACTGAGTCACGCCTCTTGTTAGGGACACAAGTCAGCAAAAATCAACACGTATGCGGCTACTGACACTGCGGAGAGGACCCCACAGGAATGCCTTTTTCTTTCTCAGCAAACAGCAATTTCTGAGTTTTAGCTAAGCGAATCAATTGCCTACCAGCACCCGAAAGGAGGTGGATGGCCCCGAGAGCCCAAAGCGAGAGCCCGAAGCTTGCACCCGAAGCAGCAGGCGGAGAGCAAAGACAGTGTGTGTCATAAAAACAGAAACCCGGGCCCTACAGCAGAAGTCATCTATCTCTGCCTGTGACCCCTAATGACTCAGCCACCCACCTCCAAGTCTAGTTTCTAGACAGGTTCTCAAGGTTAAAGTTTCTAAAAACATACCGCGTAGATGTCCTGAGGAGCTGAGGTATTGGTTCCGTTCGAGCGGTGACATTTGAAGGTGAAGTTGTCTTTGGCACTGAAAAGCAAAGGCCCAACTGAGTTTTCCTTTCTGAAAGAGTCTCCGGTGAAAATTCACAAGCGAATTGAGCCCACTTACGGATTTGGGGGGTTGATGTAGTGAATAGCAACCCTCCCCTCGATACTTCCCAGAGCGAAACCAGTCGGCTTGTTCTGTTTATCTTTGAAAATAGCCACGCATCGATGCTACCGTTTGTGGAGACAGAAAAAGAGAACGTTATCACAATGTAAAAGACAAGATTTCGTAACTAAGTGAAAATAAGTGATTTTCACCGTTTTTGGGTTTCAGAAGAACCAGAAACATATTACACAAATATGACACAGAAGTGACTGCTCGTCCTCCAGTAAACATCACTGTCCACCTTTTGGGAAACCACTTGTACTCGGCCACGTGACTTTGTGGATAAACCGCAGACGGCGCGCTTCCGTCCGGTGCCGCTCGGCCTCTGGCGCCACAAAGGCCTATCACTCCCGCGGTTCGTGTGACCCTCGGAGCCCCACCACATCCTACCCCGGTGCCGCCCCATCGTGGGGCGGGGGGCGCACTCGTGTCTCTGACCCACGGCCCACCACCAGGTGGGCTCCCTGCGGCGACTCACCCAATGCTTCTGAATCCGCTTCCCCAGGCAGAAGAGGGAATCGGCGTCTGCCCGGCAACCACAGGGGAAACCAGGGCCAAGCGGGACAGGGGACGCGACCAGCGCTTTCTAACTGTGACCACACTATGCAGAAGCAACACACCGCACCCCATCTAACGCTGGGTCTGGGGACCCAAAGGAGGGTCTCCTGGACTCTATAGAAGACCCCACCAAAGAGCCCGGGACCCAGCCCCCGCGGCAGAGGACCAGGGCCTGGGTCTTCGTGCCTCCTTCTATGCTTTCATCTACCTTGAGAGAAGAGCATGCCGGCGAGTGGGGGTGGCGGGGAGGAGGGGGGGAGACAGAGAGAGAGAGAGAGAGAGAGAGACAGAGAGAGAGAGAATCCCAAGCAGGCTCCGCGCCGTCAACACAGAGTCTGACGCGGGGTTCTATCTCACCGACGGTGAGATCGTGACCTGCACCGACATCAAGAGTCGGACGCTTAACCGCCTGAGCCAATCAGGCACTCCGTCACTTCCTCCTTCTAGATGTGACAACCTGGCCTGCCCCCGAGAACCAACCACCCGCCCCAAACTGGACATTTCATCTTCCTAGAGGGGTTGGGGAGGCATGAGAGCAGCATCAGAGCCTGGGACGAAGCCATAGAAGAATGATGGTAAAGAGCAGTTGCTGTTGTTGTAACACTTATTAGAGCGCACAAATTTCCTAAGTAAACAGAAAAGCACACGCTAGTTCTATTTCTGTACCGTTTGCCTTGTTTTGAACAGAAAGCCCATTACTTCTGCGAGTAGAAAAAAAATTAATATAAAGAGACAAAATCTGTAAGTTCTTAGAGGTCAGCAGGAACCATGGCTCGTCAAGCTGTGCCTCCCATGCTCAGCGCAGAGCCCAGGAACTGCACACCTCCAGGGGGCACCATCTACAAGAACACAACCACACAGCAGCCCTATGCAAAGGCTGATGGCGTGCCTCAACAAATGAAAGGCCAGGGTGCCTAGAAGCAGGAAGTAAAGTCAGATCAGACTAGGTTTTGTCAGGGAATCTGGGATTTATCCAAAGGGAAATGAGAAGTCACTGCTGGCTTTTCGGCAGAGGTGTGGCAAAGTCAGACGTGCCACTAGAAGAAAGAGCCCCCCCAACCCACGCGTGGAGAGCGGATCGAAGGAGGGCACAGACAGAACCTCTTACAGTCATTCGAGGAGGTTTGGATTAGATGTGGTGGGAGGGAAGGAACAAAATGAACAGATTCTAAAACACCTGCAGAAGTGAACCTGGGGATCAGGGGGACAGGCGGAAAGGAGGGGGAGCAGATCAAGGATGCCTTTCCGATTCGCAGTATTGACAACAGCAGGTGGCTCTCATGAGATGCAGAGCACCTGGGGAGGAACACGCTGGGGGGGGTGGGGGGCGGGAGCAGGTGAAGATCGTTGTTTTGCTCAGCAAACATCTACAGAAGCCTTCCACCCACCAGACCGGGCTGTAGCTGGGAACGAAGCAGCAACAAAGAGAGCAACAAAGAGAAATCTCTGCTCTTACTGAGTTTACTTTCTAGTGGGCAACACAAAACGAAACACATGAAACACATCACGCGTTTATCTCTAAGGTATATACACACATGCACACACGCAGTTTGGGGGAAAACGGCCAGGGAGAAGCCTGAGGAGAGGTAACACCCAAATAAAGATCTGCAGAAAGTCGTCCCGGGTTTGGTGACGGATACTGTTGGGCAGAGACGTCGGGAGACACGTCAAGGAGCTGTCAGACTGGGGGTGTCCTGCAGGCATCCCGGAGGCGAGGTCTGTGGGGGGTCTGAGTCCCCAGCCCACAAGGTTTACCAAAATGACAGCAGGGACGGGAGAGGAGGTCCTGCTTCAGGAGAGGAGGCAGCGCGGCCAAGGGCAGACACCCGGGGAACCCGACACGCAGCAAGCAGCAGTGAGGAAGACGAAGCAGCAACTGCGAGGCAGGTGGTAAGAGGCTGGCGTCGCAGAGAACAGGGACAAGGCATTTGAGAACATGTAGGGACAGTGGTGAATGCTGCCGGGCTGACAGAAGAGGATGGCTGGTCAGCGTCCACCGGAATCACTGACGAGGAAGCCCTCGGTGGCCAGCCAAAAGCTGTTTCAGAGGAGTCATGGAGGCAGAAGTCTCAAGGGAGTCGGGTGAGAAGTGAGTGGGAGGTAAGGAAACCAAGAAAGATGCTTAACTGCAGAGGAAAAAGGGGTCCGGGTGGGACCAAAGGATGTGGGCCAAGAGTGTTTCCTCGGGTGAAGAAGACTAGGGCACATGTCAGGGCCGGTTGTGACATCAGGAGGGGGCGGGAGTCCAGACAACCCCCGCCCCGGAGGAGATGGGGACCACCAGCACGAGGTTCCACAGACCCCCTCCACACGATGGGCCTTCCCAAGGGGCACACGTCCCCTGACTGGCGGGAGAAAGCGGGGGCAAGGTGCAGGCGCAGGTAGACTTCTAGGTTCAGCGGGAGGAAGAGAAGCTCCCCACCGCTGGTCCGTATGCTCTCTGAGCAGGAGCCGAACGGATGTGCGGAGACAAAGGTAGGGGAGGGAGGGCCTAGGAGTTTCAAGTGAAGAAAATCTAAGAGTCTGTGGCAGGTGAGCTGACGAGAAAAACCCGGTAACTGGGCGGGATGAAGGCACAGCGGAGGCTGGGAGCGATGCCCACGATGGAACCAGTCCGTGGGGGTATGCGATCTGATTCCGCAGCATCCAGCTGTCCGGGGCATGTCTGGAGAGGACAGAGAAGTCTGGCTTGTCCAGGGATGGACAGCAGTTACTCACTAAATACTTGCTTAAATCCTCAACTTCACCCCCTTTGAAACTACTTGCCGGGGCGCCTGCGTGGCTCAGTTGGTTAGGCATCCGACTCTTCATCTCGGCTCAGGTCATGAGCTCATGATCTGGGAGTTCAAGCCCTGCATCGGGGTCTGTGTTGACAGCTCCTGCTTGGGATTCTCTCTCTCCCTCTCTCTGCCCCTCCCCTGCTCACGCTCACTTTCTGCCCAAAGAAATAAACCTTAAGAACTTTAAATAAACAAACTTTAAAAAAAAAAAAGAAAATGCTTACAGGTGTTTGGAAGCACAATTGTATCCCAATCGTGCGCAGTGAAGTGTGACACAGGCTCGTAAGTATGTGCGTCCTGGTCACGTGACTCACCTGATGTTTCAGCGGGGATTCTATCCTCCTGAATTCGGAGGGCTGATTCTCTAACTGGTAGACGATCAGTCCCCTCTCTGCAGTCGCCACCACGGCCATAGGGTAGATCTAGGGAATGGAGGAGGCAGCGGCGTGCTTAAAATGAAGGACTGTGGTTTTTTTACACAAAACTATTAGATCGAAATTCTTTCAGAGTCACAAAAATAAGTCTGAGTTTTTTTTAATTTAAAAAAGACCACTGGTATCAACATGTTTCATGAAAATCTGTAGAAACCGTATCTGCAAGTAGAACGTCCGTTTTTAAAAGGCTCGTTTTTTAAAACTATAAAATACAATCATTTGAAAAGTACACCGAGGAAGAGAGGAGAAATCAAAGTCACCTACACCATCCCTTCAGATGACAGCTGTTGTCACTATCAGTGTGTTTACTCCGGTGTTTCTTTGAGCATTACGCACACATAGGCATGTATGTATGTTCCTGCATAATCCGGATCCTTCTCTCGAGGTGTGTGTTCCGAGAACGCTACTGGTGACTGTGCAATATTCCCTCAAACAAACACAGCACCAGGTTCGTTTAATCTCCCTGGTCCTGTTGGCCCATTAGGTCACATCCAAGGTTTCGTCGTGTTACACAAAACAAAACCCATCTGCGTCGTTTTTCTCACAATAAATTCCTAAAAGTGCGATTACTGGTAGTTCGCACAAAACTTTAAGACTTATAACCAGACGGACAGAGAAAGTTCTTCGGTTTCTCTTCCACTCACGGTCCCCAAAGATCCGGTGCCACACCACAAAGTTGTTGCCAGTTTTTCTACAGCAACCAAAAAATGTTATAGACTGATGGCACGTGGCTTCCTGCGTATGTTCAAAACACAAGTGGCAAAAAAAAAACCCCGGCAGCAGGATTCAGTAATTTTGGAACAAATCCAGCACAAAAATCTCCTGATTCAAGACGACAGGAGGTCTGAACTACATCCTCTGGGAACTTATTATTAAAATTCGAGGGATTTTTACATTATCCTCTAATTGCAAGATGTCATCAAGTTTTGTATTTCTCTTAAGAGGATACATATTAAGTCAGAAATTCCTCACCACATCGGCGCAGTAACATCTTTCAGGGAGTTGCAAAACCATCATGGGATTTGATGATCGTGTATCCCAAAACTAGAAGGAAGAAAAAACAACAAAAAGCCAGTAACTGACCATTCAGAGCTTTAGTGCAAACAGCATGAGAAGTAAATGTCCATCCTGGTCAGGCCATGCAGTCCCCTCAATGGCATAATCATACCTTCAAAGTCTTATCCCAGCTGCCAGTCATCACACAGCTGTAGTTTGGAGCTTTGATCCAATGGATGGTCTTAACAGGCGCGTCGTGCTTTCAAAACAAAATCAGAGCAGATCAGGATAAATGTAACCATGTGCCGAACGGGCCTCAGTTCTGGAAACTCAAAGACAAGGAATGAACTTAAATATCAAGGTCGTACCAGACAAACACCAAAGGATATCCAAGCCCTTCCCAATGACCGTGACATCCAATTTACCCCGAGAACTTATATCTACTTACCATCCTGACAAATGTTAGTTTTATTTTCCCCCTAATTAGCGAGCACGTGAGAGTAAAAGCAAGCCCCTTCCCAGGGAGGTGTTCAGCAATGACAAGTAGGGACTCCACCACTTTTGTTTATACTAAGGTGGTACGAATCAAGAAATCAAGGAGATGCTTCTGGCACACAGCCCTGTGATCTCGGACTATGCGATGCCTTTCTGAAAACGTTTCCACGTCAAGGGGCCCTTCTCAAACAGGTCAGACCCTCTGGTTCTTGGCCCTCTTGCCTCCGTTACTCCTGCCTTAGCAGTCTTTCCACAAGAGCGTGCCTGCTGTCCCCAAGCAGGCTAACAGCTCCACGGGCGCGTGCAAGCGTCCTTCTTACTCGCTGCCGTGTCTCTACCCCTACGGAAAGTGCCTGGGATACAGCAGGCATTCAATAAATACTTGTCGAACAAACGAGTATCCAAATACAGTTGGGAAAAGGCAAGCCGCACACGGGTGTCGGAATGTCAGATACGTGAATGTTGAGGCCCACGGGCACCAGCCTTTTGTGGACGGCGTTTATTACCTGTGCAATCTGTATTGCTTGATTACTGTTGAGGTCCCACATTTTGGCAGTTTTATCACATGATGCTGTAAATACTTTGCTCCCATCCTAAAAGAAAGTGAAGAAAATTTGTCATTGGAAAAAAATAAAATTTCTATCTGTATATTAAGTTGATCATATTGAGGCAGGTTTCATTTTGCAATTTTTAAAAAATTTTTTAAATGTTTATTTTTGAGAGAGAGAGGGAAAGAGAAAGAGCACAAGTGGGGAGGGGCAGAGAGAGAGGGAGACACAGAATCCGAAGCAGGCTCCAGGCGCTAAGCGATCAGCACAGAGCCCGACGTGGGGTTCAAGCTCAAGGACCATGAGATCATGACCTGAGTCGAAGTCGGACGCTCAACCGACTGGGCCACCAGGTGCCCCTGCAATTTTTATTTTTCTAATTATCTGGGGGCTAGTATATTATAAACTACGCTGTCATACCCAAAACGTGTTTTAGCTTCATTTCTTTATTACTGATTTATTTTTCTAAGAAATACCACATAAACAGGATGAAAACCATTCAAATAGCTCTTGAAGTTATACAGGGAAGATGAGGTCTCCCACCCCTGACCTGGCTCCTTCCTTTTGGGCCACTCACTACCCTCTGGGAGTAGTTTTTGGGTATCCTCCATCTGTGTGTATTACCAGGGGACGTTTATACATTTTTTCTTGTTTTGATTAATTTTAAGCTGTTTTTTTTTTTTAAATGAATTTCAAGCCCTCACAAAAGTTGCAGGAATAAAACCATGAAGATCCGTAAACGCTTCACCTAGAATCACCAATGGTAAACACATTTACGGTATCTCTCTATGTAGACACACGTATATATCCATAATCATTACACATTTGTTCACCTATGTATCCAATAACATTCTGAAGTGCACACCCTAAGACTACACTAATTTTTATTCTTTAAATTTCTTTAATGTTTATTTATTTATGAGAGAGTGAGAGTGAGCACATGTCGGGGGGGGGGCGGGGCGCAGACAGAGAAGGAGACACAGAATCCAAAGTGGGTTCCAAGCTCTGAGTTGTCAGCACAGAGCCTGACACGGGGTTCGAAGTCCCGAACCGTGAGATCCTGACCTGAGCCGAAGTTGGCACGTTTAACTGACTGAGCCACCCAGGTGCCCTTACGCTAATTTGCAAAAATCACTGGTCCTATGTAAACTATAGAACAGCTTAAAAAATTAGCAATCATGGTGTGGTGATTTTAAAAATATTCAAATACAGGGATGCCTGGGTGGCCGAGTCGGTTAAGTGTCTGACTTCGGCTCAGGTCAGGATCTCACGGTTCGGGACTTCGAACCCGGTGTCGGGCTCTGTGCTGACAGCTCAGAGCCTGGAACCCACTTCAGATTCTGTGTCTCCCTCTCTCTCTACCTTTCCCCAACTCACACTCTGTGCCTCTCTCTCTCAAAAATAAACAAACGTTTAAAAAAATTCAAATACAGAACTCATAAATTAGGTCAAATACGAAGAAGCACAAGATAAGTTTTAAAAAGTACTAAATGGAAAGTTCTAGACCAGCGGTTGGCAAATTTTTTTCTTTAAAAAACAATTTTTTTTAATGTTTCTATTTTACTTTTGAGAGAGAGAGAGAGAGCCACACAGTGAGAGCAGGAGAGGGGCGGAGAGCAAGGGAGACGCAGAATCCAAACGGGCTCCGGGCTCTGTCAGCACAGAGCCCGACGCGGGGCTTGAACTCACAGACTGCAAGATCATGACCTGAGCTGAAGTCGGACGCCCAACTGACTGAGCCACCCAGGCGCCCCACAAATTTCTTTCTTAAAGGGCCATTTATTTAGTGAATGTTCGTCTTTATAGGTCTCCGTTCCAACTCCTGAAGTGTTACACTTGAAGGCAGCCATACACACTATGTACATGAGGGAGTGTGGCTGTGTTCCAATAAACTTTATTCCCAAAAATAGGCAACGGGCCACAGTCTGCTGACCAGTGACCCAGATTATGTCATTTCTGGTTCCAAAGCTCCAAGATTTACTGCCATCCTTCCCCAGCAAAAGTTTCTTCCCATAGAAAGTCACCAGTTCTGCAACTGAAAGACAAGATACAACCTGCCTGTGTCGGTGACCTCGGAAGGCTCACTCTGTAAACCCTCAGAAAGACACCGACGCATGCGATGGCCACCCCCAGACCGAGGGATGCGCCGGCCTCTCCATCGCACCGGCAACGCCCGTCCCACCAGCCGTGACCAGCACCACACGGCAGCGGCACACGAGGGCCCAGTGGGCGCGTCGACCTCGAGGCTAATCTACCCGAAGGCGGGGCAGACGACAGCACTCGTGTTCCTGGCCCTGTGTTCTCCACCCAGCTGCTCTCCACGCTGCTACGGCCACGGAGCGAAAATGTCCTCAGAGGGCAAAGAATCATCTTCGCCAAGTTTGGTTTTTATGCCTCCACGGTCGCTCTGGCTCTTTCGTGCTTCCGTGCCGTTACGTACGTGGCTTCCTCTCCCGGACGCTCTTCCCACGCTGGCCCATTTCCCTTCCTGTAGGCCTATGAGGGAGGCGGTCAAGCACATGGGCTCTGGAGCCAGGAAGGTCTGGGTCTGGGCCTAGACTCGGCCACTCACTATGTTCCCTCAGGCAAGCCTGTCATCTAACACCATGCCCGTCGCTTTACGTACGTGTGGTCTAGCTGTCACAAGTTCTGCCACCTGGAATTCTTACTTGTTTCTACAGGTCTGTCCTAAGAGACCAGAAATTCCATGAATACGGTATTTGCCTACCTGGCCTACTTTGTTTTCCACTCTATCCCCAGGGCTTTAGCTTACTAGAGGAGCCTGATAGTTATTTGCTGAATTAAATATGACCTGTCGTAATTATGATCACCTTCATTTTACAAACGAGGAAACAGATGAAGAGATCAGGTAACCTGCCAAACTGAAAACACTGAAGAGTAGAGCCCAAATTTGAACCTAGGCCTGGACTGGATGACACAACGCTCAAAAAACTAGAGGCCTGTGTGCAGTTCGTTTCTCTAACTCTTGTCTCTTCAGTGAAGCCTTCACGGCACCCTCCCCAAAATTTACAGTTGCTTTCTGTGTTCCCCACTACCCAGCACCAGCACACCTTCTCAGAACTCAGAACCCTTCGTTACGGTGCTCAATCCCTCCAGCAGATGACGCACAACTCGGGAGAAAGGAAATAAGCTGTTCTCGTTTTTATATATCCCGAAGCCACTCACTACATCCTCTACCAGTCCATTTTACTTCTTCCCTACTTTATAAGAAACTTTACATTCTGATCCATCACCAAATCAGAAAAAAAAGACAAGCAAAATAAATCAAGTATTTTAAATTTACTCAAGTTATTACTTTTCCACGTGCAAATTAAAAATAAGTTGTGGGGCCCCTGGGTGGCTCAGTGGGTTTAGTGTCAGACTCTTGATTTCAGTTCAGGTCACGATCTCACAGTTCATGAGTTCGAGCCCCACGTCAGGCTCTGTGCAGACACCGCACAGCCTGCCTGAGTTTCCGGGGTTTTTTTTGGAGAGAAAGAGAGAGCATGTGCGTGAGCAGGGGAGGGGCAGAGAGGGGGACAGAGGATCCCAAGGGGGCTCTGAGCTGACAGGCCAACAGCAGAGAGACCAATGTGGGGCGTGAACTCATGAGGCTCAAACTCATGAAACTGTTAGATCACGACCTGAGCCGCTCAACCGACTGAGCCACTCAGGTGCCACCCCCCCCTTACCTGGGATTCTGTTCTTCTCTGCCCCTCCCCTGCACGTGTGCTCACTCTCTCTCTTTCTCTCTCTCAAAACAAACTTAAAAAAAAAACAAGTTGTATCTGTAAAAAATGCATCTTTTCAAATTGTTTTCACAGATCTATTATCAGTCTCATACTAACCCAATCAGATATGTCAAGAAAACACCTTCAGATGACAAAAATGCTCAGAGAAAACCATCACAGTTAATGATGAAAACAGGAGCACCTCTGGCTCCTGAACCATCCCGAAATATTGATGAGTAGCAGACTCCTTTCTTAGTTAGAAACTAAGTAAGATCACGTCATTTAAAAACGACCACATAAAACAGGAGTAATTGGCAATTTCTCATAGTTAAACATATACTCACCATACGACCCAGTAATCCATTATCTACCCAGGAAAAATGAAAACTTTTGTTCGTGGCAATTCCAGGACCCAAGTGTTTACAGCAGCCTGATTCCTGACCAAAATGGGCAACAACCCGAACGTCCTTCTCCTGGTGGCTGGGTGAGCAAACGATGACCCGGCCACGCAGTGGGCCAAACCGTTGGCACGACCACCTGCACGGGGCTCAAAGGCGCCACGCGGAGCGAAGGGGCACCGCGGGGCGGGGCTGTCTGCGTGACCCGGCACGGGCACCAAAACCACACCAGTGGTTTCCAGGAGCTGGGATCGGAGGAGGACGTGCCCACACAAGGGCGGGGGGGGGCCGCCGGCCTCCTGGGGGCTGATGTTCTGTGTTTCGACCACAAGTCTCTGCAGCCTCGAAAACTGACAGAATTACACGCTAAAAAGGTTCCGTTTCACCGTCTGCAAATCATGCCTAATGGATCTGACCGAACAAATGACACAGAAGGCCCGGGAGGGGCCGGAAGGCCTAGCCTCCCCCCGCATGGGGGTACATCCGTCTGCCCGTCAGTCAGGCCCCTGTTCTCTTGCCTCCGCTGGGCTCAGCCAACCGGGCCACAGCGGTGGCGGGAGAGAAAGGCTGAGCTGTCAGGGCCCAGCCCCTCCTCTGCCCAGGGGACCGGCCTCTCCACAGCTGCGGCCCGCCACACCCACCTTCCCTTCTCTGTGGGCCTTGTGAAAGATCTCTCCATTTAGACTCTCCCCAATCCACAGCAGAAGCTCAGAGCCACATTAACTTGGACATATTTGTTTATATGACTGATGTTCAAGATTCGGAAGGAAAAACAGAATTCTAAAACCCTAAAAAAGACTTTAAATGTCTGTTAATAGAAAAAGATTATTTTTTTTCTCTAGCGTTTATTTTCTGAGATACTAAATTTCCAATTTTAAAACAACATAAATTTATGGCATAAAGGTAAAAAAAGGTTTCCAGAAATTATTTAATCCTTTGCCCAAGGTAACGTGTCAGTAAAATGAAGTTGTGTTTTTTTGTTTTTTTAATTTTTTAAAATGTTTATTTACCTCTGAAAGAGATAGACAGACACAGTGAGAACAGGGGAGGGGCAGAGAGAAAGGGAGACACAGAATTGGAAGCAGGCTCCGGGCTCCAGGCTCCGAGCTGTCAGCACAGAGCCCAACGCGGGGCTCGAACTCACAGACCGCGAGATCATGAACCGAGCTGAAGTCGGACACTCAACCGACTGAGCCACCCAGGCACCCCTAAAATAATGAAGTTTTTATGCAAGAAAAGCTTTCAGATTAACTAAAGCTAACGTTAACGGACCCCCTTAGGAACATCAACGCATTCAGAAACTCAGAATTTCCAACAATGTGTACAGATACCCGCTATTTGTGGTTTGGGTTATATAAAAGTTGAAACACAAACTCTGGATTACACACGATTTTACGCTGCAGAAAACACGAAAACTTGAATGAGACTCACATCACTCCAGCAGACATCTAACACCGGCCCCGTATGCATCTGCTGGGCTTTTGGGATCGTCTGTCCGCTATCTTGAACTTCCCAGCAGCGAACCTGAAGCGATACGACAAATGAACACAAACAGCAAGCCATGGCACACTGCACGCAGTAAACACCTGATAAGGAATAGGGGCAACTTACACATACAGAAACGTCTCCTATCAACCTCATTAACTTTAACAACAAAGCGATTGAGGGGCGCCTGGGTAGCTTCCTCGGTTAAGCATCTGACTGTCTATTTTGGCTCAGGTCACGATTTCATGGTTCACAGGATCAAGCCCGGAGTCGGGCTCTGTGCTGACAGTGCAGAGCCTGCTTGAGATTCTCTCTCTCTGCCCCGCCCCAGCTTGTGCTCTCTCAAAATAAATATTTAAAAAAAAAAAAATGTTTGCTGTGCTGTCTTTCTATGCACACGCTGTCTTCAAGAAACTAGATTACAGGGGTGCCTGGGTGGCTGGCTCAGTTGGTTAAAGCATCCAACTTCAGCTCAGGTCACTATCTCGCGGTCCGTGAGTTCTAGCCCCGCGTCAGGCTCTGGGCTGATGGCTCAGAGCCTGCTTCCGATTCTGTGTCTCCCTCTCTCTCTGCCCCTCCCCCATTCATGCTCTGTCTCTCTCTGTCTCAAAAATAAAAATAAAACGTTACAAAAATATATATTAAAAAAAAAAAAAAAGAAAACAAACTAGATTACAGAGTACCTTCACTCTCGTCAGCACTTTTCTCCCTGCATCATTAGTTGCCATTACGCGTTCTTCTGACGTTTTTTAGTGACTCATTTGAAGTCTTTCCAGAAACTACATGTAGAAACCAAACCTGCTCAGCCATGGCTACCTTCCTCCCCTTGGTGTTCTCCTCTCTTCATCCCCCTGCCGCCCCACTGCCTCCCTGCTGCCGAAAAATCTTTTCCAAAACCTTAAAATGGCAATCCAGCATACAAACATACCACAGGATACCATTATTAGTGGACTAGCAGGAGACTTCTTAAAATGAGGCAGTATCGGGGAGTGGCCAGGAGTCTAGACCCTGGGCCATATTGCGCGGGTCGGCAGCCCCGCCTCGCTCCTCCCTTACATGTGGGCCCTGGGCCAGTTATTCTACTCCTGAGCTCACGAGCTGCTTCATAAGACGGGCACGACGGCGAAGAGACTGCTGGAGAGTCTGCAAGAGACAGCCTGGGGACGTTCCTCATGCCCCACAGTGGAATCACTAAGATGCAACGTACAAACTTAAGGATTTCTCACAGGTATGGCCGATTACCTTTCAGGAGCCCCGTAGCAATCTACACACTCAGCAGTGGTACGTGTATGGTTTCGGCTTATCTTTGCCGAGACCAACCGTTATGCTTTTCTGCTTTCAATTTTCGGTAACGTGACGGAGTCTATCACCTAAGTCTGAATTCATCTGCTCAGGAGTGTGGCCGGATGGCTCCAGTCCACACCAAGGGGCCACCTGCACTCCCTCTGTGAAGTGCCTCTTCACATCCTTTGCTTATTTTTCTACCAGAGTTTTTATCTTTCTGTGTACTGTGATTTTTTTGCCTTTCTTCTTGTACGCCACAGGCTAAGCGTAACACCTACGCACGATCTGTGCTTTGCCCGAAGTTAAACAAGTTTAACGTGTGCCTTAAGAACGTTTCAGGATAAGAAAAGAAATTTATGTATACTACCACGGGTAACAGTCATTCTCCACGATACTACATTTGATCTGGGAATCCACGTCAAGTTACTGAACTAAGGCAGGAAATTTTTTTAAGGTCGTATGTATGTACGTACGTATGTATATGTACGTATGTAAAGTAATCTCCACACCCAACGCGGGGCTGGAGCTCAGAACCCTGAGATCAAGAGACATGTGCTCCACTGACTGAGTCGGCCAGGCCCCCCCCAGAGGAGGAAGTTTTGAGTGATGCCTACGATCACGCTTTCTTAACAAAAATCAGGGTAACAAATGACGTCAGTGCACTCAGAAGGGTCACACCCTCTAACCGATTTCTTTCTTCATTCACTTCATTCACTTGGGAAAGAACGGAGCCAAAAGGAAAGCTAACCCTGTCCATACAAAGAGAGAGGACTTCTAGAACATGCACGTAAGGAGCACTTACATCATTAGCCCACGATCCTGCAATAAGAAAGTTCCCGGGCAAGGTTGGTGGGCTAAAAGATAGACAACCAATGCTATCATCAGGAGACGATGTTACTTCAATATCCTGGGGGGAAAAAGCCAGCGTTACAAAGTATGCATCATTAATTTCATTCAAAATTGTTTTCTTTCTCACTAAGCACTCAGGGTAGACTTTCCTTGTGTTCAAGAACTAAATGAACTGGACCTCTCTTACTTTGATCCCAAAGGGGAAGCTATGGGAAGGACCAGCATAGATGGGAGGGACCAGACCCAGCACTCTATGAAATGCCCATCATGATATCTTCCAAGCGACGGCCCACTGGTTCACTGGGGCCTCGAAGTGCTTGACCAAAGTCATCGCCTGTCCCCACCCCAAAGGAAATTCTAACTCAACAGTCGTGGGCTGGGCCCTGGGAACCCACAGTTTTAACAAGCACCGCGGTGACTTAAGAGATGGGGAAAGTTAGGGTGCCCGGGACACTCGGGCAGTGGACACAGCTGCCGTGCTCCCGAGTTGGAGAAAGTGGGCTAGACAGAGTTTCAGAGCTTTCGCCCCAAAGGAGGCTCCCACACCACTTCAGTGTCCCTCACTCGGGGAGGCCCTGGCGAGTGATTTCCTCCAAGTGCCGTGAAGCTTTCCGCGGTACCTTCATGGGGTTGTGGTTATCTGTGCTTGTGCTGCCAAACATGCTGGTCCCACTGGTTCCGAAACCCGAGGTTGTTCCGAACAGACTCATTTTGGCCCTGAAAAGTAACGGAAAACGTTAAGCACGGGTCCTTTCTTCAGGAATCAAGATCACTGAGAGCTAACTTAAAGCTAATTCAGCCACAGAAGAAAAAGAAGACTCTAAATGAGTTTCTCTCTTCTCAAGACATCTAAACATGTGATAAGCAGGTACTTTTTTTTTTTTTTTTTTAATTTTTTTTAACGTTTATTTATTTTTGGGACAGAGAGAGACAGAGCATGAACGGGGGAGGGGCAGAGAGAGAGGGAGACACAGAATCGGAAACAGGCTCCAGGCTCCGAGCCATCAGCCCAGAGCCCGACGCGGGGCTCAAACTCACGGACCACGAGATCGCGAGATCCCGTGAGACCGCGAGATCGTGACCTGGCTGAAGTCGGACGCTTAACCGACTGCGCCACCCAGGCGCCCCAAGCAGGTACTTTTTAAAGATGAACTTTCTACCCTAGGACTGTTTTTGACTTACAGGGAATTGTCAAGACAGAGTTTCCACACACCGCACAGCCAGCTTCCCCGTTTCCCTCACACGTTTGCCACCGTTAGTAAACCAAGACGCTACGGCCGAGTGCTTTTCAGTCACCAGCCAGAAAATAAATTCACCCACGTTTTACGTAGTTTGAGACGCTGCCCTTGGCACCAGGAACACAACAGTGAACCAGCAAAAGGCCCCACTCTTCAGGTCACCACTCAGTGGGAGTTTCCTGTCTTCTTACTAACTTCTACGCTGCTTTAGGTCGGCATCTCCGAACGAAGTCACTAAGACAAGCAACCAGTCCCGGCAAAGTTCAGCAACTTCTCCGTACGAGAAGTTTTAAACAGTACTCCATCGGGTCTGCTCGAGTACCCAAAGGTCTGGTATTACATCCGGGACAACACAGAATGGGGAGACCGCTAGGGATTCTGGAAAGGCATCTGGGCTTCCCGACCTCATGAAGCAAGTGGGCACCCAGCGACTCGGTCAAAGCAACGGCTATGATCCCGTCGGCATCTGAGAACAACTCTGTGAGAGGACGTTAAATGTGAGCAGTGCCCGGGCAACGCCAGCTCACTGCATGAGAACAAAGGAGTAACAAGGCTTCTGCAGGCAGAGTCCAGGAACCAGTGGCGACACGGCTTGGGGCAGGTGACTTAGCCTCGATTTTCTCATCCCCGAAAACAGAGCCACGAATGCCCACTTCACAGAATCACGAAAAACAAGGGAGGTGGCGTGCACACACGCACGGCACCTGAAAATTCTCTGTTCCTTCCCTCTCTGCAGCTCTCAAGTTGGGAGAGAACGTTTCTGCCACGTGGAACCCGGGGAAGGAGCAGGGGTCATGCAAGCATCAACCAGGCTACGTGGACCGCGTGTCACACAGGACGCTGGGACCCCTCAAGCTCGGAGGACCCGCGTGCAACTCAACCGCACCTCCCCGCCTGCGCCACCCGCTGCGTTCCAGCCAGGCTGGCTCTGCTGACGCCCTTCCTGCGCGTGGACACAGCAAGGTCCACCCGGCCTTGGAACACTGCTGCTACCTGTTCCTTCCGCCTGGGGTGACTCGCCCTCCCCCATCCTCCCGACGTCTCAGGCTGAATCTTCAGACCCCCAATTCAAAAGCCGTCTCCCGAGCACTTTTGGGGGGCGATGGAAACGTTCTAAAACTGGACTGTGGTGATGTTGACACAACCGTAGGCAACTTCCCAAACCCATCGAAAAGGTCCGCTTTAAAAGGGTTACAGTAGAAGGCCGCTAGACCCGTCTGTTGCCAAAAGGTCACCTCCTCAGAGGCGTCCCTGTTTTCCTCATCTGACATCTCCAACCTCGGACGACATCACCCTGTTTTCTGGACGGCACCTGTCAGGATCTGACACTGTTTGCAACCAGGCTCTTCCCCAAGAGAAGGTCAGCTCCGGGAGGGCAGAGGGCTGTCTGGATTCTTCCCTGGCACACGCCTGACCCTCAGCACAGTGCCTTGGGCACGGCGGCTGGGACCGGACAGATACTTGCCTGGGGGACGCGTGTCTCCGTGTGTACAGCAAACACTTGGCAGAGAAGGCCGGAAACAAAGAGACAGATCAGTTTCAGACAGTGGTCAGTGCAACGAAGAGAGGTTAAAGCGGGAGAAGACTAAAGGGGATGGATGCCCTTCTACCCTGGTCGGGGAAGGCTCCTCCGAGGAGGTAGCATGCATCTGATAAGCCAGACCTGTAACCGGGGAGGGCAGAGGCGACAGACGCTGCCATCAACTCCGCGACCCTTCCCAGTGCCTCAGTTTCCCCACAAGAAGGACGAGGGGGTTAGACCCGAGATGACTCCGAGGCTCCTTCCAGCTCTGGCGTCCCTCCCAGGGGCCGGTAACGAAGCCCGCTAACCGGCCGGCTCGCGCCCCGGCACCTCGCTGCGGGGCTCACTCCGCCGGGGGACCCGGCCTCGGAGGCGCCATGGCCGCGGGGAGCGAGGGAGGCGGCACGGGGCCTACCTGAGTCGCGCCGCGGCGGGGGGGCAGGTGGCGGGGAGCGGGAGGAACTCGGGGGCCTGCGAGCCCACTCGGGCGAGGAGGAGGCGAAGGCGAGGTGGCGCGAACAGAAAACCCAAAGGCCGAAACACCCTCACGCTGGTGGAGGAAACTGCCCCAATTACCGCGGAGCCACTGCGCCTGCGCCCCGGGGCCGCTTCCTGTGCCGCCCGGAAGGCAGCGAAGAAAGAAAAAGCCTTCCCCCCTCTCGCGAGACGACGACGCATGCGCAGAAGCGTTATTGACGCCGAGAAGCAGTCCCCGTGCCAGCAATTTGCGGATTGGTCGTAAGTTGGTGTG
This sequence comes from Herpailurus yagouaroundi, assembly GCF_014898765.1. Taxonomy (NCBI): domain Eukaryota; kingdom Metazoa; phylum Chordata; class Mammalia; order Carnivora; family Felidae; genus Herpailurus; species Herpailurus yagouaroundi. Next base: position 7,266,587 of record NW_024412463.1, on the reverse strand, counting down.
GCCAGCCTGCAAGTTGCCAAGCAACTGTTTTAATGAATTCGCCGCTACCGCTCCCGCCCACGGAGGATAGTATTTTCTCTCGAGAATTAAATGTCCAGCAGAATTCTGATTGCCGCCAATTCAAGTCCAACGCCATCCTCGGAGAAGCTGATGGAATGCTGCCTCGGGCTGCGGTGAAGTCCGCCAGCCTGGGGCCCTGCCCTGGCCTCCTGTCTGCCCTCCGGGGCTCTTGGGGCCTCAGTTTCCTTTTGTAAAATTGGCGTAAAGATGCCTGACTTCAGGGAAGTTCTTAATTGGGATCGAGTGAAGTAACACACATGAAAGACTTTTGCGAAGCGTAAGATTCCATAAGAATGCTAAGGGGTTGTTAGGACACACACATGGACGCGTGCCAACTCCAAAGATTTCAGCTGGTGGCTGAATTTCTGAAGGAAGAGAGAGGGATCTCCTGACTCTGTGGGACATACATTGAACCTTCTCCTTTGCTATTCAGTGTGGTCTGCGAACCAGGAGCCTTAATATCTGCAGGGGACTTTCAGACCCACAAGACCTTTTTATAAAATGCAGGTCGAGAAGGTCCAGGGGGTGCTGAGCAAATTCCCAGCTGAGCTGGCCGCACCGAGTCTAGATGAGGTATTTGGAGTCATTTCGGGTACCTTTTGTAAAGCTGTGCTGCCTGGGCCTCCCTCTCAGAGATTTCTGATTTAGTTGATCTGTGGTGGCACAGGGGGTTAATAGTTTTTATAAGCTCCCCAAGTGATCCTAAGGAGCAGGCAAGATTGAGAACCTCTAGTCTAGATCGTGATAATAATAAGAGCTCTTTATCTCCTACAATTTCCAGAGCAGCCCTATAAAGTAAGTACTGTAATCCCATTTTATAGAAAGGAAAGCGAGGCTGAGCAAAGCAACCTCCTTGTCAGACATCATACAGCCGTTAAGCAGCAGAGCCAGTGAAGCCTGTCCGGTACCGAAGTACCCCAGCATAATCTTGGAATCATCTCTGACAAGTACTCCCTCCTCAAGGACACCTTTCCTCATTCTTTCCCAAATGGATCATCTCATACCATCGCTTCTTGAAGACTGCTTCTCATATTCTGCCTCATAAAACGGCAGGCATTTGCCTCGTCTTGCTTGCTAGACTTTAAACTGTGTCTTACTCCCGTGCGTATCCTTTGCAGCACCAAGCTCTCAGTGTCTTACACACAGCTGGCGTGAAATCAGCGTTTGTTGAATTATATTTCCCACACCTGAGGAATACTCCAGAAACCTCTATCATGATACAGAGTCTTGCACAATCCTGGTGCTTCATCATATTTTTAAAACGATCTTTCTGCTGTTTCGGGGGAACTAATTGACAAGCTGCTTTTGCATCGACCACCGGGGAAGAATAAAAGCATGTGCACGCAAATGTAGCAACAGCGAACATTCCTTGACTTTTCTAAAGTGTCATTCCAACAGTTTACGGGAATTATCTCACTTAGTCCTCACAATGAGACTACGGGGATATTATTCTTGTTATCTCCAATTCGCCGTTGACAAAACCAAGGCCAGCCACACAAGAAGCGAGTAGAAGGGGGAGCTGAGATGCAAGCCGCGTGCCCCCCAAATCTGACTCCACAGATGGCAGGTGGCAGCAAATCACCGCCACTAGCAGTGGCATCTTTTCCACTGGCAACAAGAAGGGGGATCATTGAGCCATAAAGTATAGGCAAAACATCATTAAAAATGAAACAATTAAGATTAAATTTCAGCTATGGCTATCATTCACATTGGTAAACACTTGTGCGGTTATTACACAAGACAGGCTTTATGAAGGACCACACAGTTTAGATTACATTTCTAGGTGAATACAAACTAAACAGGCTTATGATTTTATTTATTTTTATTTTTTTTCAACATTTATTTATTTTTGGGACAGAGAGAGACAGAGCATGAATGGGGGAGGGGCAGAGAGAGAGGGAGACACAGAATCCGAAACAGGCTCCAGGCTCTGAGCCATCAGCCCAGAGCCTGACGCGGGGTTCGAACTCCCGGACCGCGAGATCGTGACCTGGCTGAAGTCGGAAGCTTAACCGACTGTGCCACCCAGGCGCCCCCAGGCTTATGATTTTAGTATCAATTCCTTTTCATTTAAGGTGACCTTTAATTTTGAAATTTAATTATGAATTTTTTTTCATGTTTGTTTATGTTTGAGAGAGAGCGCGCACGCGCAGGCAGGAGAGGGCAGACAGAGAGAGAGGGAGACCCAGAATCCTAAGCGGGCTCCAGGCTCCGAACTGTCAGCACAAAGCCCGACGGGGGGCTCGAACTCAAGAACCGCAAGATCCTGACCTGAGTCGAAGTTGGACGCTTGACCGGCTGAGCCACCCAGGCTCCCCTGATTATAAAGTTCTAATGTGTTGTTTAAGGTTTTGTAAACAGCTCGGTTGCCAAGAAGCACAAAGTGCAGCTTCACAAGGAATCGGAAACATCCAGAGTTGATGACACAGAATGAATTTTTGTCAAGTAGTACTCAGCCTCACACAGGAATCTTCGTGGTTTCCTCAACTTCTTTTGTCGCGTCTCAGACTCTTCTGCTCCATTCCTTCAAACGCTGACTTGATATTTTAAAGAAACGTCCATCCAAAAGAGTGGAAGGATCTGAGAGAACAGTAGAGTTTCTGCCAGCAGAGGACGCCCTTGGCTCGTGTTTACAGGACTGTTCCCCCGGGGGAACAGATTTTACCGGTGCACAAAAGTCCAAACAGAAGTAATGTTTCTCGATACTTTACTGCAAAAACATTCTGTTGCAAATATCTCTTAGTGCACATGTACATGCGGCTTAGCTTTGAGAGCAACCGTTCTTTTTGGCGCCAATAAACAGGTGTCTACGTCCAACAGTTCAACTGAGATGCTCTCATTAAAGGAAGGAAGTCATAGATGGAAATCCCAGAATGATTTTGCTTATTCTGCAGAAACTGCAATATTCTCTCCTCCCATTTTCTTTTCCCAAATAACTGAAAATTATTTTAAGTAAATTTCCAATCATAAACTTGAAATGACTGTAATTGTCTAAACTGAATGTATCTGCAAGCCCCTTTCAAATTTATTTTCCAACTTTTTTAAAGTTTACTTATTTTGAGAGAGAGAGAGCACGCATGTGCATGTGCAGGGAAAGGGCAGAGGGAAAGGCAGAGAGAGAGAGAGAGAGAGAGAGAGAGAGAGAGAGAGAGAGAGAGAGAATCGCAAGCAGGCTCCGCACTGTTGGTGTGGAGCCCGACATGGGGCTCCACCTCACAAACCGCAAGATCACGACCTGAGCCGACATGAAGAGTTGTCCACTTAATCGACTGAGCCACCCAGGCGCCCCTATTTTCAAACTTTAATTAGACTACTGTAGATGTTTCATTCCTTTCCATTTGATAGTCTATCCGAACAAATCCAGACATCGTGCAGCTTGACCATGTATTTCTAGGTTAGTAATGTTCTCCTTTACACGCCATGTCAAAGTTCAGCGATATGAGATGTAAAGGAAGGAAGTAGGGTATAAATTCAAAGCAAAATTTGTGATTTATAAAAATGTCTTTACAATTTGCGATAGTCTCACAAGTCAATTAGGTAGCCTCACAGAATATTCTCAAAATGAAATACCTGGTTCTGAGGCGACCAGGGAAAATCACATAACTTTTGACATTACAGGCTTGGCATCAGGAGGACCTGACTTGGCCCCCAGCCAACAAGAACTGTGGACCCTCTCCGAGCAGTGTGCATACTCGTGCTCCACACGTGGAGCCCTTCACATGTACTGGTGTCATGATGAGAGCAGGAGCCTCGGAGCCAGACTCTGGCGTTAGGTCCCAGCTCCGCTGCTTAGTAGTTGTGTGACTTTGGGAAAAGCTATTAGCATCTCTGTACCTTTGTTCTCTTATCTGTAAAGTGGGGCTGATAAAAGTACCTAGCTCATAGAGTTTCTGTGAAGATGACGTTAATGTTCAAAAGCACCTAGAAAAATACCTGGTGCGTAAGTGCTATACAAGTACTTAATTTTCTTATTATATTACCTCATTTAATATGTACCAGAACCTCTTGAGTAGGGCCAGCTTCGTGGGTGTGCAGTCACGCGGGCCCCAAGGGCGCTTTAATTCCCTGCTGCTGATAACTTTTGAATGAGGACCCTACAATTACATTTTGCCCTGGGCCCCACATATTCGGTAGCTGGTCCTACTCTTGAGGTAAACAGTGTCACTGTCCCCTCTCTGCCATGTCCTGGCTATGTGTCCCGGGAGAAGCAACATTCCCCGTGTTCTCACCTGTAAACTACAGATGTAATTAACTACAGACCTGACGGGGCTCTTGGAAGCCTTAAGTAAGATCACGTGTAAGCAGTGATCAGCACATGTAAGTTCTCAGAAATGGCATCCACTACTATCATCGATAAAACATCATCACTTGATAAAATCACCAACATTTCTGTTCTCCTACAAATCTATATTCTTGCTTATAATTACAAGCAGTTCTTCAATACAGGGAAAAGCTTGCTGAAAGTAGAGAATAAAGTCATAAAACCCAACTCTGGAAAAATTAAGATAGGGTTAGGAGGGGAGAAGATCAAATCTTTACTGTCACAGAAAGACCTTATTAAAATTCGAGGCTTCTGCAAATCTTGAACATGTTCTATGTTTCATAAACACGGACTAGAGGAGAAGTCAGGGGACTTGATTTGGGGTGAGAACGGATAAAGCCCTGGAGAAATTTTCGAACAAATTATTACTAATAAGAGGCATACTCAGAAACGAAATTAAGTGCTTCGGTCTGCATCAACCCAAATATTTATTCATAATAAATTTTACCACTTTCACAAGTGAATGAATGGGCTACAGCCCCTACACCAGGAAGGAAAAAGAAAAAACAAAACAAAACAAAAAGCAGCTAAAAAGGAAATGCCAGACACTGTGATTCATTTGCAACCTCTCAAATCTAGGTTATTATTTGTTTTGATACTGAAAAGATACTTCGTGCCTTAACATTAGTCATACTGTAGAAAGTAAATAAGGTATTTCTGTAGACCTTGATGACATGTACACATTTTTTTTCAAGTAGAATTTAAAAGTCAAAATAACTTCTACTTTCTTTTATAATTTACTTTAGAACATAAGCTAGAACTCAATCTCTACAGAGAAGGCCAAAACAAAGACTTCTAGAGAAAACTGTTTTGACAAAAAATATAACTAACGTAAAATTATTTTACCTCTACAGAGTTAAGAATATACATTCTTTCCACAACAGTATCTACTACTGAAAACTAATGAAAAGCCTCTTGGAATCACAAGGTATATTCTGATACGTTTTATATCCATCCTCCAAATTTTAATTTGTTAGGTAAGTACACTCTGGAAAGGTAATCTGATGAAAGGAAGGTCAAAGCTTGAATTTCTGCCTTCATTTTAGAGTCCGCCATTATTTCCATCTGCCAATAAAAGTAAAGTACAGCTGTAACAGGGTCCCGTGTGACACTTCTGTTGACTCAAACGAGTAAGTCTAGACTTGTTTTATGCTCCAAAACCGTGGGCAATAGCTTTCGAATCAGCCAGGATATTCCAGAGCTGTCACAGCAAAAAATGTCAGAAGAATACCCAGTATGGCTGTGTGTGATAACTAGGAATGGTCTGGGGTCTTTCTGATTTCTTTCTCTTCTTCCCCCACATCCCCATAAGCTATGGTAAAGCCATAGACAATGGGTATATCACTATGATGAGAATAAATAGATCAGCTCCATCCAGCTGATCTTATCTATTGGCATTCCTAATTCAGTGTTTCAACAACCATTTACCGCCACACAACACCTATGCTAGTTGTTTGTAATATAAAATTTCAAGGAGGATATTTTCAAATTATGTGAATAGCCACTATGGAAGTTAAAGGCAATAAAACATACAACACTTGAACTTTAGAAAAAAAAACCTACTTCTTTTCTCCAAAATGGTTGGCAAGTAACATAAGGTCTTTTCAGGACACTGTCCAGTTTCATCTGGTCCCGTTTTGTCAGTGGAATTAAAGTATCTCTAGGTATATTTAATCTGGAAAAATATATGAAAAAAATCAGCAAAAACAAAGTGTTCCTATAACTTGAAGAACACATATTTGTTTGTATTTATTATACTATTTCAAGAAACTCTAAAATAACAGATAAGCATGTTATTTTAAATTCGGAATCTGGGGGATCAGGCACGTCCTAGACCAGCAAGTATTCGGGTTCACAGTGGAAGTCTGCTCTAAATTGTTTTTCTTCACATCGCACTCACATGACAGTGAGAAGAAGAACACAGACACTGGTTACAGACACTAATGCCAACAGCGCTCACATCAAGCGTGTGGACACCAGTGTGGCTTCCAGAGCACTACAGCCTTGAAGCAGTGAGCTATTTATTTATTTATTTTAATTTTTTTTTTTCAACGTTTATTTATTTTTGGGACAGAGAGAGACAGAGCACGAACAGGGGAGGGGAAGAGAGAGAGGGAGACACAGAATCGGAAACAGGCTCCAGGCTCCGAGCCATCAGCCCAGAGCCCGATGCGGGGCTCGAACTCACGGACCGCGAGATCGTGACCTGGCTGAAGTCGGACGCTTAACCGACTGCGCCACCCAGGCGCCCCGAAGCAGTGAGCTATTTAATGTGTGTGGCCAGCAGCAAGATTCACTGTGGGATCTTAGGCTCCACTGAGCGCTTCGTTCTTTGCCATTCATCGAGAATTTTCTGGGCCAAGGAAGTTAGTCTATCACTCACTTCTTTTCACATGTGTGCACACACACACACACGCGCGCGCGCATATCTAGTTTTAAATTTTCGAGAAGTAGGTTGTAATTTTTTTTCTCGGTGTGTTTTAAAAATAGAACATGAGGAGTCCAGGATTTGTGGTATAGACTAACTTTTGAAGTGACAAATCCTGGATTTCCCAGAAGAGCTCCAGTTTCAAACAGTCGTTTTCAATGTCCCCACAATTATGATCATTTGCCAGTGGCAGCTCCCGGATAGGGTGACAATTTGATTAGAAAGGGGGGCCTAGAGGATTTCCCATGAAGCTGTTTACATAGCTATCACATTTTTCCCCTTACTTCGTTGTACATTGATTTGCAGTGGCTTTGAGGGCACTGATGGAATTTAGGAGACGCAGCTACAGTTTCTGCAAGGCCCTTCACCTTAGTAATTATCAGATCATTTGTCTCGAATTCGTTCGGAAAGCTTTTCATACAGGCAGATCACCCCGAAGGGATTTTGACCATACACGTACACCAAACTGAACAAAACTTTGAGTCACTGGAGCACTACTATTCAAAAATCAAAAACTGAATGTTTTATGCCCTCATTTTTGAAGAAGTGGCAATCACCCAAAACCTGTTCGTGTTCCAAACTTGGGAAATAAGGAGCAGTTGCCAAGGTTTGCTCACTGCTTAAAGAAATCCGATAAACATGTTCTCAGGTTCATTCAGGCCGGCCAATTAAAACAATAAAATATTTTTAAATGTCACATTAAGCAGAGATGAATAAAAGTGATGGTGTCCTATGCTGAGGGACAGGCGGGCTCTTGCTCCCCCGGGAAGACAATTAGCCTATCCAGAGGGCAGTCAACGTCTTAAAAACGTGCATACCCTTTGACCCAGCAATTGCGGGAATCCAGCCTTCGGGAGTAAGGGACCAATTAAAGATGTGGGCAGAGATTCAGTTACAGCAGGCTCCATCAAAGCACTATTTATCAGATTATTTGGAAGCCACCCAAATGTCTGACCATGAGGCACTGGCTGAATAAACACTGGTACATCCAGAATTGGAACTCAGTAATTAGGAGGACATTAAAATGAGGTCACGGAACCGTATTTATCGATACGGAAAAGTGATCTCGTTGTGTTGTCGTGTGAAAAGAGCAGATTACAAAATAACAGGGTATGACCCCATTCTTGTGAAAAAGTGATGGCTATGTACAGAGAGCAATAATAACGTACAGATGCACGAACACCGTTCATCTGTAGGTGATTTTTATCTTGTTACATAATGACATTTTTCCCATAGTGAACATGTTATGTTCAACTCGCCAAAATCGAGGCTCCCAAACTTTAAGTAATCTTAAAATGAGATTTTCTTATGAAATTAAACAATTTACACCTATGGTAAAATGGATTCAGGTGCAACCAATGATGTTGTCAATTATTACCATTTAACTACATGCGATGTCTTATACTTTCTGAGTATAAAAATGCCACAAAATCTCTTAACCATAACGGTAAAACAAAAAATATGTTCCGAGAGTTCAATTAACCAAATTCATTGAAGTTTTAGAAATTGAAACAGACATGGTGACTTTAACTCCTGATTCTCTAACCCTGAGTCACAGTGAACAACATAAAGACGACACATGAAGAGCTTTCCCTCGTAGTGACTTTTTAGGCTCGTTGTTACATATTATGATGAATCATCATTTCAAACACCCTGATTTTACTAAAACCATCTAACCGTTTAATATCAGAAGGGAGGAGACCAAGCCATCTAATAGCTGGAACTGTGAGATTATGGGCTTCAAAAGACATCGCCTAAAATAAAGAACAAAGGTACATTTTTGAGGCTAAAATGCAGAAAGCTAGCATACTTGTTTGTGCAGCCTAATTTTTTACACATTAAGAAAGACGAGTACTAACGACTTCACATGCCCCGAGCCTATGGAACTAAGGAAATCACCAAGAGTTTTGCTAAACTGGGCTTTCAGTGAAGGTTTTAAAACCGCTCTAGTATTTCCACATTGGTTTTATATAAAGTGAAACCATAAATAACCTCTCTGACCTGCATTTATTGTTGTTTGTGGTTCTATATTTTAACATCTTGCTTCACTATCCCTTTTATCTCAGTATGTAGGTCATATACATCAGGGATACTCCACGTGCATACCAGTGGTTCCCAAACTTTATCATGCAACAGAATCACTTGGGGCCCAACCCTAGACATTCCAATTCAGGAGGCCTGGATGGGGACCGAGATACGCATTTCTAGCAAGTTCCCCGGTAATGCTAACACTGCTTGTCTGGGACCGTACATTGAGAACCACTGATATATGGTAGCTGGGGACTCCGGGGGTGGAATTTGGGGATGTTTTCATTTTACCATCTGGTGGGAGTGAAGGGAATGGGCAACGTCAGAATTCAAGGCTGTATATAACTTCCAGAGTCTATTTGGCAATGAGACGTTGTTGTTACGGTGAGGCCCCACAGTCACTAGAACAGGCTGGGAGAGCGGAAGATAGTAATGCCTCTTGCCCACAGCTAATCCCATTCTGTCATCTGTGGTCACATTTGGCATGCCAGAAGCTGGAATCACAGCCACTGAAACAGAATGGCCTCAGACTAGGAGAGTAGCTCCCCTGTACATTTTGGGGGTCCTCAGTTAACAAGGGGCCAATACGTGGATACAACAATCACTCTGATGACTATGAACTACCTCAACAGTAGGAGAGGAAAAATACTTCTCTCTACTCACCATAGATCCATACTTATAGATGCACATTATTTCTATGCCTGTTAAGAGAAAGTTACCTTTACAATTAGTTTCTTTGTATATTGCAGGTTAGATCATCATCAACACTATATGTAACATCTGTAATTCTTATTTTCACAGATACTACCAATAAAAAACTTATGGTTTGGCTTCCTATGGCAAAAATAGCAAGAAATTGCCTCACGTGATTAGAGTCATTAATTTTACTCTAATAACCATATTCTTTTACAATAATCTACGGAAGTGTTCTAAGAGCAGAAGAGCACAACTATGAAGATTGTAAACAGGATTTAGTTAAGACAACTGCTTCCAATCATCCCCAACGATAAGTCACCATGTGGGTCGGCATCCACAAGAGCGAAAACAGGAATGTGAAACGTATCCCACAGCTTCTTGACTAAAAGTCTCGTGTTCAGATCAGGTACCCCCTTTCCCTAAAAGCAAGATTGAAATGACGCAACTTTAGTTCCAGCAGAAGAAAATGACAAAATCTTTTCCTTATTTTATTAATAATTTAAAAGTTAAAAAGTTAGAATACTTTAAATTTCAGGTGGAAGACTGGTGTAGACTGTGAAAAAAATGCAGTCTACACAACAGAGGGAAAAAGGCCCACATACGTTCCTAACTATGACTCTACTATCCCAGTCCAGGGAAATAATCCTAAGGCAACATTTCGGCAGAAACGGGAATGATAACAAGTTCGGACACATATAAAGATGTTCACTGCGGTCTTATTCAAGATGACAAAAACTACCGCAAGTAGCCAAAACAGGTAACAACAGGGACACTGGGAGGCAGCGCTGCACACACCTCACGCTGCCTTAGTCCAGCAGGTGTCATGGATTACACCAGTTTTGGTTTTTTTTTTTTAAGTTGACTCACTTTTGAGAGAGAGAGAGAAAGTGAGCAGGGGAGAGTCAGAGAGAGAGAGAGAGAGAGAGAGAGAAACAGAGAGAATCCCAAGCAGGCTCTGCAGTGTCAGCACAGAGCCCTACACAGGGCTCGAACCCATGAACTCCAAGATCATGACCTGAGCTGAACTCAAGAGTTGAACACTCAACTGACTGAGCCACCCGGGGGGCCCTGATTATACCAGTTCATCAACTTCTCCCACACTACCCTGTAGCAGGAAGCTTACCCCCCTCTGCTAACTGATGCCTGTGACCGCCTGTGTGTCATCTCAACTTCTGCGTATACTTCTGCGTTCTTGGCCGTTTGGGGCGCGTATATACATGTATGCATATATGTGTATATAGAATCAGGCTCCCTTTGATGGAATTAATGCAATTACATGATATGCAAACCCACGGGAGGCATAACAGAGCAGCTCTTGTGCGTTCAGTCCTCTCCTCCCCGAAGCCCCAGTGTTACCATATCACAGTTGACGCCAGTGGTGGTAGGGGAACGGCGAGTAGGTGACTGAGAGCCTGTGTAAACTCGCTGTGATGTTGGAAAATCGCTGGTATGTAAGAATTGGGAGCACCACCTTGATTTCAGTCAGATTTGAGGATGCTTAAATAAACACACTGGGGTGCACCTGCGTGGCTCAGGTCACGATCTCATGGTTGGTGTGTTCCAGCCCCACGTGGGGCTCTGGGCTGACAGCTCAGAGCCCAGAGGCTGCTTCGGAGTCTGTGTCTCCCTCTCTCTCTGCCCCTCCCCCACTCACGCTCTGTCTCTCTCAGAAATAAACATTGAAAAAATCTTAAAAAATGAAAAAAAAATAAACACCTTGGAAATTTTTACTCTACAACCATAAAAGATACACCATATTGCTGACAGAACGTTGAGCAAGCTGCACAGATGTTATAAACCCCTCTGGCCAATCCCTAAAGTAGCGTGCTAGCCTTGGAATTGAGGTCAAGGTAGGTAACATACCGTAACCATAATGCACGGAGACATCCTGTTGCAAAAGTTGTCATCCAGGAGTCGCTGAAAGGTCGCATCTTTTTCCACAATTAACAGAAATTTTGCATCTGTAATTATATCTGTGACATTAAGGCTGATAATTTGAAGGCAGGAGTATTGCAATTTAATCACCAACTAAATAATGATGCCACATAAATCCATTCAAAAGCAGCTATAGATATAGTATTTTCCTTTTTACCCTCAACTATATAGGCCTATTCACATATTTAGATATCTGTCTTTCACATATTTAGATATCTGTCTCTCCTACTAGTTGGGGATCTCCTAAAAGAATCGTAAAGCAGAAACCATGTGTGTTCATCTTGACCACGATAGGGTCTAGCTTGATGGTTACACATTATGAAGGCTTGGTCTATCGAATGAATGAATGAATGCTCTATGAGCTTAACTAGTTTCCCCACTCAAAGGATACTTCGAATACCTTGAATATTAGATGGCACGGCAACAGCCTAAATAACAAAACAAGATAGCTTTTATTTTAAATAAAAAGCAAGTATAACCACATTCAAAAAATTTATCATAGAAGCCCTACATTTTCATTTTCCTCTGGATATACCAGGCATCAGAGGTTTACTCCTCAGAAAAGAAACAGTAGGAAACAGATACACTCCTCAGTAAGAAAACAGACACGCCACTCAAACTACTTCCTTGCAGGTGAGAATCTCTTGGAAGCTTTGTGGAGATCTGGCTTAGGCAGCAGAAAGGGATGAAATTTAAGGCCTCCTTCTCTTAGAGCGCATGAGTGTCATCTTGTGTGTTTCTAGACTGCTGTGCATGCTAGTGCTGTGGGCTTTCTAGGTGCCCAAGCCTAACAAATAGTTTAGCATTAAAGGTATCAATTTCAGAACCAGAAAACTGTGTAAAGATTACATAAAGAATCATGCTAAGATAGCCAAGCTACGTTCTACCTGAAAACAAAGGTACATTTTTTTTTTTAAGGAAAGCGTATCTTTGTTTATTTCACTATGACATTGGACAATTGGCGTATTCTGAAACTATGTAATGTGCAGGCCCAGAAAGCATATGCCTACTCACCATTCAGTTTTATTTGAAAATCTTAAACTCCAAACTACATAAGAAAGCAGGAAATAAAGCACATTTCAAAAACAAAGGATCCGCAAGGGAGTTAAAGCATGTGAAAACATCAATATGCTTACTGTTGTACCACAGGTACAGTGCACTTTGGTCCCGTCTTCCTCGATATACCTTAAGTTGCCAGCAATTAAACCTTTTGACGTGGATGACTGAAAAAATAATAGCCATACTTGAACACTTTTTCACTAACAAATTTTATACTGCTAAGTCAATCCTCATGCTCACCCACCTGACTACATGTGTTTTAGCTCTGACTGGAATTTAAGACGTGAAGGAGAAAATACATAAGGTGTTTAGGCATAAAAAATATTTAGTAATTCACCTGTTTTGGTCCATTCATCCAAGGAAATATACTGAGAGTCGATCATTTAAATTCATAGTGAGAAAAATGTAGTACCAAATAATATCAGAAAAAGGCACAGATTACATTTATTTTTCTATTATAATTTTACACAAACTTTTATTTTTTTAAGTTTATTTACTTATTTTGAGAGGGGGAGGGACAGCGAGAGAGGGAGAGAGAGAATCCCAAACAGGTTCCATGCTGTCAGGACAGAGGCTGACATGGGGCTCGATCCCACAAACAGTGAGATCATGACCTGAGCTGATACCAAGAGCTGGACGCTTAACCAACTGAGCCACCCAGTGCCCCGCAAATCTTCTATTTTAAAAAAAAAGTTTTGTGTTTAATGGTACTTACAATATGTAGACTCATCCTCGGCACTTTTAACATACAAGAAATGTCATTGATAATATTGTCCACAACCGTCTGGTTACCAAAAAGTTGGCTGTCGGTATAATATATGTCTCTATGAAAATTAAATATATATTTTTAATTAGCCATGCTCTCTTTGGAGTATTGGAGTATTATTTGCGGGAAGCTTCAATTGGATGAAACACAACATATAAAGAAAGTAATTTTTTACCCACAGTAGGCTGTGGCTCTTATGTACCATTTCAAAACATAATAGGAGTTAATCTAAACTAACTCTCACATTGTGTCTTAGCAATTTACCAAAACAAGTATTTACCTTTTGGTTGCGTGAGTGTTGCTCTGTACCAATTTATAAATTATGGACAATATTTTAAGAATGAGAGCTGCAAGATAAGATGCAACAAACAAGTTACTCATCATTTCTCTTATTAATTCAAAACATACTGCTATCAAAGATTTCAACTGCCCCCGTCACTATCCATGACATTAAAAAAACTGTCATTCCAAAATAGAAGTATTGAGTACAGAATAATAATTTCCTGAAGCATCAGATAAAATGAATTGCTCTCTGAACAGCAAAACCAAGAGAACACTTTTTCACTGATTCATGTACCTTGTAAATCTATTTGGAAATTATAATCTATTTCCATGGTTATTGACAATGCAAGCTTCGGTAACTCTACTTCAGGTGTAAGGGTGGTCTATGAAAGAACAACTAAAATTATTCAACTAGGAGCAACTGAAACCCAGAAAACAACCAAACTTATTTATTACTAAAAGCTAAGAAAGATTAATTTACCAAACTTTTTAACTGATTTTGGTGAATCACTTTTGATTTTTCTCCTGGTACAATGAGGGACCATCTGAAGACCCACAGAATCTTCAAACCTGTCATTTTGTTGAAAGGTAATAAAATAAAAAAAAATAATTAACTTCTAATCACCAAACACTATACACTTAGTGTCCTCTTCCGCACATAATCTAAATCTTTATTTCTTCTCAGCAGAAGCTTTAGGACAACTTCATTTATAACCTTAGAGAATTCCAGGTGTTAATTAGGTAATTAGCTTTGCGACACACAGAGGTACTAAAATAAAGTGTTTAAAATACGTGAATTAAGTACCTTTAAGTATAATGTGTGTATTTCTTTCCTGGGAAGACATCAACTGTATGTAAGCCATTTTCAAATATTTCACAATTTTATTAGCATTTTTGCTTATTTTGCCCATTTAATAATTTTGCTCAATTTAACAAGTTTTGAAATATTGTGTTCCTGATTTATCCCCAAAGTTACACTAAATGAAATGACAATTTGTGTTAGGTGGTTACACTGAACTGCCAGGCCTGTCCTAAAGGTGGCAGAAGGGCACCAGGCAGATAGGCCAGGTCTCCGCTGCTTCTGGACTCGATGAAACCTCTCTTGCAAAATGATGTAGAATGTGATTCAGAAGTTTATAGTTTGTATTAATTAATGACTGTAAAAGAGCATTCAGTGAGTAAGGGAACCCCAAATTACTTTTATTCTGTTTCTGTAACCCTTATGAGAGCTACCACAGTGCTTTTTGCTATTTAGATTCTACAGGCTGAGCCCCTGAAAAAAAAAAACAAGCTATGTGAGTAGGTCAGAAGGCTTTGACAAAGTTGTTTGCTCATTTTAACCTCTCGGACACATGACTTAGCAGGGGGGAGACCAACCAGGAGGAAGAGCCTCTGAAGTGTGCTCTAGGTTCCAGATACATTTATTTTCATTTCAGTATCAGGATTGGTTGTAGCTCCCCTGAGCAAGCAGTTCACTTTTACAGTATTTTTGCAGAATCCCCCTGGTGGTGTTTCCCCGCTTTGAGTGCTAGAAAAGCTTAGATCCAAGTTTGGAGCCTATTTTTAGCAGGACTGGAAGACTTCATCATATGCGTTTTGACTTCTAGCCTCTTTTGGTGCTTCCTTCATGGCTCCTAGCATTGTTTCCCTTTGCCTTACCTTCCACATCTACTTCTGGTTTAAATGACCTGCCTACGACGTACGTGTTTTTGTAAGCACCCTTAAATCCTTCCAGGAAGGGTAAACGCGGTAAAAAGAATGAAATCGGACTAGAATTCTAACTCGAGTAAATTAAAATAATGACATAGATAACTGTATTTAAAAATTAAAAAGGCAACATGCCCACTTTATATTTTCCCAGCTCGATCTGTTGTCTATTGTGAACACGGGAGCTTTATTTCTTGCCAGGCTGCTGATGACGTCTTGAATAACACTTTCTATAGATGCAAGAACCTCAGAACTGAAACAAGAAACACATTATGATTCAATCTTAATTCTAAATTAGGCCTTTTACAACATGTACCATTCCCCCAGATCAACACTAAAGTAAGTTCTTGTCTCCTTGATTGTTTTTTAAGACTAGGTAATTTCCCCTCTATACCACTCTCTCCCGCTTTTGACATCAGCATTGCATTAAAACAACTGTATGGATAGCGGTTACTTACAGAGAAATTTCATTTGCTTGTAATTTTACTTCCCAAATAGTTACAACTGAACTAAAATCTCTCTTTTAGACAGTGTTAATGACTAGACAATAGAATTTATAAATATATTGTACATCTCGTCATATTAACCTACTTAAATCCAAACTTGTTGGCTTGAAATACTGCTGATAACTGTTTTAATTAAAAATGATGGAATATTGGCTTTGAGTTGAATTTCTTCCCCAAAAAATGCAATGCAAAAACATTCCAAAAGCAATATTTGTTGTAGCACATCGCCCTGATTGATCTCATGCCTTAAATCTGCCCTTTTGAATTTTAGTGATAGAAAGAGAAAAAAGTTTAATCACTACCATGAAAAGACTTGGCAAAACCATTACACCACTTTAGAGCAAAATATTAAGACTTAGCCCAGTTTTCTGTGAGCTGACTTTTAATTTCACAAGCCATCAGCTTCAAAAAAATGTTGTTCGGTTATAAATACCATTAGCGTGCTGCCTAAGAAGGGAGATCAAATTAAATGTAGAAAATGGGCAAAATGTAGAATGTTCTAGTTTCCATAGAAACTTCAGAGCTTGCTTTGAAAATGCACAAATCAGAAAGTAAGTTTCAAAAGAATCAGTATTTTCTAACATGGGGAGAGAAAAACGGACTCACATATCTCATTCATTTTTCCAGTTTGGGGGAAAAAAAAGTTGCAAGATTAACGCTGTGACAAACCTGAAAATACAATTAGATTACTTTACATCGCGACCGTAAACACGGGACTTCCATGCCCTCCTTCCCCTCACCCTCACTTCTCTCCCAAACTCGTTTCATAAAAATTGGTTTGCTTGTAGGTATTCCACTTTTGTTGCTGTTCGTTTTGTTTTGTTCTGTTTTGCTTTTGGTAGTCAGCTTAGTCTTAAAAATATGCCAGTAATTTGTTTAGGCTGAAAAACTTTGCGAGGGGGACCTGGACGGCTCAGTGGGTTAAGACTCTGACTCTTGATTTCGGCTGGGGTGGTAACCTCATGCTTCATGGGATCTACCCGTGCGGTGGGATCTGCGTTGCCAGCGTCGAGCCTGCTCGGGACTCTCTCTCCCTCTCTCTCTGCCCCTCCCCGTCCCCTCAAAACAAGTAAACATCGAAAAACAAAAACAAAACAAACTTTGCCGATAAACCACAAAAGCCGACCTAGGAAAAGAACAACAGAGCACTTTAGGCAAAAACGATCCAGAACATAGTCTCTATAGTTCATTCCAAGTTGAGTAGCTGGAGACGCTCCGTAATGATTTCATCAACACCTCACTCTAACCAACTAAGCCAAGCCGCCAACTGCTTTGATTTTCATTGAGGTGCGAACATCCCCTCCACTTCTAAGTTAAGTAAATCCTTGTCGTAGCGTAAACACCTTCTCGTTCACTTTGCTAAAACCCCCTAATTGAGCGGCAACTCCCAACATTCATGTTCCCTTTCTCTTCCCCACCCCCACCCCCCCCCCCACAAACCTGAAAGCTTTTTAGGTTAAAATGCTCTCCAAAAAAAAAAAAAAAAATTTTTTTTTTTTCCTAACAAAGACAAAGCCAAAGTTTAGGTCAGCCTAAACTCCTCGACTGCAGAGAATCTTAGGAAACCTGCGAGCCTAGCTGTGGGGACGCTCCTGGAACATTCTAGATGGCGAACATTCTAGAAAACAAGGGGGGGAGGGGCTCTGTCACGAGGCTTTTTGAGTTCAAAATGAGACCTGAGAGCGGAGGAGATGGAGCGCTGCCGAAGGACTTCTGTCAGGGTTCATGGGTGGCCTGTGAAGGAGGTCGTCCTGCGACCTCAACATCTCAAGGGAGAAGGGAAGGGGCACCAGCCACGTCCCTCCGGAGCGCCTCACGCCCCCACCCCGGGGCGACTGGGGACCCCCGGGGACCCCGCTGCTAACCGCCCGGCCTGCGCGCCCCGCAAGGAGCCCTTCTACCTCGAGGCCAGGCGCGTTCCCCCGTCCGCGGGCTCCCCACCGCCTCTCCTCAGGGCGGCCAGCAGCGAAGCCCTGTGTTGGTCCAAAACCTCGAAGAACGAGGCCTCAGGCCCCACCGGCGCAAACGCCATGGGGGTCGACAGCGACAGGAAGCGCCAAGCGCAGAGAACCCCACCAGCGCCCGCGACGGCCCTCCCTGGTGCTTGCTGCGCATGCTCCCTGGAGGCGCGTGCCGTTGGTTGGCTTTCTGACTGGGGCTGCGCATGCGCACTGCCCGGGCAGGCGTGTAACGACTCTCGCATGCGCATAATGACTCTCACGGAGTTGAATTCGCAGGCGAGCAGGGCTCGTTCGGGTGCGGTCCCACCTCGGGAGGCAAAGTGATGGGCCCGGTAGGGACCCGTGTTTGGACTGTTGGACCCGGTTTTCCTTGAAATGGATTTATGGGTTATTTGGGGGGAGGGTGGTATCTAGGGAAAATCGTACCAGCAGTTTTTCATTAAAAGAAATAGTTCTGGTGATCCACCTGTACACCAGATGCAGTGCTAGGCACTGGGTTCAGCTGTGATCAGGGCAAACAAATCTCCTGGCCTTACTAACATTCATAGAGCAGCCTCTTTCTTAATTCTCCTAACCATCCCAGGAGGTTCCTGATGTGGTCATGGCGCTTTAGCAGGCGAGGAGGGAGTGAGGTTCACAGCTCAGTCGGGCTACGGTAACATCCCAGCTCGATCACTTACAAGGATCGCCAGGTTTAGCAAATTGAAATACAGGACGCTCCGTTAAATTTGAATTTCAGATAAACAACAAATACTTTTTTTTTTTTTTTTTTTAAAGGATAACTAGGTCCCATGCCATCTTTGGGACATACTCTTACTAGAAGGTTTCCGACATTCAGTATTTCATCTAGCAATCCTCACATTGGACCACACCCTTGCCTGGCAGATTGGAGATTGGTGAGTTGTGTTTCCCCCCCCCCCCCCCACCCCCCACCCTCTCTTGAAACCTTTGAGCAGAAGGACTCTTGATTCAGGGGGAACGGTGCCTTTGAGAGAGGACAATGGGGAGAGACCCTAAAGCAAGGTAGGTCCCAGGCCTCTGGGGGCCTGGTCCTACGTGGATGGGAGCCTGAGGGCTTTGCCACGGAAGAGCCACCTGACCGCAGGGCCGCTCCAGAAAACACTTTATTCCCTCACTTGCTGGGTATTTGATAGTTTTGAAACTAAAACTGCTTTGCTGTCAGAAATGACAATGAACCCCCTCTGTTCATAATGGGCACTGAACTGAGGGCCTTTGTTATTCTTATTATCACAAATACTTACTGCCTGCCCTGAGCTAGGAATTGTCGGGAACTGAGGACACTGCTGTGAACAAGGCAGGCAGAGTCCTTACCCTTTGGGAGCTCACCATCTAAGGAGAGGATAAATAAGTGAACGCTTGAGTAATCAAGTCGGCAGGGTGCCTTTAAATCAACAACGCTAAGGGGTGCCTGGGTGGCGCAGTCGGTTAAGCGTCCGACTTCAGCCAGGTCACGATCTCGCGGTCCGTGAGTTCGAGCCCCGCGTCGGGCTCTGGGCTGATGGCTCAGAGCCTGGAGCCTGTTTCCGATTCTGTGTCTCCCTCTCTCTCTGCCCCTCCCCCATTCATGCTCTGTCTCTCTCTGTCCCAAAAATAAATAAATGTTGAAAAAAAAAATTTAAATAAAATCAACAACGCTAAGAGGTAAAAATAATTACCCCCATTTCACCGGGGAAGAAACCGAGGCTTGGGGAGCCATCAGTTTGTGCAAGATTGCACTCTGGTATGTAACAGGGGTGAGAGCGAAATCGTGACCTCGAATTCAAGCTTTTTATCATGGGGACAGGAGGCACCACTACAGGTCTGGCTGGGGAATGTGTAGTGTAATTTGTAGAGGCTTCTCTGATGATAGAATTACCCCGCTGGCCTCAGTTTTCTCCACTTTGAGATGAGGGCAGTGCCACAGGTGGGCTCTAATTTATCATCCCCAAACGAGGAAGAAACAAAAGGCCTTTGAAGGGAGAGGGCAAGTCAGTGACACCAGCTAGGCTTGTCTGCTGGGAAGTGCCTCTCTCCTGGGACTAGAACCGTCTGTCCAGCTGTCTCTGGCTCTCGTGAGGACAGGCCGTTCTGTATCACAGAGCGCTAGGCTCAGCCAGGAGCCGGCGGCCTCACCAGATCTATGGAAAGTCCTGAGCTGGGCAGGGGCACGGGGAGGGGAGGGGATCGACACGGAGAAGGGAACAACCCATACTAAACTTGGCATTCCTGCGGGGAGAAACCACAAGGGGCAGACTTGAAAGGCCTCGCTGTGTTCCCACCGCGGCAGACCAAAGCGGGAGGCGTTAGCTGTCTTTGCAGGAGGCTTTCAGGTATCCGGCCTGCACTCGGGCGACTTGCCCTGTGCCCACCACCTCCACATCAAAGTCACCTAGCCCAGCCCCGGGGCCCTGCGAGGAAACCGGAAAAACAGATTCCGCCCCTAGCAACGGATCGCAAATGAAACCGGGCAAATGCCCTTTGCGCGTTGCGGGGCAGTCTTGGTATGGGGTTCTGCCTACCTGCTGGCCAGCTGTGCTCGGCGCAGGGACAGAGAAGGGTCACAAAGCCGCACTCAAGCCGCTCTTGGGAAAATGAAAAGCTTTCCCCCTACACCCTACTAGTGGGCCTTTCCTCCGAACCCAACCTGACATCCGGAAGCTTGTCTGAGGGCCAGAACCCCCGAGTGGGCTGGAAAGGAGCATTATTTAAGTCAGGCACAATGATTGTAGGGAAGGATGGGGACTGGACAGGAGACGATGCCCCACTTGTTACGTTTAAGCAAGGTGGCTGCTTCAGCAGCTCTAAGTGGATTTTAACATCATGTAGAGTGTTGAGGAAAAAAAAAGTAAATTCCACAATAATGTCTTTATTTGGGGGGCTTTATCAGGTGTTTTTATTTTGTATGTATGGGTTTTTTTTCGCTTTTAAAAAAATTATAAGAAGGATATATGCTTTTCATAAAATATTTACATAATTCAGAAATTACAAAATGAGAAGGGTTTTCTTTTTTTCATTAATTTTTTTTTTTTAACGTTTATTTATTTTTGAGACAGACAGAGCATGAACGGGGGAGGGTCAGAGAGAGAGAGGGAGGCACAGAATCTGAAACAGGCTCCGGGCTCCGAGCTGTCAGCACAGAGCCCGACGCGGGGCTCGAACTCACGAACCGTGAGATCATGACCTGAGCCGAAGTCGGACGCTTAACCGACTGAGCCACCCAGGCGTCCCTGAGAAGGGTTTTCAATTAGCAATAATTGTGCCTCAGATAAACCTCGTTGGCTACAATACTGCCCCCGCGCAGAGCCTGAAGGTATGAGATGAAAGTGAAAGGAAGCCCCTCTCCCAGCATCTACTCACTGCAGTACCTTCATTTGTCCTACTCGGCACTCTGCCCTCCTCCAGACCCTGGAAGGATTCCTTCTCGCCCCGGGGCCTTTGCACATGCTCTCTAGCAGTTTGGAATGTTTTGTCTTCTTTCTCTCCTACTCTCCGCCCTCCCTCCCCTAAAGCCAGCTTTGCTAATTCTCCTGTATCCTTCAGATCTCCGTCTGGATCTCCCTGGACCACCCCCAAGTCTTGACCCTTGGTGCCCCCTGTCTCCACATGCCTGCATTCCTCTACCCTGTCAACCCCAGGGACTGAGCTCATCCGGCACCCCACAGTTCCACTGTGCCTGGCACACAGAAGGCACTCCGCAGTATTTGTGGAGCGAATGAATGAATGACCCCTTGCGGGATTCTGTCTGTTATCTACTTGTAGTATTTCTGTACATCTTTCTGCACATGCCCACATAAGCATCGTTTTTTATATGAATAAGACCCTACATTCTCCTGGGATTCTGCCACTGGCCATAATAATAACTGCGGTTTGCTGATGCTCAGACCCTGAGCCGAACTCCATGCACGAAATCTCATTTACCGCCTTTCATTGTATGGGGAGAAAGTCGAGGCTCAAAGAAGTACAATCCGAACTCCTGGCTTCACAGAGGCATCTGGCAAAGCTCTGATCCGACGAGAACAGTGTCTGTGCTGTGAGCTACTATATGCTAGTGCCTCAAAGTCAAGGTAATTTGGTGCTGATGAACGGATCCGTTCATTTTTCGTAGGCAGGGTGATTCTAGAACAGGATATATGATGTCAAGCCGATCAATACAAGGAAGATGATGCAAATAAGATCAGCAAAATATTCGTGAGCATGTGGGTTATCTTACTGATGAAGGCCTGGAAGTTGTTTGTTTGAGAAAGAGAGTGTGCTGTAATATGTACCCCCAGGGACCCAGCATGAGCTCCTGTGACTCTGGCCAAACCTTTCCATCTACGTCCACCCCCTTCCCAACCCTACCTCCAGATTCTTTGGAAGCAAATCCTAGGCATCGTATTATTTCATCTTCAGTATTTGAATGCGCATCTCTAAAAAATAAGGACTCTTTTAAAAATAACTAGAATCTGGGTTGACTGGGTGGCTCAGTTGGTTAAGCATCTGACTTCTGCTCAGGTCACGGTCTCATGGTTCGTGGGTTCGAGCCCCGCGTCGGGCTCTGTGCCGACAGCTCGGAGCCTGCAGCCTGCTTCAGATTCTGTGTCTCCTTCTCTCCCTGGCCCTCCCCCGCTGAAGTGCACTGGCTCTCTCCCTCTCTCTCTCTTTTTCTCTCTGTCTCAAAAATAATAAATAAACATTTAAAAACTAAAAAAAATAATCATAATCCCATTTTCATACCAAGAAGAACATATTTTACAATCATCCTTTAATACTTCCTAATATTCTGTCACTGCTAAAATGTCCCCAGTTACTCCACGAATTGTTTTTATAGTTTCTTCTCATCAAGGTGCAGATAAGGCCCATCCCTTCATGGCTGTTGGCTGATACAGCTCTTAAATTTCCTTAATTCTACACCTTCCCCCCACCCTTTTCCTTCCCTGCCATTTATTTGTTGAAGATACCGAGTCATTTGTCCCAGAGAGTTTCACGCAATTAATAGTTTGTGGATCACACCCCTGTGGTGTCATTTAACATGTTTTTCTGTCCCTGGTATTTCCTGTAAGTTGGAAATTAGATTTAGGGGCTTGACTGGTCTTGCTTGGACCTTCCTTTCCTTCCTTCCTTCCTTCCTTCCTTCCTTCCTTCCTTCCTTCCTTCCTCCCTTCCCTCCCTTCTTCCTTCCTTCCCTGTATATATCATAGGTAGTTTGAAATGTGTATATTTTACTATATTTCACTCCACTATAACCTCCTAGGCCCTCTATGGCTGGAGCTTCCAGGTTGAGAAGCTCAGAGCTGGCCTGAGCCTCTCATTAACAGAAAGAGAAGCCCAGCCCAGGAGGCAAAGTCACGCTCAGCAAAAACCCTGCAGGGTTCAGAATCCCTCCACAGAAGACCAACCCAGAGGAGGAGATCCAGGGAGCGATTTTGCAGCCACAGTTTCCCTCCACTTCATGGAAGCGTCCTATGGATTTGCAGGGAAGGCTCTGCAACCTGGCTCCCTCCTGGCTTGCCAGCTCGCAGAGTGGCTTCTGGCCACGACCCAGCCTGACTCATCCTCTCTGCTTTTTATTTCTTTCTGCCTCACACCCCAACTGGGCTGCTAATCACTCCCCTCCACCCACTAGTGTGTGTGTGTGTGTGTGTGTGTGTGTGTGTGTGTGTGTGTCGGAATTGCTGTAGCCATGGCCTAGAGACACCCCACCACAACTGTTTCCCAGCCCTCCTCCATCCTCTAGTCTCTGCTTCATTTGAAAAATCAGTTGACACTAAACAGCGCCTTGCTTTGATTTAAGGAGACTTAAAAAAATTTTTAAAGTAGTTCTCATCGTCCCTCTCTGCCACTCCTTTTTCTTCTTTTATTGTTTGTGTTTCATTCTAAAGCCCTCTTGGCAACTGGTTTTGACAGAAAGAGAGCTTTTACCAAAGACCAGAAGGCACATTCAGTGCCCAAAACCAAGGTGATAAAACTCCTAAGGTGTTTTCTCCTCCAGCTCCCTCTTTACTACGCCCAAGTCCATACCAGAGGGCTTCCGGATTTACATATTGACCTGGATCATCACACACACACAGACAAGCGCCTCCCTGGTGCCCGGGGCCCTTCTTGACACGAAGATTACAAAGAGGAAGATCCCTGGGGCACCTGTGTGGCTCAGCCCGTCGGGCGTCCAAGTCCGACTTCAGCTCAGGTCATGATCTCATGGTTTGTGAGTTCGAGCCCCGCGTCAGGCCTTGTGCTGACAGCTCAGAGCCTGGAGCCTGCTTCGGATTCTGCGTCTCCCTCTCTCTCTGCCCCTCCCCTGCTCACGCTCGGTCTCCCTCTCTCAAAAATAAACATTTAAAAAAATTAAAAAAAAAAAAAAGCACGATCACCAAGTGCCATGCACATGTTGCTGGTATTTTGGTGGGGAAGACAGATCTTAAAGAGAAAAACGAACACACGACATAGAGTCGGTAATGCTGTGTTGCCTGGAAAAGAAATGCCAGTGTTTGGACAGGAAAGAGTGAAGACGTGAACACAGAGAAGTTGAATACTAAGGAAGGGCCAGCCGCAGGCTGGGGGGAGCAGCACACACCAAGCCCCTTGGGACAGATGGGATCAGAGAGCAAGGCAATGTTGGTGGAGGGGGAGAAGGACAGGAAGGTGGTGGAGAGGAGGGGCCAGACCATCAGAGGCCTGTCCGCCAGCAGGAGGAGTTGGGACTTTGCTATAAGGCAACGATTCCAACTGGGGCAATTTGCTTCCACGGGACATTTGGCAATGTTGGGAGGTGTTTTTGGCTGTCACAACCTGGGGGGGGGGGGTTGCTACTGGCGTATGGTAGGAAGAGGGTGGCGTTAAACATCCTGCAGGGCACAGGGCAGCCCCCACAGCAGAGAATGAACCTGTCCCTGATGTTAATAGTGCCAAGGCTGAGAAAGCCTGCTGGAAAGGCAGGCGGAGGTCATCAGAGGGTTTAGAGCAAGGGAATGACATAAACTGAATCAAGAAGGGAGAATGGATCCCGGGGAGTGAGGGTGGAGGCAGCCGGACCGGGGATAGGAATTGCATCTGTGCAGGCGAGAGGTTCTCCTGGACCAGAACGCTGTCCTCCAAGGTGGAGGGAAGGCACAGGCTTGGGGATGCTTTTCAATCAAAGAAAGCCACGGTCACACATGTTTTGGAAATGCTGCATACTCCACCAAGGTAGCAGTCTGGCGTGAATCCCACAGCGAGATTGGTTGGGTTCAAACCTTGGCCTTGCCACCTGCTCAGGCTGTGTGCTCTTGAGTAAGTGTCTCAACCTCTCTGTGCTTCAGTTTTTTCCACTTCTAAAATAAGAATAAGAATAGTACCTACCTCCCAGGGTAGATTGTTAGTATGTGGGTTGATTTGTTAGTATGTGTAAATGAGTTCGTATACGCCTGGCACATCGTGGACACTGGACAGACTTTACCTGTTATTCGAGTGCATCCCCATTAAGGGTGCCACCACGTGTGTCTACAAGTGCAAGGCTGTGCATAAAAATCTTACTGAACCTGTATAACCCGCATTTGCCAAACTTCCGTTTTTCGCGCCTCTTCCTCGGTGACACGCAGAAAACCAGATATCCGTAGAACATTTTAAAATCTGTAGAAACTTTTAAAACCAGCTATCCTGAGATGTAAGTCACCCGGCATGAAATCCACCCTCCCAAAGTTCACAGGGTGCGTTCACAGAGCTGTGCAGCCATCGTCCCGATCTACTTGGAGAACGTTTTCGTGTCCCTCCACCCGCCCCCCAAGAAACCCCGTTAGTCGCTTCTCTCTCGTTTGCCCCCGGCAGCCTTCCGTCTTTATAGATCTGCGTGTTCTGGACAATTCACACAAATGCAACCCTACAACAAGGGGCCTTGTGTGACTGGCTTCCTTCACTCAGCGTGTTTTCAAGGTTCGTCTACGTGTATCTGTGGTTATTCTTTTTCCTGGCCAAGTAAATATCCCACTGTACGGAGAGCACCATTTTCGTTTGCCTGTTCCTTACTTGGTGGGCGTTTAGGTGGTTTCCACCTTTAGGCATGACGTCGCCACGAACATTCCCGTACAGGTTTTCACAGGGATGTATGTTTGCATCGCTCTTGGGTCCAGACCTCGGACTGAAGTGGCTGGTGCGTGTGCGGCATTTTGCGGAAGAGGGCACTCTCGGAGATGGGTAGGTGTCGTCACTTTTGTCTGCTCTGCCAATTTCCTTCCTCCTCTTTCCTTCCTGCGCCCCCTCCCCCCACTCCCCTCAACCGCCTCCACTCTCTTCACCATCCCGGGTGCAGGTCAGCATTTTGCCACTTCCCAGATGTGTGGTCTTGAGCAAGAGGTGTGCACTTCGCTAAGCCTCCGTTTTCTCCTCCGTAAAGTGGGAATCTGACGAAAGGAGGCGGTTTGTGGAAAGCGCTTGCTCTGGTGTCTGAAGCCGGTATTGTGAGACTTACTGAGAGAAGTTTCCTACCTTGTAGACGTGGTTGCAAACGTGTAAAGGGTTCCTGGGCTTGTCTCTGAACAGGACACGGGACGTGCACGTCCTCACCTCTGCCAGCTTTTGCCAAACGAATCTCTGAAGTGACCACCCCGATGTCACTCCCCTCCTTGTCCGTGTCCTTGTCTTTTTTCCTTTTGCCTTTCGCAGGGTGTGAAAAGGTGTGACTTTACGATTTTGACTTGGGTGCCTGCCTCTTCCCTGGGACTGTTTAGCACCTGCAGACACCCTGTGAGGCAGGCGCTGATCTCCTCCCCATCCTGCAGATGAGGAAACCAGCTTTGAGAGGTGAAGGGCTGGCCCGCGAGTTTGGAGCTCGGGCGGTCTGGCTCCGATGCCTGGGCTCCCTGCCTCCGCTTCACTGGGCCTCCTGTGGAGCCCGGCGCTGGCAGATAAACACGAGCGAGACCTCGCGGTGACTAAGACCATTAAGAAATCTAAGAAACATGTGCATCCTTTCATTCGACAAATATTTATTGAGCATTTACTCGGTGCCAGGCTCTGCAAACAAAATAAAGTCCCTGTCGCCAGGGCTGGCAGTCCAGCGGGGGAGGGAGAGAGAATAAATCTGTACCGTCACGTAAGCTCTGCGAAGAAAAACAAAGCAGCGTTAAGGAAGCTGGAGAGGGAGAGGGGCGCTGATTCTGTCGGGAGGTCGAGGAAGTCTCGTCAAGGAGGTAGCATTTGTGCAGAAACACGATGAAGTGGGTCGTGAACCACACGGGCACCGGCCGGGAGAGCTGTTTGGGGGGAGGGGATAGCACATTCAGGCTTCGAAGGAGAACGCGGTTGGGATGTTCAAGGAGTTCGAGAATCCTCCAGCTGACCTCCCAAGATCCCCGCCCTCTGCTTATTCATCCAAACATGAATCTGGGTGCTGCCGTGCGCGGACTTTGTATTTGTAATTAAAGCCCCAAGTCAGTTGACCTTGGGATACAGAGGTAAGATGGGCACATCTGACCTCGTCAGGGGAGCCCCTCGGAGGCAGAAAGTCGGCCCTCTGCGGCTGGAGGCCGGAGGAAATGTCAGAGGGCCTGGAAGCCGAGAGGATTTGATGTGCTGTGGCTGGCTGAGGTACAGGGGACCGTGACATGGTGGCCTCTGGGAGCTGGGAGCTTCCCCGGGGCTGAAAGCCGCCAAGGAGATGGGGGCTGCAGTCCTGCAACCACGAGGAACAGATTCTGCCAATGACAGGAATGAGCTTGGTGGGGCGCCTGGGGGGCTCAGTCGGTTAAGCGTCCGGCTTTTGATTTTGACTCAGGCCATGATCTCACCGTTCACGAGTTTGAGCCCCGTGTCGGGCTCTGTGCTGACAGCTTGGAGGTTCCTTGGGATTCTCTCTCCCACTTTACCCCTTCCCTGCTCAAGCTCACACACACACTCTCAAAGTAACTAAATAAACTTTTTTTTTTTTTTAAAGGAATGAGCTTGTAAGAGAACCCTCAGCTCCAGGAGAGAGTGCAGCTGGCCAACACCTTCCCTGCAGCCTGAGCGAAGGACCAGCCACGCTGTGCCGCACTTCCAAGCCACACAACCGTGAGCTCGTAAAAAGGTGTTGTTTTAAGCTCCTGAATTTGAGTCGTTCGTCACGTGGCACAGAAAACGGATATAGAGGTCGTGTAACTACCACCGGGTGAAGCCCGGGAGGTAACAGGCCAGACCCTGCAGGGCCATCGGCCGCGGGGAGGACTTTGCATTTGTGCTGAGGGACCCAGAAAACCACGCCAAGTGTGTAACTCTCACATCCTCGCCCTCTGTTCCCCCTCGCCCTTCTCTCATTTTCCGTCCTGCCCGGTTTTCATTCCATCGCCACCCCCTACCTCCTTATATCTGTCTACCGAGGTGTGTGTTTGCGGATCTCCGGGGGCACTGTTGATTGTGAGTGACGGGAAATCTCACAAATTACTTAACCCCCAAATCCGGGACTTCAGGAATGGCTGGATCCAGGAGCTCAAGGATTACTTTCAGAAGTCTGCGTCTTTCCCTCCCTCTACCTTGCTGTCTTCTGCCTTGTCTTCTGCCTCACCTTCATTCTCTGGTAGGCCCTCCCCACATGGTGGCTGAGATGACCACCAGCAGTTGGGAGTCGAAGCCTGTCATTTTAACAATCCAGTCAGAGACCCCACCTTTCCACATGGCTCCCCTAAGAGTCCTGGGATGACCCGGAAAGGAGCAGCTTGGGTCACATGACCGATGCAGAACCAATCACAAAGGGCGGGGGAAGGGTCACTGCAGAGGGGAGGCCTCAGCCCCATACCTGTTCCTGGATGTGGGGCTGGGGGGTGGGGTGCGGGCTGGGGAGCAAGGGGCCTGCAGGGCTACCTTGAAAGCCCCCGGACTGAGAAAGGGGAGGGATGGTCCTTTGGGGCCTTTCCGGGGGGTCACTGGGGTGCTGTGGATAGGGAAAGGGGGGGGGGGGGAGACGCTGGTGGGGCAGAGCCAGCACCCAGCACCCACTGGCGCCCAGCTCCGCCCACGTCTCGGGCGCCGCGGGGGCCCGGGTGCCGTGGGCGATACGGCTTCTGCAGGGAGACTCCAGCCCACCCTGTGTTCGCTCCCGCTCCGGTCGTGGGGCCCTCGCTTCCCCCCTCGTTATCTCTGCATCCTATTAGATCCTGGCACAGGCAGCGGGCGGAGGTGGAAACGCCACACCAGCCTGCCTTTGCCCCGGTTGTTTACTGGGGAAATAAATAGAAAAAGAAACTCGGCAGAACAGATGCTTGGACCGACGCAGAGGCCCTGGGAGGCTCGCGGTGGAGTCGTCTTCATAAACAGACGCCGAGAGGAGCAGCCCGGAAAGTCTGTCCAAGCTCCAAACAAACGAGGACCCGGAGCCAAGCGTGAGGCCAGCCGGAAGGTCCCAGCCAGGGAGGGAGAGCCCTGGGGTGGTGGTGGTCCAACAGGACGCCCAGCCCTTTGCTCGCGAGTGGGGGCGGGGAGGGGGGGAGGGGTGCCAACATCGGTATCTTCCGCTTGCTGCTTTTTAAAGGCAGTGTTGGAAAGAGGGCTGTGAGGACAGGTGTGCTGGTTGGCTCCGAGACCCTCCCCTCCCCAGACACCGGCATGCACTGTGCTTGGCCTGACAGTGGCCTGTGAGGACCTGATGGGTGCCCCTCCCCCTGCCCCCCAACCCCATTCTGCTGCTGCAGCTACACCAGCCGCCAGGGCCTCCTTGGCTGTTCCGGAAATACACCAGTTCGCTCCTGCCTCAGGGCCCTTGCACCTGCTGCTCCCCACCCCCACCCCCAGCAACACTCTTCCCACACACTGTCCTGCGCCTTGCTCCCTCACTTCCTTTAAGCTTCTGCCCTCTTAAGTCATAGGACTTTGGATGAGGCTTAGTTATGCGGCAGTTAGCAACCCCAGACCCTCCAAGTCTGCGCACGGTGAAGGGTCACCTCTCACACACACTACACATCCCGTGTCATGGCCTGGGGGGCGCTGTCGGTCACTCAGAGCCCCAGGCTGACCCAGGCACCTCTGTTTGTATTTTCATGGTCACCGGAGCTGTGGGAAGTCACGCAGCGGCTCTGCAGTTCCTCCCAGAACTGGCACCTGTCACGTGTCTTTGGCCAAAGCAAGTCACAAGGGTCCGGAAGACATTTGGGGAACAGCTCCGTGTTACCCTGTTCCTGAGACACCCTGTGTCTGTGCCCCCCTCCCCCCCACCGCCGTGCCCTGGTTCTCTGCTGCGCCCCTCCCTACGTGACGTTGGCTACAGCTAGTTGCTTATTATTTCCTTCTCCCCCTAAAATCTAGGCCCCCGGAGGGCGGGCTCTGTCTGCTTTTGTTCGCTACTATACTGCAGCACTTAGAACACTGCCTGGTATGCAGGAGGCACTCAAATAACATTTAGTCGCGTCGATCATAGTAGGATGGAGAGTTAATGTCTAAGGATGCTTAGTGGGGGTGAGCACCATGCTGAGTGCTGTTCGTGGATTGACTCCTTCATTCCTATCTCGGGCCTATGGGGAGGCAGGGCTGCTGTGACCCCCGTTTTCCACACATGGACACTGAGGCTCAGAGGGGTCAAGACACTTGCCCGAGGCCACACAGCAAGTTAGTGGGCAGAGCCAGCCTCCTGACCTCTGAGAGGTCCTGCTGGGCCCAACTCCACGTGATCGGGGCGGAGAGTCACCGCACCAGCTGGATGTCCTGTGTGTGCAGGGACAGGGCCGCGGGAGCACGTGCAGAAGGCAGGGTCACGATGGCAGTGGCTCCGTCTGTATTGCTCGCCGGGTACTGCGCTTAGTGGGGCACATCCCATTTCATGCTTACGAATCCCCCCCTCCGCTCCTTCCTGGCCCCTCTCACCTGTGTGAGACTGTGACTAGGAGCCTCCGTTTGCCCATCTGTAGAGTGGGGGGGTGACCATCGTAGCTGCCTGACGGGGTTGTGAGGCTAAAATGCACTGACAGCGTGAAGTGTTCAATACGCAGGAGGAATCCCGGTTTCTAAGACCTCTTAGTGGCACCGAGCGTCTGTCCTAAAACATTCGGCGTCTGCAGGAGTCGGCACGTTCATCGCCTCGCTGTTTGCAAAAGCAGGAACGTTGCAAACACTCGAATATTCTCCGGTACTTGGAGTCGACCAGCGTTTTGCAGACACACAGCGGAAACCCGGGAGGCCGATGGTGGGAACAGGCACCAGCCGGGTACGCTTCGGGGGGAAAGCCGCGTGTGTTCCATAATCCCACTTCAGTAGATTATACTTTTGCCTTCTGTATTATACATTTCTGAAATGTTTAAACAGCTTATTTTATTTCTTTTTTTCACAGAGAGAGAGAGAGAGAGAGAGAGAGTGAGCTGGGGGGTGGGGGAACAGAGGGAAGGAGAGGAAGAGAATCCCAAGCAGGCTCCCCGCTCAGCACAGAGCACGACGTGGGGCTCAGTCTCGCGACCCCGGGAATCACGACCTGAGCCGAAATCAAGAGTCGGACGCTCAACAAACTGAAGCTCCCAGCCGCCCCTGTTTGGGTTTTTTGTTTTGTGTTTTTTTTTAAGGTAGGGGTTATTTTGTAGTGAGGGCGAATGGGAAAGTGTTGTGAGCCTCACATCATGCAAGTCAGTGAGGACCTGGGTATTGAAACTACCTTGAAAACCACCTCTCTTTATTAGGGTGGGAAGCCTTTCCCGAAAGCCGACGGTACGCAGGCCCTGAGTCTCATCTGCCAGGATGGGGCATAAGCCAGACCAGAGTCTGAGTTTGTGCTCATATTGACCTATATTCTCATCACAACTCAAAGATGATGATGTTAATATTCACAGTGAGAGCAGTGGTAATAATAACGACAGTTAACGTTTACCGAGGGCTCACCCTGTGCCAGGACCTGTTCTCAACCCTTTAGATGCATCATCTCGTTTAATGCTTCAACAGCCTATAAGGTAGGTAGGTAGCCACGCCCATCTTACAGATAGAGAAACTGAGGCCCAGAGAGATTGATAATGTGCCCGAGGTCACACAGCTAATAAGCGGCAGAAGTTGGTGAGGACGCAGGCATTCCAGCCACAGAGCCTTTGCGAGGAGCCCCCAGACCTGGAGTGAACCGTGTCTGCATCTGGGAGGCTGGGCTACTCTGAAGGAGGTTTTCTTGTTTCTGCTCCCATCTGCCGCATCTTGAATGGATCTTTTGTTTATTTATTCATTCATTTGTTTTCATGTTTATTGATTTATTTTTGAGAGAGAAAGAGAGGACAGGGGAGGGGCAGAGAGAGAAGGAAAGGCGGAATCCCAAGCAGGTTCTGCACCGTCAGCACAGAGCCCGACGCGGGGCTCGAACCCATGAACCGTGAGATCATGACCTGAGCCAAACTTAAGAGTCGGATGCCCAACCGACTGGGTAACCCAGGCGCCCCTTGAATGAATCTGTTAAACGAGATGCCGCATCCACCCCTTATCCAACGCAGCAGCAACGGAAGCCGTTGGTCACCGGAAGGCTCGTGGTTGTGGGGCCATCACCTGCGAGGTTGTCCACCCACATGTGATGACTGCTCTCCTCGGCCTGCTGCCCTGCTGCTCTCTTTCCAGAATCTACCTTGTCTGGACCACATGCTAATGAGCTAACTGAGAAGGTCTGACTTACTGGCAGCGTTTCTTGACGAAACCCACTTGCTCCATAGAAGAGCTGGCACGGGCAAAGAGACCTGAGTGACAGGACCGTGTGTGGATGCCAAGCGGCGTTGGGACCATTTAGTTCAAGGGGTTGTCCGGGTGCCGGCACCACCTCCACATGCGCGACTAGCGACCGCGCCAAAGCGTGTGGGTATGGTTTTCGAGGTCGTTGGGAGACGCGGCGTGGGAGGCAGGGACGAGGGGCCGACTCCCCTCGGGCCACGGGGGCGGCCGCACCCCACGCGGATGAAGCGCCAGCGGGCTCAGCACCGGCCCGCGAGCGAGGGGAGCCTGGCGATGCCCTTACGAGGGGACCACGGTCAGACCTCCAAGACCCACTTGTGCTGCTTCCATTCGGCAGCGAATCAAGAGTTGCCCAAAACAGCAGGAACGAAGACTTTAAGAACCCACCCCTCCCCCCCCCCCCGCTCCCTGAAGGAAGTTGTCACATCTGTGTGTGACGCCTGGAGCTGCAGCAGCATCTTGTGACCGCGAGGGGACAGCCCCATCTGCGGTCGATGGGGGAGAGCAAAAAGAGCCCGGACCCTTGGAGAGTTCCCAGGGACGCTGGTCCCAGGTGGGACCGCCTACCAGCGGCCGTCACATTCGGCGAGAAAAAAGCCACTTTCTCCTTGTTCGATCCACTTCTACTTATGTAGTCTTTTAGTGTTTATTTTTGAGAGAGAGAGAGAGCGCGTGATTGGGGAAGAGGCAGAGAGAGAGGGAGACAGGGCATCCCAAGCAGGTTTCTCGCTGTCAGCACAGGGCCCGACACGGGGCTCAGTCCCACGAACAGTGAGATCGTGGGCTGAGCCGAAATCAAGAGTCAGACGCTCAACCGACTGAGCCACCCAGGTCCCCTGTTTGATCCACCTTTAATCGACTGCCCCGGGCCCTCTTGTCAGACGTACTCTCGCCTCCGGAACGGTCCCCGTGTCGCAGACCCACTGCGAGAATTAAGTGAGGCGAGGAGGCTTGTGAAGCTCCGAGCCAGTCCCCCGTCCTGTGGTGCCGGATACGCGTCAGCCCCACGTGGCTGGAACATGAAGCCCTTCCACATCGCCACCGCGATGACACGAGGGTAAGTCAGAGGCCCTCACGGAGCACGGGCCACGTTCAAGGCTCTGGTTCGCACGCGAGGTTGGCGCTCCATCCCTTCCCCGTCCCCGTCCGGGGGCATCGGAGGTGCTGGCTGATAATCTTCATCTTACACACCAGGAAGCTGAGGCACAGAGAGGGTGAGGAACTTGCCCCAGGCCCCCAGCAAGAACGCACTGGAGCTGGGGCTCGAACCAGGCCTGCGTCCCGAGCTCCAGCACGAGACGGCCCTGCCCCGCCCCGTCCCCGGTGGAGGCACTCCTGTAGGACCCGCGAGCCCTGCACAGGGACCTCGCCCTCGGCTCCTGGACGTCCCCAGCTCAGAGCTTCCACTCGTGTCTTGCCTCCTCCCTGTGTCTGCTTGGTCCCGAGGCACTCCCCGGGGAGGCGGGCAGAGCCAAAAAACCCTGGCTCGCCTGCCTTGCTAATAGAACTAGAATGTTCTTGTCGAGACGGGTTTCTTTTGGGGATGGCCAAGCAAGCCACGTACTCAGCTGCTGGAGGCAGAGGACAAACACGATGTGTCATCGGGGACTCGGCCGCGGCAGCTGACACTTGTCCCTCGCTCTTCGGGGCCGGCTGTGCGAGGAGGAGACTGTTCTTAGGCCAAATCCAGCATCGCCGGGGGAGTTTTCATAATTGCTGATCACTCCGGGCTTCCCTCCCACGTTCCTGTCACTTCCCTTCTTCTCCCGAGGGGACTCGCAGGGTCAGCTTGCGGACCTCAGTTGCTGGGACGTCGCAGCCCCTCACCCTGTGGGGAGGGGGCCCTGGCGGTCTTCTCTGATCCCTTGACATCTCCTGCTTCAGGGAATCCCACAGACTGGGCGGAATCTGAGTCAGAAACCGTTTCTGGCTGCTCTTGAACATGATCCCCGGCTCTCTGTGGGTTTCCTTGGCCGGCGTCAACCTGGACGGCCGGTTCCCTCTGGAGCACTAGACCCCAACACTAGTAACATCGCCTCCGAGCTCCCCCGGGGCTGCAGCGAAGGGAGAGAAGCTGGGAGGCGGCCGCTGGGTCCCATCAGCCACGGCGCCGCGGCCCGCGGGTGCGGGTGCGGGTGACAGCATCCTGCAGGACGCGGCTCGCGTGCCTTATGACTCAGTGCGGGAGATAATTGCACACAGATCTGTTTTCTTTTTCTCCCTGTCTGGTTATCTGCAACTCCAAGATAGCCACCCTTCCCTGCACGATTTGCCCTCAGGCAAAGGTCTGTTTTGTTGTGTGCTTGTAAATCCCGGTCTTGATTTTCTCACCGTGTCCAGCCGCTGTGGCTTGTGGTGGGGAGGGGCACGTCTGCATTTTGGCCCCCTTGGACATCCCATCTTGGGGGTCTGGCTTCTTCTGTGCTAGTCACAGATGGATGACATCGTATTTTGGCGACTCAAGAGCAGGCGGAATACAGGACTCCAGGTGGGCTGCTGGGGGCTGGGGGTCCCTGTCCTCACGTGCTGCCTTAGGCTGTGAAAGTCAGAGCGAGCAGGTGTGGCCTAAGGATTCTGCCTCCTGGGTCAACCCCATCAACCGTCTCCCTCTCTCTCTATCGCCATTGCAAGCCCCCTCGTATAACTTTCCCTGCTACGAGATGGCATTGAATTTGACCAGAGTGTGACCAAGTCACAAATACATTCCCTTTGGAAATGTCCTCACTGTGCCTCGCCTTCTAGAGAGTCCACATTTTCAAGCGAACTAGAAGTCATTCCCTCTCAGCTCCTGTCTTTCTCCCGTCCTTCGGGCTGTTGGTTCGTTTTTTTCTTCCTACCGCCAGTTGGCATTAGATCCCATCTGATCGTGCATCTGACTTTCGGTTTGCTGCGGTTTCCTCCCACCGCGATGGCAACATCGGGACAGATGCAAACCTGATGGGTGCTCCGCCCTCTGTGTCGAGAACTGTACCCCGGGCCGTGCAGGAACTCAACTGGTACTTGGGGATCGATTGCATGGAGCCACTCACTAAATACGAATCAGTGACAGTCCCGTGGTGCATGTGGGGCACCGAGGTCAACTGTGACGAGTTGGGGACGGCTGGGTGAGGCGCTGTGCTGTATACATGTTGCACGCCCGTGACCGTGTTGAATGGGGGGGGGAGCGGGCAGCGGGGCAGTCAGCGAGCGGGGCTCTGCGGTCCCTCCGTCTGGGTTCAATTCTGGCCCCAGTTCTCGGTACACCCCTGCCCTTGGGCAGGTTGCTCAGGCCCCTCTGGGTCAATTTCCTCATCTGTAAATCCCCCCCGTCTGGGGATGATGTTAGTACCTGTCTCACCGGGACGTTGTCCAGATTAAATAAGGTAATGCGTGCAGCGCACTTAAAAGGTGCTCCGTGCAGGGTGTGGGCTCAGCAAAGACAGCCGTTACTAATCCTTACAGCAGCCCTACTAAGCGGGCACCACTATGATCCCGAGTTAGCAGACTGGGAAACTAAGCAAGGGAAACAACACCCACCCTGTGCTCAGCGAGTCTGCATTTAATATGGGACAAACGCACAAAAAACTCGGCTCTGCATTGCATTGTGCTTAAAAAAAAAAAAAAAGAAAAGAAAAGAAAAAGCCAGATGCAGGCAAGGTGCTTCAGATCCCATTCCTTATGGAAGGACAGGTTCCAAAGCCCACGCTCGGGTCACAGCGCTATATTCCGTGGCTTCTGGGACGCCTTGGCATGACTTCAGTGTCATTCGAAGAAAATCCCCGGTTACGCAAGCACCTGGGCCGGGGTGCGGCCTCAGGAACAAGCAGCGTTAAGCATGTGACACAAACGGGCGGCTTGAAGACGGCTCTGCGAGTGGAAGAGGCTCGTCACAACCCAGCGGCATCTGCAGGGACGGTTTAGGCTAAGCGTGCTGTTGCAGTTGGTTCACGGGTTGGCTTGGTGATGGGGCTGCCTCGTGGTCTCCAGCCGACGTCTGTTTACTGATGGTGTCCCGTTTCTGCTTTAAGGGCGCTGAACCTGGGCGCCGAGAAGACACCTAGCGGAGTCCCCGTGTGCTGCTTATGCCTCGAGCTCGGCCGAAATGCTCCTTGCGAGACCAAAGAGCAGCTCCGCGCCCTGAGTAGCAAGCTGAGACCTGTCTCACACTGAGGGCCTGGGAGGGGTAGTCATTACCCGGCCTGGCCTTTGAATCTTGCCGATGGTGGTATTTATATTCTTAAAACGTGGCTGAGCAGACAGCCATTTCCTTGGGGAGTTAAGTCATCAGCTAACAGTGTCTGCAAATGGCCCCATGGAGACTGCCAGGGAGCAGGTTGAAGGTCACCGATGGCTCCGGGCCTCACTGGGCCACACACGGGGAACGGGAGGAAAAGGTTAGCCGTAGTAGTCACGTGCCATGCGTCGTGCACGACTTGTGTATAAGACGACTCATGAATAGGAAGTATTATCCCCATTTTACAGAAAAGCAAACTGAGTCTCAGAGAGGTGAAGTAATCTGCCTAGGTCACACAGCTGGGACGCTGGATGTCTGAAGTCTGGGGTATCTGATTCCAGATTCCATACGCTCACCCTCGGTGGACTCACAATTCTCCTTTTTCGGGAAACAGGGAAGAAGACAGCCTCAGGAGAAGAGGGAGGAGACTGTGAGGGAACAGGAGAATCGGAGGAAGAAAGGGGCGCCGGTGTTGGGGAGTGAGGTCGGGTGGCCTTGATGATTTGCACAGGCCTCCCGGAGGAGCCCCGGCCTGTCCAGCAGGAGCGGCAGCTTGCAGCCAGCCACAAAGCTCCGGGAAGAAATCGAGGGGGTGTGGCCACAGAAGCCACTTCAAAAGCAACCCCGAGTGCGTTCTGCCTCTGGTGTCAGCAGGACACTTAGGTTGCAAGCGACAGAAAAGCTAATCAAGCCAGCTTAACAGAAAAACAGAAAAATAAACATGGGCCCCCTCAACTTAAAAGTGCAGAGTAGATGACTTCAGGAACGGCTGTGTCCAGGTGCTCCAACGAAGCTTCTCTCTGTGTCGTCTGCTTTTTCAGGCAGGCATTCTCCAAGGAGGATGGAAGTCAGCAGCCCCAGGCTTGTGTCCAGCGCTTTTGCAGGGGGGGAGGAAGTGGCTCCCTCACAGGAGTTCCAACAGAAAGTTTGGGACGGAGCAGCACTGAGTAGGACTAACGTTGCCTGGGTCACGTGCCCATTCCTGAACCAAGCACTTTGGCCACAAGGGGATGAGATGCTCTGATCGGCTCATCCGTATGCAGAACCAGAGCCAGCCCCGCCAGAGCTGCCTGGACCGGGGAGGGTGCGTCTCCGAGAGAAATTTCCAGAGAAAAGTGTTAAGCATACTGAGGAGCGAAGACGGAAACCTCAGATGTCCTCTACCAAGCTTTTTCTTTTTCTTTTCTTTTCAATTTTATTACTTTTTAATTTTTCAAAATGTTTTTATTTATTTTTGAGAGAGAGAGACAGAGAGAGTGTGAGCAGGGGAGGGGCAGAGAGAGAAGGAGACACAGAATCGGAAGCAGGCTCCAGCTCTGAGCTGTCAGCACAGAGCCCGACGCGGGGCTCGAACCCACGAGCCGGGAGATCACGACCTGAGCCACAGTTGGACACTTAACCGACCGAACCACCCAGGCGCCCCTTGATTTTATTTGTAAGTAACCTCTATACCCAACATGGGGCTCGAAGTCGCAACCCCGAGATCCAGGTCGCACGCTCCACTGACTGAGCCAGCCAGGCTCCCCAAGCTTTTTCTTAGTATAGTGACAGCACTCGTTTATCACCACCCTGCGACACTTGTCACTGTTATCACCTCCCTGGCTATAGTAACTACCCAGACCCCCAACTGCGTGCGTGTCTGAGTCTCTTATAAACCACACAGCAGGATGCCCTTCCATGGGGCGGCTCCCGTGTTGCCCGCCCCACCCCCCTGCACGTACCTTCGACAATATGTTCTCTTCTGTTTCTATTTTGTTCTTTTCTCTCTTTTTTAAATTTTACCTTTAAAGAGAGAGCGAGAGAGAGTGCAGGGCAGGGGGGAGGGACAGAGGCAGAAAGAGAAAGAGAGAGAGAGAGAGAGAGAGAGAGAGAATATCCCAAGCAGGCTCCACAATCCACTCAGAGCCTGACCTAAGGCTCGATCCCACGACCCGAGGATCATGACCTGAGCTGAAATCAAGAGTCAGACGCTCAACCGAGTGAGCCACCCAGGCGCCCCCTCCTCTGTTTATAAAGTAATACGTGACCGTGCTGGAAAATACAAAGAATCTCACGCTCGGAGGAAGCCATTCATAGTCCATTCCAGAGTTTTTTCCATGTACTGTAGGTACTTTTTCTATAATTATAAGGTCATTTGATGTGTTAAGTTGTGGGCGCCGCTCCTTCCCATTAGTAGCTTAGCCATTTCTCTGCCTCCTTGAAAGTCCTTTGTAAAGACCATGGTGGCCGAGGCTCTGAGCCTTGCGCCCCACGCCGCGGCCAGCAGGTCTGGGGACAGGGATTAGGGGCCCCACCAGGACCGCGTCCGGCGAGCTGCGGAAAAGCGGTTTCCGGATAGGAGGAGTGCTTCTGCTTCGAGCAGATGGGAGGGTAGCGGGTCGACTGCGTCGGGAGGCCGGAGCTGGGGCACTGGATTCAGACGAGGCAGATCCTGACCTGTGGGATGACGCGGCACAAGCCACCCCTGTGGGGTCAGCGGGGAGCCTCCTGGGCGTCTGAGCTCCTGCTTCGGGGCGGTGAAAACCACAGGATTGTCTTGATTGAAGGTGCGGTCTCAGTGCAGCCACGCAAAGGGAGCAGAGTCACAAGATTCATTATTTACAGGTGCCAGGACCAGGGGAAGCCTA
This sequence comes from Herpailurus yagouaroundi, assembly GCF_014898765.1. Taxonomy (NCBI): domain Eukaryota; kingdom Metazoa; phylum Chordata; class Mammalia; order Carnivora; family Felidae; genus Herpailurus; species Herpailurus yagouaroundi. The sequence continues at coordinate 7,227,397 of NW_024412463.1, read as the reverse complement.
GTCACGAGCGAGCAGGGTCGCGAGCACCTAGTACTTCTAAGGTGGTTGGGGCGGAGGTCGAGAGCTTCTCGTGAGCGTTACTCCAAGAGGTTGTATTAAAAGGGGACTCGGGAAAAGCAAAGCAGAGACTGATGGCGGAATCTTAAACTCAGACGTATCTAAATGTCCAGACTCGGCGTGAGCAGGGTTGTCGTGCTGTAAATGACCAGGGCAGCGTCTCAGAAAAATAAAAGTTGTTTTCCTCATCACGATCGGGCTCCTTCCCTGGTGCCTACCTCCAGCCTTCCTCCCGGCTAGAAGATGCACCGTCAACTTTTCTGGCCGCCTTGACTCCCGTAGTCCCGTGAGGCTGTGTCCTTGTGCTGTCCCCCATCACATGTCCTCTTGTGTTTCCTGGCCGGGGCAATTTTATCTCGCTCTCCCGTCTGACTGCAACATCACGTGTGGCTTTGGCCTGCCTTGTCTTAGGCTTGTCTGGACACATGTCCACCTACCCCTGGAGGCGGGACCTTATTTCAGTGGCTGCTTGATGAGTGTCTACCTGGGGGGGGGGGGGGCGGGCGAGGGGTCACTGAGCTCCATGCTGAAGATACTGTGAAGAAAAAACAGACCTGGTCCCGCCCTTGGGAAGTTTACAGTCTAGACTGGTGGACAGACGTCATCAGTCACACCAAATAACGTGAAAAGTGTTCTAGACCTTGAGGGCATGTTTAATGGGGGAGGGGGGGCCGGTGGCCGGGGGAATGTTTGAATCAGGGAAGATTTCATGGAGGAGGTGATACCTGAGCTGAGTTCTGAGGGGGCGTTATCTGGTCCAAGAGACAGAGAAGAGAGACCGAGGCAAAAGGAGCATGTGCAAATGCCCTGGGGGAAGCATGGTGACCTCAGAAGGGGGGTGGGGCTGGAGAGCTGGGGTGGGGGATGGGGGAAGGTGGACAGTAGGGGAAGGGGGCCAGAGAGGACCATGGGCAAAGGCATGCCGCGCCTTGGGGGCCCGGTGAGAATTTTGATCCCCGTTCTAAGAGCAATAGTGAGGTAGGGATTGGAATGATCAGAATGACGTAGTATCAGTGAAGCATGACAGTGTATCGGTGGAGTATCAGCAGAGGAGGAGGGTGGGCCGTTCCATTGTCGTCACTGTCTTCTGGGGCAAACCTGTCTCTTTCGCCACTGACCCAAGTAGCACATGTACCAGCTTTTTGATCCAGGCATCTGAGCGACTTTTCAATGTCAAGAGTGTATCCGCTCATTCGCCCGCTCACTCATTCATTCAAAGTACGGGCTGAAGGGTCCCTGCAGGGCTCAGTTGGCTAAGGGTCCGGCTCAGGCCATGATCTCGTGGTTCGTGGGTCCGAGCCCCACGTTGGGCTCCGCGCTGACAGTGTGGAGCCTGCTTGGGATTCTCTCTCTGCCCCTCTCCACCCTGTTCGTGCTCTCTCTTCCCCAAAATAAATAAATGAACATAAAAAAAAAAAAAAATACCGGTCGAGGTCCCTTCATGCGTCCAGCACTGGTGAAGTCCAAGCAGGCGTCTCAGGATATAGAAGAGGCTCGAAAAACATTTGTTGGACAACAGAGTGAATCTCTCAAGAGCTTGCCAGCAGTGACGTTCTTGGATGTTGGCGGCTTCGTGTTGTGATGGCTTCAACCCATCACGCGTTGAAATTCCAGCTTTTACATTTTGTGAAAACAGGAACTTGTATAAAAAGATGTACAGGTTAATTACAAAGGTGTAAATCCCACCATCTGTGATTTGTGTGATTTGAGATAAATTATTTCAAAGCTCTGGGCTTCAGCTTCTTGACTATATGAAGGGGAATAACAGAGGTGCCGGGGGGAGGGGGGGCTCAGTCAGTTGAGCGTCTAACTCTTGGTTTCAGCTCAGGTCATGATCTCACGGTTCATGAGTTTGAGCCCCGCGTTGGGCTCCACGCTGACGGTGTGGAGCCTGCCTGGGATTCTCTCTCTCAGCCCCTCTCCCCCCCCCCTCAAAATAAATAAACGTGAAGAAGAAGGGGGCTATAACTAACCGCAGCGCGTGCAGAAATGAACTAAAGTGAGGCTAACGTCTCACACAGTGCCTGATAGCAGAAAGCCCTCAGTGACACTCGCTCAGGATATGCTCGCGAGCGAGTCGGCTGTGCACCCTCTCGGGCACTGGGATCCGGAATGGCCGAGAGAGGTGTGTCCGAGGGAGAGGGGGAGGAAAGGAAGATTTGACCACCTTGGTCTTCTGTACCCCCGTGGGCGCTTTCCTCTCCCACCTTCCAAGGCAGGGGGCCCTCGGTGCCAGCTCCGAGCACAGAAGCCAGCAGATCTCTCTGGGTGGCCAGCGGGGACTGACCCGGGGCACAGCGGGTCCCATCTCTTGCTCTCAAGAGCCGACCTGCGAATAGGGAGACCTCTCCTAGCCCCGCTCCCCATCACCTACGTCAAAGTCACCCTCGGTGCACTGCGGTTCCTTTTGCAAAGTACAGGAGGGCCCTTTCCAGGTCAGTGCGGTGGAATTTGAGCCCGGCAGCGGGGCTCTCCCCTTTCCAGAGTCAGCCCCCTCCCTGGTTTGTTTCCATCCGTCTCTCAGGAGCTCAGTCAGCGCGATTATGGCCATCTTCATTTCAGTGTATCTTTCTTATTATACTGTTATTTTTAGATTACACCAGCCAGTGCACCCTCACTTCAAAAATACCAAAACACGAATCTCACAGTAAAGCCCTTTCTCTGGAAATGAGCAGTTTGTGAAAAATTCTTTAGGAAGTTTTCTATATGTTGACAGTATTTTTTCAACAAACACGGGTAACGCTACGCATATCATTTGAGTCTTTTTTTGTTGTTTTTTTGCCTTTAAGCACATCTTAGATGTTGTTCCAGATCGAGTCCTTCCTGTTTTAACAGCAGCAAAGAATCTGCCGTGGGGATGATCTATAGTATATTATTCCCTCCCCTACAGGTAGATATTGAGTGGTTTTCTAATTCTTCGCTATGACAAACAGTGCAGCCATGAACAGCCTTATGCCCATATCGGAAAGCCCTGGAAGAATCATGAAGTTGAAAGCTGGAATTCAAATCTGAAAAGCAGAATCAGTGGGCCAACCAATAGTCATAACGGGAATCAAGCCCTTACTAGGTCGCAGGCATGTTTTAATGCTTTCTGTTTATTAATTCATGTAATCCTTACAGCGATCTCTGCAATGGTCACTCTCAGCCCCATTTCCAGGTATGGAAACTGAGGCACAGACAGGCCAGGAAATCGAGATCACAGCTGCTAAAAAGTGTGTTTCCAATTTTGGCCCCTATTCCGTTATTGGCCCCCAGAAAGACCATATCCAACTATTCTCCTAAAAGCGGGTCATTGATAACTGTAGCCCACATTTACGGAGGGCTTCAGACGTGCTGTATGCAGGGCACCTGGGTGGCTCAGGCTCTTGATTTTGGCTTGGGTCACGATCTCGTGGTTGGTGAGTGGGCTCCGTGCTGAGACACCCAGGCGCCCCCAGAGGGCACTTTCGCCTCCAGGTAACAGCCAGGGGAGCCCCCCAGGAGGTTTTCCATGGGGGGCAGTCACCTCTGTGCCCCTCCCTGTGCTCTGCCCCTCCGCCCCCCAACGGCACTCTGTCAACTCATCTACTTTGCTTTGTGGCCCTGCCACCATCCACCTCCAGGTAAGGCCTGTCTGTCACTCACACCTTAGTGTCAATTGCTTTACTCAGCTAATTAGCTCAGCAGCGGGCCTGCCGGGCCTGCCGGAGGTCCAGACTTCCCCTAAGGCCTTAGCAGGAAGGAGACAGACTTACTTCTGAGGGAAGATAGCCCAAGGCTGAGTGGGGGTGACCCAGCAAGGACCAGGAGACAAAGCCGCCTTCAGGGAGCCCGGGAGTGAGCCGGGAATAGGGGGGAGAGGGGTGGCTCCCTGGCCACTTAGAAGGAGTTGGGGCGGACCAGAGGAAGGTGCCAGACCCGGCCACTGCTTGCGGGAGGTGGGGGGTAATAACATGGCCCCCCCCCCCCCCCCCGCCAGTGGTCTGCGAAGCCCTCAGGTGACAAGGTCACTGCCTTCACCGCATCAGGGCGGCCTGTGTGGAGGCTGCCCCCGCTGGAATGTGGCCCCGGCCCAGGGGGCCGGTTCTGTACGTCCAGCCACAGGTCCAGCTTCCCTGTGGCTTCTTCGAGTCTCTCCTTGGGCTCTGTCTTCACCGGCTCCCCACCTGCCCCCTTGGCACTCTCCTGGAGTGAAGACAGCAAGCTTCGGGGCTGGAGGTGTCCTGAGGAGTGGCCAGGGATCCCCTGTCTGCACACCGAGCTCCAGACTGCTCAGCACGGTGGACCTGGGGCTGGCGGCTCTTCGCGGCTCGGGTCCCCGCTCGTGTCCCCACACATCCCACCCTGCGGCACCCACGGGCCCATGCTTTCTGCTCTGCGCCCCGGAATGCTTTTACCCCGGGAAGGTAGGGCCGCCCCTTCCCACGGCAACCCTTCTCTGCCTCCCCACTCACCCCGCAGCCATGGGAACGAGTAGGGATTTGCAAGAGATGCCCTTGTGCCCTGATTCCGTGAGACGCTAACTGTAGGGGAAGCGGTTAGGGTTGTTCTGGAACCTTCTGCACTGTGTTCGCAATTCTGTCAGTCTGCGATGGCTTCCAAAACAAAAAGTTAACAACAAAGGGACCCGTTCCTCCCGACAGTCCTATTGGGCCCCACGTGTCCTGCGTCCTGCGTGATGGGACCTTCCTCTTTATCCTGTGGGTCAAGGTCTGACCTTTGTCCACCCGCCAGCCCCGTGCGCCCCCATGAATACAATGCCTGGCCTGACGGGAGAGCCACTCAACAGACACACGTGTTGCCTCCCTGAACCAGTGCGGAGGGCGCCCCGGGGCCCTGCTTTCGGCTTCTCAGGACTTGATCACAGTCGGTTTGGCCCTTAACCTGCTGCTTGAAACCACTTGGCTAAATGTCTCTGCAGTAGGTCGGGTGCCCCCCCCCCCCCCCCCGCCCCCGAAGTCGCCGACGATGTGTGCCCAGAGGCAGCCAGACAGGGGATGGAAGAAGCCAAACCCGGGGGTGGTTTCAGACGCGAAGCTGGGCTGGGCCCGATCCCACTGGAGGTTCTGGACTGTGGAGGGCGCTCAAAGCCTGGCCGGCCTCGAGGCGGGGGCTGGGCGGACCAGCAAAAGCCATGTGCTCTGAAGAGAAGGGCAGGTGCGGGCCCCCGGGGTGCTGGGGAGGGGAGAGCGAGGCAGATGCCGGGGGACGGACAGGAAGGGAAGGTGAACAGGGACTTGCTGGCACCTGCAGGCGGGAGCCGGAGGCCCCGAGGATGGAGAGCCCGTCCCCTCTCGCTCTCTGGCTGCCTGGTTCTCGCTCCCTCTGGCGGCGGTGACAAGGGTGCCCCGCAGCGGCGAGGGCATCGCGACAAAGCCCGACACCTGCCTGGCCCAGGAGTCGGAGAAGCTGAGGGAGCAAGAGGGGAGGAGGAGGGCCAGTGACGGGCCTGGCATCGCGGAGGTGAGCCAGCCAGCAGGCGAGTGTCGGTCTCTCCGACCGCCCCCCCCCCTCCCGTGATGGGCTGACTGTGTCCCCGCCAAAGAGACGTTGAAGTCCTGTCCCCTCGGATGCCGGCTCGGTGATCTGAACAGGACAGGGACGTTTGGACGCAGACGTGTAGAAGGACAGCATGAAGGTGGCCCCAAGCCAGAGAGCGCCTGGGGCCACCGGAAGCCGGAAGGGGGAAGAAGGATCCTCCCCTGAAGGCTTTGCAGGGGGCACAGCCCTGCCGACCCCTTGATTTTAGACTTTGAGCCCCAGCGCCGTGCGAGAATAAAGTCTTGTCTTGGTAAGCCATCTAAGCTTTTGGTTCTTTCCAGAGGAGCTGTCGGAAACTACTCCAACTCCCTCCCACACCCCACAGAGAAGGGGGTGCCCCAGGCCTCTTAGACGAACGGCACCTCCTCAAGGAGCACAGCTGAGCCAGGCCCTGCCCCGGGGCGTCGGGTCCCTGGGCGTCCCTGTCCAGCCTCCAGCCGCCCATTCGCTCCGTGAGGTCAAGCCTCCCATCCGGCTCCTTCTCTTCAGTTGCCCCAGGCCTGGCCAAGCGCCCCGCACAGAGTGGGGCCTTTTGCACCTGACAGAAGGGGGCGGAGGCCGGCAGGGAGAGAGGTGTGACCATCGCAGCCTTGGTGGGCAGGAGAGGGGACCTCCTCTAGCCAGACCCTCACTGGTCAGCAGATGAGACCCCAGCTTTCCTTCCTTGCTCCTGAGGGACAGACAGCCCCAAACCCTGGCTGACCAGGCCCCTCCGAGTGTTAGTTTATCAGGACAATAATAATCTTCGGGGTGATTGACGTTTGGAGGGATTACCAGCCTATAGTGGGGAAGCTGATAGGCATTTATTGCCTACTTAACCATTTAAATCAAACAAACAAAAAAAAAGCCTTGTTGCCCAAAAGGTGATGAATGTTTCTGTGGAGACACCCTATGAAAATGATTCATTAACATGACCAAGAACTGCCTGGCCTCTTGACCCGGGGAAGAGGTTGGATGATCCCACAAGAGCAGTGCCCTTGGGGGCCTGAGAGAATTCGGGGGTTTGTTTCTTTCTGCTTGGGGTGGGGGCGTGGGGGGCGTACGTTCACAGGTTTCAGCCAGGGTGCTTTGTGGGATTTGGGGTTTTGTAAGAACCCTGACCCGTGTTCACCTCTGACAGCAAAGCTGCTCGCTGCATTGTGAGGGAGTATTGCCTTGAAAGAATCCCAGCGGCTTCCCCAAAGTCTCCTCCTTCTAGAATCACCTACGGTTCAGGGGCCAGGTAAGGATGTCACGCCTGTGCTGCCTGATCCGGCCAACATGGAATAGAGGACGCCAAAGGTTTGATGTGTGGAAACGGGGCGGACAGGGACCGTGGCGACGTGATGGGCAGCGGGGGCTGGGAAGTGGCCGGTTCAGGTGCTCCCTCCGCCACACCCCCTCCCCACACCCTTGAGGAGGGGACTTCTCTCTGAGCCTCGGTTTCCTTGTCTGCTCATACTCAGACCTGGTTCCTCAGGGTTTTGCGAGGGTTCGTTGAGAATCAGAGCAAAATTCCTGAGTCCGTTCCCAAGCGGGGCTGAGCACAGCACCTGGTGCAAAGGGAATGCCGTGCAAAGTCACGCTGGGGCTCCCTTCTGGCTACTTCGCCACAATTCCTGCCTCCCCAGAGACCCCCACCGAACCCGTGCGCTCCAGGACAAGCCATGCTCTCTGTAGGCCCCCGGCTTGTTGCCGTTTTTTGGAGTCACAGGTGACGCTTATGCCAAGTGCTCCCACGGCTTTCTCTCTCTTTTTTTTTTTTTTCCTTCAACGTTTATTTATTTTTGGGACAGAGAGAGACAGAGCATGAACGGGGGAGGGGCAGAGAGAGAGGGAGACACAGAATCGGAAACAGGCTCCAGGCTCCGAGCCATCAGCCCAGAGCCCGACGCGGGGCTCGAACTCCCGGACCGCGAGATTGTGACCTGGCTGAAGTCGGACGCTTAACCGACTGCGCCACCCAGGCGCCCCACGGCTTTCTCTCTTAACCGCAGCCAGCCCATGCAGGAGGCACTGGCCTGAGCCCCATTTTCCAGGCTAGGAAAACTGAGGCCCAGCGAGGGTTAAGTGCCTCACCCAAGATCACGTGGCCACTAAGTGACGAGTGCTCAAACTGCACCCTAATCTGTCTGAACCTTTGTCTTTGGTATTTGCAAATGTGCCTTGCCAGCTGGGAGAGGCCGGAAATGGGTGAATGTTTCTTAAGGAATCGGGTACCAGAATCTTTCCTTCCCTTTACCTCATTGAATCACCATGGTGGCCCTTCAAAGTGGGTATTTTATTAGTCTTGATTTATAGCTGCTTGCTCGTAGAGCGTTAGTCCTTTCAGTACAAAGAGTGACTTTGGGGGGGCAGGCGGTTTTCGAGGTAAAATCACGTTTGGGTTCAGCCTCGCTATGGAGCTGTGTGACCTAGGAGCAGTTGCTTAACCTCTCTGTGCCGCAGTTTCTCCCTCGGTAATCCTGGCACCCAGCTCCTACGGCTGTTTGAGGCTCAGTGACTTTGCATCTCCACAGAGGGCTCACGGCAAAGGCTTTGTCCTTGTTGCCTGTGATTATTGGGCCCCGATGGGCTGGGGTCTGGCAACGTCGGTCCCCTTGTCATTGCTCAGTGGGTAGCAGTGATAGGCGGGCTTCCACCACTGGAAACTGTCCACGCCTATCTGACCCACACTACTGCCAACAACACCCCTCCCTTTCTCTCTCCTATTTGAAGATGAAGTTCATATTTCTACTATCTGCTATAGGTGTGTCTGAGAAGGAAAAAAAAAAAAAGTAATTTAAAAGCCTGGAATTCAAAACCCGCAAACCTTTGAAGCCACAGCCAGCTGAAAACATTGCAGTCAACTGTACTCACTCATGTTTATCAGGGGGAGAAAAAAGGTTCACTCCAAACAAAAGCGCTTACCAGGGAGAGGGAAAATATGAGAAGTATTCGGGCCAACGCTTCATTTGCGCCGGATCGCACTTCTGAGCAGCTTAACCAGCAAGGCATTTCACCCACTGGGGGCTCAGCTGCTTCCCCCCCCCCCACAGGAAGTTATTAAGTTGAAAATAATTAAGGTTGCTAAGTGATTTCATGCCTGTGAAACCACTAGAAAGGAATCCCATCCTTGTTTAATTAAGAAATGAAGAAAGAAGAAGGAAGAGAAGAAAAAGGAAGGGAGGAAGAAGGAAGGAAGGAAGGAGGAGGGGGAAGGCGGGGGAGGGGAGAAAGGCAAGCCAGTGATACTCTCAGGGGGATGGGGCTCTTCTGGGGGCTCCCTGGGAACAGCTCTTCTTATCACAGAATGAGCTCATTTCCTGCTCAACTGGAAAGTGGTTCCTGCCGCGGCCTCCCCCCACCCCACCCCCCCGCCCGGTTGCCCCCACCCCTTAATGGCACCTCCTTGCTGCAAACAGGGGAGAACAAAGAGATTCTGAAGTTCTCGTGGCATATCCTGTGCCAGCTTCCGAAGACTCGAAGGGTCCCAGCTAGAACACTGAGCAGGAGTTCTGGATGCAGACTGGCTCCAGTGTTCCCCAGGTGGGTGGCCTTGGGAAAAGGCCCTGACTTTTTTGCCTGTCTAGGATTTCACTTATGTGCCCAAGATCAGCAGTATAGTGGTCTTGCCTCTCTGCTTAGACCAAACCCTATGAAACTACTGTTTTTGTAGGTCAAAAATGGCCGAAGGTCCGTGATCCCACGTGATGGTACCAGAATCAGCTAAAAAGAAGGAGTGTGGGAGTGTTTTGAAAATGGCTACATGTCGTACTGATGCGAGAGGCGAGCTAATTCTACATACAGGTAGTCACCGAACGTCGCCGAGGTGCTGGTGCTGGGCTGAGTCGGCACGTTAACGCGGACATCACTCAATCCTTGCAGCAACCCCAAGGACGGATGCAAGTAATCTTCATTCTGCGGATAAGGAAACCGAAGCTCGTGTGGCCAAAATCACGCACTCTAGGACATTTGCCTGGGATGTGTAGCAGCCCGGATTTGAACCCAGGGAGTCTGGCTTCAGAACCCAAGCTCTCCGCCATTAATCAATCACCAACTATTTAAGTCAATCTGTTCATTCATTCAAGAAATATTTATTAAAGTCTTTTTTCTTTCTCACGGTTCTAGGCATTAAGAATACAGCGATAGGGAAGACAGAGTCCCCAATTCTGTGGAGAGAGAAAGATAACACATAGCAGATAAGGAAAAAGGATTATAGATAATGGTAGTAACAGGAAGGAAGATAAGAGGTGAGGTGGGGAGGGAAAGGCTATGATATCATGGAAAATCCATATTTGGTCTTTATCCCTAGTTCCTGGCACAGAGATCTTAAAACCTTTGGGATGTCCAGAGTGATAGGGGGATAATAGGAGCATCTTTTGTTATAACATTTGGTCTTTGCCTCTGGTTCCTGATACAGAGGTCCTAACTCCTTTGGAATTTAGTGAGCGGTAGGAATGCCTTTTGTTCTAATGAGGTGATTCTTGGCAGGTCCCTAAATAGCTTCATGATGGGGGCTGGTCACCCGAAAGACTAAATCTTGATTAGAAACTTGGAACTTTCAGCCCCATCCCCCAATCCCAGGGGAGGGGCAGGAGCTTGAGTTAACAATTAAAGGTGGTCATGCCTATGTGATGAAACCCCCCCCCCCCACAAAACCCTAAACGATGATGTTCAGGTTGCTTCTGGTGAACACATCCACGTGTTGGGACCAGGATGAACCCCCATTCTGCAAGGACAGAGGCTCCTGGGTTCAGGATGCTTCCAGCCCTATGTACCTCTTCACTGGCTGTTCATTTGTATTGTGTTCTGGGAGAAGTTATAACAAATTGATGAACCTGAGGAGGGGGTGTCATGGGTGCCCCCCCCCCCCAGTTTATGGCTGGTCTGTTAGAAGTATGGGAGGCCCAGGTACCTGATGCAATTGGTACCTGATGTTGGCACCGTCTTTTGGGGCTGAGCCCTTAACCTGGGGGGGTCTGTGCTAATTCTAGGTAATGTCAGAATTGAATTGAGTTGCAGGACACCCAAGTGGTGTGCAAAGAATTAAAGTATTGGTTGGGGTAGGAAGAAACATACATTTGGAGGAGAAGCAAATCATAGTTGGTGTCAGAAGTGGGATTTGTTAACCTTGCCCCAGCTCATGGGAACATGTGATTTGAAAAGAGAATGGATGGAAGGCAGGGGATGAGAGGCTGTGGGTTTCTGGGTGGCCATGTGGTCACCCCTCAGCCGGAGCAGCTGCTGTACTGTAGTCAGTTATTAAAGGTAAAAGTTAGCAACAGAATTCAGAGTTGGATCCAACTTTTGGCGAGTTGGTTCACTGAATGCATAAGGAAAAGCAAACTAATAAGAAAAAAGCAAAATATGTAACCCCTTGGTTACTGTTATCTGTAATAGCTAAACTGGAGTTAAAAGAAATGCTGAGTTGTACCTTGATGCTAGACAAAGCTCAGATTTCAGGCGGTCAGAGGTTGGCCATCCATAAAGGGGAAAAGAGTGGGGGATAACAGAGAATACCCCTAAACTCTGGTCACCAAGAAGGTAGTCCACGTGACAGAAGGAAAAAAACCAAGAAAGTATTGAAACCAGGGGGTATAGTGTGAAGGAGTCTCAGTTTGTAGATCAGTATCATCAGCTTCCTGAAGAATCTTTACTAAGATTGATTTTGAGGGGCATCTGGGTGTCTCAGTTGGTTAAACGTCCAACTTCGGCTCAGGTCATGATCTCATGGTCCATGAGTTCGAGCCCCATGTTGGGCTCTGTGCTGACAGCTCAGAGCCTGGAGCCTGCTTTGGATTCTGCGTCTCCCTCTCTCTCTGCCCCTCCCCCACTCTCTCTCTCTCTCTCTCTCTCTCTCTCTCTGTCTCTTGCTCTCTCTCTCTCTCTCAAAAATGAATAAACATTTAAAAAATTTAGAAAAATAAATAAATACAATGGATTTAAGTGACTAACTCGGGCACAGTAACCTTATGTTGCAGAGTGGAAGAGGCTATTCTGATGGGGCCATCTGGGTGGTGACATTTGAGGAGGAGGCTGGGTGTCTGGAACATCTGGAATACAGTGAGAGTGGTAAAGGCAGCCAGAAGGTGGGGTAAATGTGGCCCATGGGGCTTTGGGGGATGCTGGGGAGGAGGCCATGGCCACGGTCCAGGCACAGGTGGTGGTGGCTGGGATCCAGCAGCAGGCAGGGGAAGTGGGTAGAATCCAGATCCACCTTGAAGGGGGGAGTGGTAGGATCTGCTGGTGGATGAGACTTGCCAGGAAAAAGAAGGCTGTTGGCTTTGTTACTCCAAATCCACAGCTACCGCGTTGGGGAGAAAGGACTAGAAACCCAGGCTCCCGACATTGGTCAAATACTCTCTCTGTCATCCGTTCATTTGAAAGCATTTATTGAGTTCTTGCTGTGTGCCTGTGCTGGGCACTGAGACCCGCTGTGTGGCCAGGGAGCTTCCATTCTTGAGGGGAAGGCAGATGCCAATCACAAGGGTCTTAAGAGCCCATATCATCACATGGGTGCAGAGAAGCCGGGTGCCCTAAGGACACATGTCAGGGGACCTCACTCCTCCAGGCTTCTTGCTGAAGGACAAAGCTGGACCAGAAAGACGGCCAACGCCTCTCAGGGTCCAGGGAGTGCGCTGAACAATTTATAACGGTGCTCCCATGCCACTTTGGTAAGAAACCTACAAGGAAGGAACTATTTTTATTCCCCTTTTACAGATGAGACAACCCAAGGTTCCGTGGGAGGGGGTTGGTTGGCCAAGGTCACAGCTGGCAGAACCAAGATACAAACCCTGGGATTTGGATCCTAAGTTTCATCCAGTTCTCTCTTCAAAATCCTCTGGTATCAGCCCAATCCCATTACGGCCTGGAGAAAAATAGACGTGATTAATAAATCACTATGTCAAGTAATAACCATGTTCTACCTCGAGACAGTCCCCTGTGATAGAAGCAGGTGTGTTTTTTTTTTGGTGGGGGGAGGAGGGTGGGGGAAGCATAAGGGGAACTTGATGAAAGTCCAGAATTTTCCCCGTGAAGTCCACATGACCTTTAATTACTTACAGATTTAATAGAATATCACTCCACATGATTTATTCCACTGAAAGATTGATTAGTAATACAACTTGAATTGCAGTTCATCTCCCCATGCAATTTAAGATGATTTAGTGCCAAATAAAGACTAACCCCAAAGGCCTTGCTTCAAAGAGCCGCTGCCTCCCTTGTTCTAACGCATTTGGGAGAAATTGTGAGTCCACTGGTCAGAAGGCAATTCGATCTTTCCTAACCTTCAACTAAACGAGGATCTGGATCCTTCCAACCTTGACGGGGGTGCGGGCTTGACTGGGGTCTGGGTCACTTTCTTCTGGCCCCGGGTCTCTCAGCTTTGGCATCACGGACATTCGGTCTGGACCCACCTCTGTGGTGGGAAACCATGCTGGGTATTGCCAGATGCCAGATGCCACTAACACCGTCCCCAAGTTGTGAAAACTGTAAATGTCCCCAGACATTGCCACATGTCCCCCTGGGGGGCGCAGAACTGTCCCTGGCTGAGAACCACTGATCTAGACCTCACTAAAGTGGGGAACCAAAGCGTATTCTTTAGAAAAGAGCAAACGAGCACACTTAAAATCTCACTTGCGCGTGTACAGTTGAAAGCAGAGAAACTTGGGCATCTGGGTTCCTCAGTAGGTTGAGATTCCTATTCTTGATTTTGGCTCAGGTCATGATCCCGGGGTCATGGGATCGAGCCCCACGTTGGGCTCTGTGTGCTGAGTGTGGAGCCTGCTTGGGATTCTCTCTCTCCCTCTCTCTCTGTCTCTCTCTCTCTGTCTCTCTCTCTCTCTCCCTCTCCCTCCCTCCCTCTGCCCCTCTCCCCTGCTCACGCACACACCCCCTCTCTCCCAAACAAAAAGAAAACGAAAGAGTACATTTATAAAAAGAAGTGGGGAAGCTTTCTCCAAGGGATACATCGTTCCCTTTCATTTCCTTATCTCTTTGGTCCCCGTTGTTACATAGACAATACCCTTCGGATGCCTCCAGGGAGACCCTCGGGGGACGGACACTGTGGACCTCGGGTTTCACCAGAGGTGTTGAACAGGACACTCTGTGCCCTGGCGGCGGCCGGTGGGTTTCTTCTCTTCCGCATTCTGGATCGTGCCTGAACCAAAGGGACTCCCCAGGCCTCCAGATGAAAAGCCAAGTGGTCAGAAATGTGGCTCCCTTAAGGCAGTCTGAGTTCTCGGGCCAGAGGAACACACGTCGTTCCATTCAGCGGCTAGACTCCACCAGCTTCTGGGGTTTCAGCTTTGGGGAACCCCTGTCCCTCCAGGATGGCTTCTGATGTCCCTGTGTGTGTGCACGCACGCGAGCCCGAACACGTTGCAAGCACTAGTCGTGGAAATTTGTGGGACGGTCCTGCTGCCGACACCCTCTCCCCTTTTCCATCTTAGACAACAAATAAAACAGCCCAGTTCTCCTCTGCGGCAGGACCACCAAGGCTGAGCAAAGGGCCGCCAGCCCCCTCCCGAGGGTTCCCCTGCACTCTGTTCCACTCGCCTCTTTCAAGGACGTCTCAATGAGTGGCCTTGTTGAGACGTCCACTAAGGCCCAGACTAGAAGGGACCATTAAAAACAGTTTAATCGGAACAAAAGAAGTTCTGTTCTCATTGTCCCCCTGGTTGCAGTTTGGACGCAGCAGCTGAAAACGTATCTGCACGAAGCGACAAACCGGGATCCAGCCACGCTGCCCAGTTCACCCTCCGCAGAGATTTCTGGATGGATCCTTGGAGGAGATAATTTACAACTGAAGCGAAACACAAGGAGAAGCCTTTTTATTTGGCACAAATGTTTCCTATTAAAAGCCTTCGCAAGCCCCCGGTAACTGGAGCTCTTCCCCCACCCCTGGACAAGCTCAAGGTGATCCTAGCAAGGCACACAGAATTCTGAAAAGAATTCTTGCTTTGGATGCTGATCCTGTGTGCGAGGAACAGTGTGGAATTGGACCGTGGAAAAGTATACGGAGGCACAAGCATGCGAAAGAGGAGTGTCTTTGGGTTGATTTTAAATGCCTGTCTTGAAATCTTGGTGGTGAGCAATTTTCTGCCGCTGAGAAGCTCCAAACAGGCAGGGGCATTTGTGGTAAACCTCCAGAGCCTTCCAGAAACAGGGAGAATTGCCCCAAAGTGGAGCTTTTGGCGGGTCGTGCGGGGTGGGAACTGCCGGGGCCAGTTCTCTGGGACATCAGGTAAGTTCGGTGCCATCTGTTCTTTGGAACGCACCCCCTCAAAGAGGCGATTTTAAATGCTTTGTTTCTCTTTTTCATCCGTTTTTCATTCTCATTTTCATTTAATTGAATTCTAGTTTTGATTTTAATTTAAGATTTTATGTACAGGCAAGGATGGAATTTCTAAGGACGACTGGGTTCAGAAGCTCATCTCCTCCGACCCGTGGATTCCTGCTCCACGTTTCCAGAAGGGTGAGCCCGCCTGGTTGTGGGCCTTCTCTCGCTGTGCGGGGGGGGGGGTTAACGCAGCTCGGCACCTTTCTCGTGCAGGCTCGCGAGCAGACGGAAACCAAAGGAGTCACAGGGACCAGTCTTACCGTTTTGGGACTCAACCTGGGGCAAAAGGTGACCGCTAAGGTCTGAGGCGGACCCTTGATGCGCAAACACCCAGGAACTGGCCAGAGAGCCGCAGGGCCACAGTTGGACCACAACCCTTCTGCGTGATGTCGGATAAAAGCCGCAAAGAGAATTCGGTACCAGATCGGTGTCATCACTGTTCTGCCCCCAGTGCCCAGCAGCCAGGGGTGCGCGGGGACCCGTCTTCCTTTGACCCCCGAGGAATTCCTGAGTAGGAATTACAAGGCTGCTGTGAGGACCAATGCCGGAGACTCGCCACCATTTTTCAAGTAATCATCCCACACCAGGCGCTTCATGGACCGTCTCTCTGAGTCGTCCAGGCAACGAGAGGGAGAAAAAAGGCGAGTGGCAACTCTGCCCATTTTACAGACGAGAAAATGGGGCCGCAGAAAGGTGCAGGCTCGCGCAGTTGGCGGCAGGTCCCGGTCCCCCAACCACGCTCTGAGTGAGCAGGGTTTCGGGCGGGGGGTCAGTAAACATTTTTCGTTTTCTGTAAGGAGTCGGATCGTAAATATTTCTGACTCTGCAGAATGTACAGTCTTTGTCACAGCTACTCAAATCTGTCGTCAAACACGAAAGCGGGCTGAGAGAAGACGTAAGCAGGTGGCCGTCGCTGCGTTAGTCAAACCGTATTAACCAAAATAGGCGACTGGATGTGGTGCGCGGGCCACAGTTTGCCGCCCCGCGATCTAGTCCCTCGACCACAGGCAAACAGTCGCCACGTCACGAGGACGTCGGGAGCCCGGAACCAGTCAGGCTGGTGGCACGTCGGGACCGGTGTTGCCGTGGTCGCTGACCCCACGTCCGTCCTCCCTCACCTCCTACCAGAACCGGCCAGAAATCCTCACCGGTTGGCCTCTGGGGCAGCTAAGCGTGCCTCTGTGACCCCGTGCTGGCTGATGAGATGCCCGGAGCTGGGCAACCCATGCAACCATGAGGCCGTAGGCCATGGGCTGAGGGCAGCAGCGTGGGGTGACCAGGGGGGAGGACGTCCTCCCCATACGCTTCCCGTGGGCGGAACGCACACCTCCTCTCACGATTCTGACGCACACAGCCAGATGCGATCCTACGGGTTCAAATACCGGGTCCAGCGCTGGGCGCAAAGTGAATTCTTACGAAGCAAAGTAGAGTCACTTCTTGGTAAAGTCAGAAGGGAGGTCTCTGACCCTCTGGGGCATCCTGAGTGATGGGTAAGGTAGGAGGTGATACGTTCTGGCCTGAAGGCAACGTCAGTGCCTCTTTTTCCCCCTCAGTTCCGGGAACAGTTGGGAAGCTGTCGGGGAGTAGGAGGAGAGAGCCTACGTGCGCTCCTGCCACGGCCGCGTTCACAAGGTCATGACTGTGGCTCTCCGTCTCCCGAAGACAGAGATGACCTCTGAATCATCTTCACGGCCCTGGGTGGTGGTACTGAAACTCACCCACCATGTGCCTGTAGACGGTTGGGGTGGAGCCTTCTTACCCACCTCCACCCCCCTCAGGGATGGTTAATTTTAGGTATCACCTTGACTGGGCTAAGGGAGGCCCAGATGGCTGGTAGACCATCATTTCTGGGTGTGTCTGTAAGAGTGTGTCTGGAAGAGGTTAGCCTTCGAATTGGTACGAGAAGACGGCCCTCATCGATGTGGGTGGGCATCCGATCCACGGAGGGTCTGAGTACTGCGACAATGTGGACGGAGGGCCAACTGGCCGTCTCTGCCTGAGCTGGGACATCGGTCTTCTCCCACCCTTCGGTGTCTATGCCGCTGGCTCTCCGGTTTTTCCTACTTGGACCAGAACTTACACCATTGCCTCCCCTGATGCTCAGCCCTAGACTGGATTATACACCAGCGTCCCGGTTGTGCCCCAGGGCATAGGTCTCTTGTTGGGTTGAACCAGTTCCCGACTCGGGGGTGGGCAGGTGACCCAGGCCAGGAAACTCAGGTGCTCCGTTCCTTGGCCCAAGACCCGGATGTCCTTTTTTTTTTTTTGGAAGCAAGAATCTCTCTGTCTCCACCATGGTCACCAGCTAGCACTGTCCATCTAGAGCAATCGGTGGCTGAATCCCCTCCCGCCCCCCTCCCCATGCAGAGGATGCCAGTCTGTGGTAGGAAACAAGGAAGC
The DNA here is from genome assembly GCF_014898765.1 of Herpailurus yagouaroundi. NCBI lineage: Eukaryota > Metazoa > Chordata > Mammalia > Carnivora > Felidae > Herpailurus > Herpailurus yagouaroundi. Next base: position 7,210,119 of record NW_024412463.1, on the reverse strand, counting down.
CAACACGAAGACAGATGCCAAGTCAAAAGACGGAGCTGGAGGGCTGGAGAGAACAGAGCTGCAAAGAAGAGGTTGCCCCGTGCGCCCCGGGAGCCGGCGCTGCCTGGACAGTGCTGAGCGGCACCCCTCTGATTTGGGCGCGTGTCATCGGCACTCAATGCCCTCCTGACTTAATATAACAGCTCAGGGAAACGCTGTACTTTAATTAAAGGCCGAGAAGCTCTGAAATGAAGAAACCTGTTTGTCTTTCTCCGTCTCGTCGTTTCTTGAGCTGACCTGACCGGGAAGTGCCTTTTCCATGTACCACGTTGCGTACGTTTGATGAGCGGAGAGAAAAGGGAGGGTGTTCCAGGCAGTGGGGCAGCAGAGGCGGGGAGGTGACACTCGCGACATCAAACTCATCTGGGAAACGGAGCTGCGAGGTGGCTGCTCGGTGGCCAGGTGTAGAGAATGACCCCACTCCCCACCTCCCAGCTTCCTGTATGTTTTAGGGTTCTGCTCCTGAGTGAGGAGATCTGTCTCCACGTGGGGCCATTTTCACAAGATGACCTCTGTGAGTCACGTTCCATTGTTTTATCTTTAAAAATTCTGCCTCAGAGACAGACCCCCCCCCCCCCTTTTTAAACACAGGATGGCTTTATCTTCTCAGTCTGTTTATCGCCGAATGCCAACAAGGATTTCGGAAGTCACAGATGCCTCGAACTAACCTCTAAGAGGGACTCAGTGTGGCCAACCTCAATTGATTTTTTTTTTCCCCCTTCAAAAATGGAAACGAAACCACCCAATGTCTGCAATTAAATGTTCTGGTTATAACGAAGCTTTTGAACCCCTGTAAATCATCCTTTTATTTCTCTGGCTCCCACCCCCAACCTCCAGCAAGTTCCCACAAGGCATTTGGGAATCAAAGAATATTACCCCATAAAAACAAAATCAGGGCCATGGTGCCAGAGACATGGGAGGACATGGGACACATTACAGCCGGGAGGTGGGGGTGGGGGCGGTGGCTCCAAGTGCTGACCCTGTCTACCATTCATGGGAGCCCCGAAGAAAAATCCTCCTCGGACTGGGCATCCCAACAGCAGCTGCAGGAGGAGAGCTGGGTCTGAGGTGACTGCAATCTTTGCAACCTCTTTGATGTCTGGGAACGTCGTGCTTCCTGGTTATGCAACCGCAGATAGCTTCCTGGGAGCACACTCTTCAAAGGCGGCCGGGGATGGGGCTGGCTAAAGACGATCCTGGGCTTCCGACCAGAAGCGGACGCACAAATGGCGGTACCCGTGTCTGGACTCTGCTCCGGGACAGGGGCCCGGGCTGGGGGCATGGGCTGACTTCTTCTGCCTGTCAGGATGAAGCACCCACTCAGGCCAGCCCAAGAGGGTGATGGGGTCATACAGACGCCGGGGTCCGGGGGTCTGGGCACAGGGATCCATCGGGCCCCAGGAAAAGCTGGGGTTAGAAGGAGTTTCTGGGGTCAAGTGGTCCAGGGGCTCTTGGGATTCACCCCTGGGTCTTTGTACGTGGCGTCGCCTCCTTCGGGGACACCCTTTCCCTGTTTGTCACATGCCTGGCTTCTCAGACGTCACCTTGGCAGAGAGCCTCTCCCTTGTCACCTGAACACCCGAACTGATGGTTGTTCCGTAGTCTATCCCCAACTGTCAAGGCCATTGTGCCACCCCATCCCCCCTAGGAACACTGGGTGCTACGGTGAGCCTCTCAGGAGCACCTAGCAGGGACAATGCTAGCTAGTGACAGCTGGCAGGAACAATCCCGGCTCCTGATTCGGAGACAGGTGGCGTTCCGGACAGAAACCGAGGTGTCAGGGAGTTCGTTCATTCTCTCAGCGGGCATTTGTCGGTCACGCACTACAGGCAGGACGCTTTCTGGGCTCGATTTACGGTGGTGCACAAGTCAGACCAAAGCCCATGCCTTCGTCCCCGTGGGGGACGGACAAGAAAGCAATAAACATGTAACTCTATGATATTTCAGGTGGCAGTATGTATAAGCGTGTCCCACACACTTTGGGACATACTTATTTAAAAATTAGTCATCATCGTTGATCGGAAATTTAAACGTACCTGGGTGTCCTGCGTTTTTATGTGCTAAATCTGGCACCCTTACTCAGTGGTCAGTCATTGTGTGAGCCACGGAAATAAAAGTTGCGGCTGGCTTTATGGAGAGGTGTGGGTGGAAGACAGAAGGCAGTCAGAAGCAGTTGGCCCAGGTTTTAAATGCCGGCACTGCCCTTTGTCCTGGCCAAGCTCTTTGACTTCTGGGCCTTTGATATCTTCATCTGCGAAACGGGAGACAGAACATCTAATTTCGGGCTGTTGGAAGATTCAAGATAATCCGCGATGCGCCCGGCACCACATAGTTTGTGTCGTCAGTACTGACCCTCATTATTCTTTGCATCATAGGTAACCTGAGCTCGTATCTGTTCATCTTCCCAAACTATGTTTTCACATGAGTCAGGACTAACCTATTTAGAGTGAGGGTTGATTAAGAGGGAGGCAATAAAGATAACACTGAAGTAGAAGGAACAGTATTTTTTTTTTATATAAAAAATACTGGGCAGGAACACAGCGAGGGAGGCCAGAGAAGGAGGAAGAAACAGACATGGGGACATGTATAATATGGGACGGTGAAGGGTTCCCAGGACCCTGGGAGCCAGAACCCCAGATTTGAATGCCAGCTCTGTCCTGACTCACTGGGAGACTTTGGGCCCCACACTTTTTCTGTGGGTCTCGATTTCTCTATCTTCAAGATGAAGGACATGATACACGCATTTGCAGGATTTGGGTTGCAACCGCCTGAAACTCACTACACGGTGGCTTAAACGATCAAACGATCTTTTTCAATAAACGACGAAATAAACGTTTAGTCTCAGTACGTCTCAAATAAAGCATGGGACGTACTTAGACTGAAAGTCATTCATTATTGGGGCGCCTGGGTGGCATCCGACTCCGGCTCAGGTCACGATCTCGCGGTTCGTGGGTTCGAGCCCTGCGTCGGGCTCTGTGCCGACAGCTCGGAACCTGGGGCCTGCTTCAGGATTCTGTGTCTCCCTCTCCCTCTGCCCCTCCCCCACTCGCTGGTGCACACTCTTTCTCTCCCCAAAATAAATAAAAAAATTAAAAAAAATCGTTCATTATTTGTCCGAAATTCACATTTAACTGGGCATTCTACATTCTTCTTTGTTAATTGGAGCAATTACAGCCACCCTTCTTTGCTCTGTTTAACTGGAGAAGCTCTGTTTCTGTTTTCTGTGTCGAGCATATGTGAAAAGCGTCCTTGATCAAAAGTTCCAGCTGCTGAAAAAAAGAGGCCTGTAAACTTTAGACTGACATGATTCCCGTGGCCCCTTCCAGCTCCCTGATGCTGTATCCTGCAGGCTTGTAGCTGTAGGCAACAGAAACCATCTGGGGCTGACGGGTACAGGAAAGGAGTTCACCAGAGGATCTTGTGGGGCTCACAGAAGTTCCAAGAAGGCCAGAGAACCAGGTTGGGGGTCTCTGCAATTGGGAACATGACCCCAGATGGTTCTGCAGAATGGCCCAGGCCCAGGCTAGTAGCATCTGACTGGCTGGGACCTGGTCACATGCTCTGGTTGCAAAGCAGGCTGGTCCAGGGCATCTCTCATCTGGGGGTGGGGGGGTGGGGGTGGGGGTGGGTAGGAGGCTGCTTCCCAACATGGGAGATTCCCTGAACACAAGGGAGGACTCAGATGCAGAGGGGAGGAGGGAGACCCTTGGAGGCAATGGCAGTGAAGGCTTAGGGTCCTGGAGAGAGAATTCTGGATTTTGATGTTTGTGGGGGAATTTTCTGAGCTGGCGGGGGGGGGGCGCTGCTTTGAAATGCACAGACCTTGGGGTCCTTTGGTGTGGGGAGTGGGGAGGCTGCATACACCCTCCAAACTCAGCAGAGACCTATACAGGGACAGTGGCAAACTGGAGTCCGGCATCTGGCTGGTAGATGGCTTTTCTTTGGTCTAACAGTTGAAAAACAAATTGAATTAGCTGCCCATACACACTGAGAGCCGTCACATAAAAGCAGGGTTTCCGCTTCTCTTGAAAGTTAGCATTCTGTGGGAACGTCAGAATACAATTCCTGGATGGCACCCCCCCCCCCACGCCCCCACAGGAATGTGGCTTCCAGCTCGCCCTCTCCCCAGCCCTCCCTGTTAGATCTGGGCCCCGGGTCCCTTCCTTCTGTTGTGTTTGTCTCGTGTGTGGTCTCCTTTAGTGGAAGAGGAGGAAAGTTAATTCTAACTTCGGAAATGTAGAGTCCACACACCGGGCGACATCAGCACCCCCTGGGAACCGAGTAAAGGTGCAGAATCACAGGGCCCATGGGGACCAGGGGTGTGGGTATGCGCATTTTGACAGCTGGGGGGGGGGTGGATTTGGGAAATTCGACAGCATGGTCAGGATGGAGGTTTGCTTTCGGATCAAGTGAGGGGGAGAAATGATCTGCTCCCAGGCCACTAAACCACCAGGTGCTTCAAAGCCCGGGCTGTGCAGACAGATGTGGCTTTGGATGATGGTCTCCTCCCGAATGAGTAGCGTGACACTCTCAGAATCCCGGTCTGCTTCTCTGTGGTCTGAGAAGAACACACCCGCACCTGGGGGAGGGTGACGTGGGCTTAGGCAGCGAACGGTGTAGCAGGTGCCCCACTTCGAGCTTGCCAGCCGCTCACGTCTGGGAAGGAGGAAAGGAATAGCAAATGCTCAAAACCGGTTCCTTTAACTGAGGAAGAAACAACAGTCGTGCCAGTAAGAAACAAAACCGAAGCTTTCTCCTGGCTCTTTGGGAGACCCTGATAAATAAATCTATCTGGGAGCATCAGCTTTCCCTGGAGCGAGTGTGTGTGTGTGTGTGTGTGTGTGTGTGTGTGTGTGTGTGTGTTTTCCATCTGCAACTGTGGCTACTGCCACATGCACTGAAGACCGATAGGAGCTGTTTCGTGTCTTACTCCTCTGTTGAAAAATTTGTGCAAAGCCCCAGGGAAAGCGAGCTTGAGTCTGTATCTCCAGCGCAATGAAAGGTCTGCATGGAAAGCCACATTTCATTACAGGAGTGCTAAAATAATTTCCTCTCTGGGGCAAGTGGACACACACACACACACACACACGCACACGCACACGCACACGCACACAAGGATCTGCACACAAGGATGTGAAAACCTGTGCACGAGGAGGCTCTCGGCCCCTTATTCCCGGTGGGCGTCTGACGTCCGTCCAGGTCATCAGGCCATGGCCAGGTGGGGAGACAGAGGGAGCAGCTCGCTAGACTGGCCAGGCTGGGGGGAGGGTGCCCCCGGGGAGCCCCCAGGCCTGCTGAACTTCTGCCGGGACAGGTGGTACAAGGGTTCTGCTGGGGAAGACGAGGTCCCTACCTCCCGCTGAATCTGAGCGTCAGCAGGATCACCTTTTTTTATTGCCTTCGAGACACATTGCTGACTTGGTCAAAATCGCTCCGGCAAGATGTGAGCGATGATGTATGAAATGAAAACTTGCCCCGGTGCTGAGAGCCGGGTGTGGACTCTCGGCTGGGCCCGGCCAGACACAGTGATACCCCTCACGTTTCCAGGCTGTCTTTCAGCCAGGCGAAGCAGGCCCCAGGTGTGGAGCAGAGAGGGCGGATCCGGTTACGGCCGGCCGGGGAGTCCTGCGCTGGGCGCCCAGCTCAGGGAACCACAACCGGGGTGGGGGCTGGGGCACCGGCTGCTGGGAAACCAGATAGGCCCCCGGGAAGTTCCTGGGCCCTGGATGGCACGGGAGGGGCACCGGGGGACAATGAGGGGGTCAGAATGCAAGCCTTGCCCTTTGATCTCTACTACTGTGATCGTGCTCTGCTCTCACCCCTCACCTCGGCTCTCGATCTCTCATAATCGGGAGAAATGGACTTTTCTCTGCTTGGCCAAAACCAGACCCTCACGAAGAACTGTGTTGTTGTTGTTGAATTTTTTTAATGTTTATGTTTGAGAGAGAGAGAGAGAGAGAGAGACAGAGCGTGAGCAGGGGAGGGGCAGAGAGAGAGGGAGACCCAGAATCCAAAGCAGGCTCCAGGCTCTGAGCGTCAGCAGAGTGTGATGCGGGGCTCAAACCCACGAACCACGAGATCATGACCCGAGCCGAAATCGGTCTCTTAACCGACTGAGCCACCCAGGCGCCCCAGGATCGTGCTTTTTAAAAAAAAATTTTAAAATGTTTTTATTTTGTTTTTGAGACAGAGAGAGACAGAGCATGAGCAGGGGAGGGGCAGAGAAAGAGGGAGACACAGAATGGGAAGCAGGCTCCAGGCTCTGAGCCGTCAGCACAGAGCCCCACGCGGGGCTCGAACTCACGGACTGTGAGATTGTGACCCGAGCCGAAGCCGGACGCTTAACCGACTGAGCCACCCAGGCGCCCCTGTTGTTATTTTTAACTTAGAAGGCTTTCCTGTTAACATATTCTCCTTTTCATCCAGATCGTAACAGACACTTATCAAATGCTTTCTCTGTGCCCCAGTCACCTTGCAAAGCACTTTACGTGAATTGCATTAGCTTCCAAATCCTCCTGGGAACCGTAGGAGAAAAGTGACCCTAGGAAATGGGCGCTAATAGCCTCCCATTATACAGACAGGGAAACTGAGGCACAGAGCGCTTAAATCTCTGAGACGCAAGGGCAAGTGGCAGGGCTGCGGTGTGAAACCAGACAGACAGGCTCCCAGGGCCAGGCTGCTAGCTCCCCTCTCCCCGACTTTCTCTAAACAATCTCCAAGATTCTGATGGTGTCCTCAGCTCTCAAACCAGCATCCCATACATTCCCGGCCAGATATTTCTCGCCTGTGTGTTGGCATTCATTCATTCATTCATTCATTCGTCCAGCAAGCATTCACTGAGGGCTGGGGGCAGTGCTGGGGACTCCTGTGGGGGAGGAAGCAGGGAAAATAAAGAACACACCCCCTCCCCCAGCGTGGATGGCAGGAAAGATAAAGCTAAATCAGGTTGTGGGAGTTCCGGAGGGAACCTTATCTTTGCCCAGATCTTGGATATGGAGAGCATGTTTTCTCTTCGCCTTGCATGAGAAAAGACGGAAGGGTCTCAGAAGGGTCTCGGGGTGAGGGGCCTGGGAGACACCTCACCCTGGCGTCTGCATGGTCAGCCCTCAGTGAACTGTGCTTTTCAGGTATTGGCTCTGCTTATTTTGCTATTCGTTCAATGGGCACTTACTGAGCACCTGCTGTGGGCCAGGCTCCACTGGGCTCCCAGTGGGATGTGCCGAGGGGTGAACCATAATCCTGGCTTCAGGGCCTTCCTGGGGTTGAGGGGAGCAGGGCAGATGCTGACCAATCAGTTGTTTTCATATGTAAATCGGTAGCTCCAGCACCTGCTGCCCCTACCCCCTGCCTCCCTCGCTGGTCACAATCCCCCTAAAAAACTTAAGAGTGGATTAAAAAGCAGACAGGGCTGCAGCAGAGGACTCGGGAAGAAAGTAACCTCCTTCATCTCAGCTGGTGACGGAAGTGAGCTCAGGGGCAACAAAGCCCCGCGTCTGTTCCTTGTTCTGCACAGCCCGTGCACCTGCTGGTCGCTCTGCCTAGGATGCCTTTCCCTGGCGAAGCTGGCTCTCCCTCCTCCTTCCAGGACGCAGGTCAATGGCATCTGGTCCAGGAGATCTCCTTCCCACTGCCTCATCCTGTTGACTTAGCCCCGTGGCTTATCACAAGATGATCTAGGGCGCACCCCTCACCCGTGGACACAGGAGGCCCACCAGCACTCCTCTGACTGCCTCCACAGGCCCCTGTGTTTGCTTCCTACCCACCACGATGCCCGTTCGGGTCTCTGCTCCCTGACCCTCCTGTGTTCCCTGTGCTGCCTGGCCCCGGCTGAGTGCACCACATCCTTCTCCAAGAGAATCAAGGGACAGCACTGCCACCCCTCCGGACCTCTAATCCCGTTGAAGGTTCCCGCTTCGTCTCCTCTGGGCTGAAAGCCAGCTTTGCGATGGAGGCCGCCGTGTGGGCTCGCTCTCTGCGGTGCCCTCCAGCCCAGCACTGTGCTTGGCACTGGGACGGGCGCGTAATTTGCAGGGCCCAGTGCAAAATGAAAACAGGGGCCCTTTGTTCATAGATTAGGAAGAATTGCAACACAGAAGCAGCAGAACATTAAGCCAAGCGTGAGGCCCTTTTGAGCTTTGGGGCCTGGGCGTCCCCACGGTTGCCCACCCAGGAAGCCCACCCTGCCTGACACGGAGGAAGTCCTTCACAAACCTTTGTTGAAGGAAGGAGTTAATGGATAAAGGGCAGGTGGAGGGGGCTTTCAAAGGGCCTTGACTGACAGGTGGGCAGAGGGGCCTCAGGACCTGTTCCACCTGGAAGCCAGGGGCCTAAGAAACATGAATGGCTCTGACCTGTAAGCCTTGTAGATCTCTTCTCCTTGCCTGGCCTCCGGCCTCTCTTCTCTGGCTGCCATCTTGTCTAAAAGCCCCCAAAGGACTGCATGGCAGAACCATCTCTGCTCCGGAAAACTCTAGAAGGCCAGGTTTATCTTGACCAACCCCGGAGCTTTCTCCTGTTCCCAGGTGAGGCTTAGCCAGACTGTCCCCCCACCCCCCACCAGCCGGGGCTCTTGTCTCCCAAACTCAATACTTTACCTTCCTCCCAAACTCTCGTGGTGGCCCTCCAGCTAACCCACCATCTGGGAACTCCTAGCTTCTGGATTTGCCTCTTTGGGGCAGTCCCAGGAGGGGAGGGAGGCAAGGTTGAACTTGTACCCACGGCCTCACTCGCACTCCGGGGGAGTATTTTGCTCCCGTTTTTATGGATGAAGAAATCAAGGTTCTGAAGGGCAGTAATTCACTTAAGTTCTCCAAGCATCATCCAAGGCGTCTGTGTCCCTGCCCAATAGCGCTGGGCCCCGAGGAGCTCAGGATGTTTGTGGGGTGAGGGAAGGCCAGGAGGGAAGAAAGGAGGTCTCAGGCACGGAGCCACAGAGGGGAACTGGGTGCAAGGTGGATCCTCAGACAATGCCAAGCCAGGGGCTGATGGGGAAGGGCGGACATGGGGTGGGGTAGGGGCCAGGGTATTCAGTCCCAGGCTCGGGAGTGCTAGGAAGTAAACGGGGGGGGGGGGGGGGGGGGGGGGCGAGGGGGGGGAGGCGGCGGAGAGAAGCAAACAGCCACAAATAAACCCGTTAGGGGAGGGGGGGGCGGGGGG
>NW_024412463.1:7141270-7200824 GCF_014898765.1 Herpailurus yagouaroundi | reverse complement strand
CCCCCCCCCCCCCCCCCCCCCCCCCCCCCCCCCCCCCCACGAGACAATAAAGGCAGCGCGAATAACTCAAAACAGGAATCCAGGCGGTGAGGGGGAGTTCAAGAAAACACAACAAGTGACCTTACCTCTCCTGGTCCGGGAGGAAGTGGCACCCGGAGGTGAAGGGTTGGCTATGGGAGCTAGGCACAGAGGCTGGGAAGGGAGAGAATTCTGGCAAGAGCGAAGGCTGGCGCTAAGCGCTGGGAGGCGCACAGGGGTCAGCGTGGCTGGAGTAAATGGGGGGAGGGGGGTGGTGGAGCAGAGGGGCGGGAGGGACTCGGGGTCACCTCCTCCGGGAAGCCTTCTCGGATTGCTGCGCGGCCTCCGCCCCCCGCCCCCCCCCCCCCCCCCTCGCTTCTTCCCCCTCAGCCCGAGAAGAATCCCACCGGTCCCGCTCAGGCCTCCTCCCTGGCCGGACTCCGCGTCCCCAGAGGGCAGGGCCGGCTCGGATTCCTCCCTCCGCATCCCCGCGGCGTCCGGCCCGGCGCTGGGCACCCCGTGGGCACTCGGTAAATATTTGTAGAGCGCACTAGAAGGAATGAATGAACCCATTGGGCGCAGCTGGGGGGAGGGCGGGGCCGAGGGCAGGTGGGAGGCCGCGGGCGCGGGAGGGGCCCTTGGAAGCCCGTCCTCCTCCTCCTCCTCCCAGGCCCCAGCGCGTACCAGTCTGGAGCTCCCGAGGCGGCCTCTCGTGCGATCAAGGGCGCGCACCGCTGGGAGAGCGACTCGGGGCCCCTGCTCTCCGCGCCGCAGTTCGGAAGAGAGTGGGTCGCCGCCGCCCGAGGGCGAGAGCGCGAGCGGAGCGGGAGGAAGGAGCGCTCGCTCGCCCGCCCGCCGCCTCGCTGCCTCCCCGGCGCTCGCTCTGCCGGCTCCTAGGTTTGCCGGCTGCTCCTCCCACCCGCGCCCGCCTCCTCGCTCGCTCGCTCGCTCGCTCGCTCGCTCCAGCCGGTTTCCGAGCCCCGCGGTGAGCCCGGGCGAGTGCGGGGCGAGGGACCCCGGGGCTAGCGCCGAGCAGGGGGCGGAGGTCCGGGCAGAGCGCAGCCGGCCGGGGAGGGGCCATGTCCGGCGCGGGCGCAGCGGGACCCGTCTGCAGCAAGTGACCGAGCGGCGTGGACGGCCGCCTGCCCCCCTCCGCCACCTGGGGCGGCGCGGGCCCCGGTGCCGGGTGCCCGGAGCCCGGGTCGCGCGTAGAGCCGGCGCGATGCACGTGCGCTCGCTGCGCGCCGCGGCGCCCCACAGCTTCGTGGCGCTCTGGGCGCCCCTGTTCCTGCTGCGCTCCGCCCTGGCCGACTTCAGCCTGGACAACGAGGTGCACTCGAGCTTCATCCACCGGCGCCTCCGCAGCCAGGAGCGGCGGGAGATGCAGCGCGAGATCCTCTCTATCTTGGGCTTGCCCCATCGCCCGCGCCCCCACCTCCAGGGCAAGCACAACTCGGCGCCCATGTTCATGCTGGACCTGTACAACGCCATGGCGGTGGAGGAGGGCGGCGGGCCCGACGGCCAGGGCTTCTCCTACCCCTACAAGGCCGTCTTCAGTACCCAGGGCCCCCCTCTGGCCAGCCTGCAAGATAGCCGCTTCCTCACCGACGCCGACATGGTCATGAGCTTCGTCAACCTCGGTGAGTGCGGGCAGGAGGGAGGGGGTGAGCCTCTAGGTCAGGAGGCACTTTGGGACGGGGAGGGGGGGGGGTCCCTTTTGCACGCAGCCCGCCCATCTTTACACTCCGGGCGGTTTGCAAAACCGCCGTGCCTGGCGCAGGGTCCGAGCCCCCGTGGACCCCAAGCAGCGCGCGCCCCAGGTAGGGCGAGCCGGGCTCCTTCGGCCCGTGGGAGTTTGGCGGAGGAAGGGGTTGGTTTGAAGCCCCCTCCGGGTGAAGTCGGCCGGCCGCACCTCTGGGGGGCCGGAGGCGCCGGGCCCGCCGCGGCTCAGTTCAAAGCGCGGGGCTGGGTCATGTGAGCTGTGCCGGGCCCGCGCGGCCCCTGCTACCTGGATTTAAAGGGCCCTGTTGGGCGAAGCTGCCTTCCCGCCTTTTCGGGGCCCCTCTGAGCCCTGCCTGGACCTGGCATCGCAGGCGTCGCACCCCCTTCCCCGCCCCGTGAAGCCCTACCTGTCCCCTCGCGGTGCGCCCGCCTTGGCGTGCGGCGCGCCGCCAGTGTCTCCGGGCGCCCTCCTGGCGGCCGGGCGCCCCCTTGCCTCCCAGCTCTCCTGGCGGGAGCTGGGGAAGAAACGGTGCCATCGCGAGCTTTCTATTTTAAATATTTAATGATAGGTCCCGGGCGGGCAGAATCCATTTTCGGCGTTTATCACGTGTGGCGCGCAAACCGCGGGTTTTGGCGATTGAGTGGCGCGGGATCTCCGAGCCGACGCTGCCGGGGGCGGCGGGGGGGCCTAGCTCTCGCCTGGAGCCGCGATGGCCCCGGGGACGGGAGGCTGGCGCTGCGGCGGGGGCGCGGGGGCTCCTCCGTCTGTGCGCGCACGGTCACCCGACTTGCTCAAACTAACCCCCGGCAGCGCGCTGTAGGACTGATGATCAAATATTTGGTTTCCCGAGATAACACGCCCCGATAGCGCTGTTTCCTGAGCCGATTTCATTCTACGTGTGTAACTTGCTGCGAAAATGCGAACGGAGCCAGGACAACAAACTCACGCCCACGGGCGCCGTGTCAACAGGGAGATGATACCAGATGATACCGAAGCCCCCCGCTGGGGGCGCGGGGCAGGGAAGGGGGCGCGGGGAAGCGGGGATCAACCCTCACGCTTCCAGCACCGGATAAGGTTCCCTGAGTTCCCGGGTCGCCATTGTCTGTCCTAATAGTAGCTAGAAATCAAACAGTGCAGCGACTCTCAGCTAGAAAAGGGTGGGAGGTTTAGATACCAAAATAACCTCAAGAAAGTTTAAATTATACTAAGCAGCCTGTTAGAGGGAGGCAGCTCCATATGTCCTGATTTAGAACAATCTCCAAGATGTATGAGGTGGAAAAAAAAGCAAGGTGCAGATCAGTGAGGTTACGTATGTGCTTGTATATCATCCGTTCCCCCTGGAAGAAGATACCATGAACGTGAAATACATTTTACTGGGCGGGGGGTAGCCCTGGAGCTGGGGCTTAGGCAGTGCGAGCTGGGGTCTGATTTTTCATTGTCTGCACTTTTGTCTGTGTGCCTTTTTTTTTTTACAATGTGTATTTATGACCTACACCAGAACCTAAAGAAAAATTCAAATATATTTATAAAAGCGGGGCTCTGTAACCATCCTGAAGCTGGGGGTTAGCCAAGGCCCTTTCTCTGGTGAGGGATTTATGGTATCTAATGCTCTCTTGGGTCCCCGTGACTCTCACTGAACGCAGCAGGTCCCAGGGGTGGCCGTCAGAGCTAGGCAGGGGTCATTAGAAAGGTATATGTAAACCCTGGCTTCTGTGGAAGGCTTTGCAAACCCAGTGCAGAAAAGCACCCTGTTTATATGGATGAGCCTCGGTGGTCAGGGCTCCCCCCACCCCAGAGAAGGACTAGGCTGCTGACTGAGCGCCTCTGGGAACCTTGGGGCAGGGCTGTTTGCTCTCCCTTGGTGGTGGGAGCGAGCTGGGACTTGTTTGGGAAGGCCACAGCTGGGTGGTTCACCTCCTCTGGCTGAACACACACCTTTCAACCCGTTAGCCCCATTTCTTTCATCTTGAAAGGACAAAGACCGGCTTGTCTGAGCCTCTTAATCAGTCGGGCTGGCTTTGGGCTTTGTGGGACAGTCCTGACTTTCTCAGGTCTTGCTTTCTGGAACATCACTCCAAATTAGATGGCAGAGTGGCTTTTAACAGAGTGCGCTGACCTTGTTTTCTTTCTCTCGCCGTCCCTAGAACTCGAGGTAATTAGTTGGGTGAAGACCTGGGCTGCAGTTTGGCAAGACTCCTCCTGTAGATGCTTTAAGGTTGGCCTTTAATTTCTGCTGAGCAACAGCACGGGAGTAAACCGCCCGTCCCTTCCATTCTGTCCAGGCTCCAGAATTTCTCCATGGGAGGGGCTTGGGGGTGGCAGCCGGGGGTGGAGGGGAGTGTGTAGGAGACTAATCTGGAAGCTAAGTTTGCAGAGGGAGCACATGGTTTTTCCTGGGGTTGCAAAGCGTAATGGATCTGTAACATACCAAGTTTTCTAAAGGTGCGTTTAGTCTCACTTTTTCCAAGCAGAAGAAAATGTCATTTGTCCCTATCGGACCATTAGTTGGTATCATGCGGGGGACCTGGGGTGACGTTGGGGGGCTGTGGGTGGAGAAGCTGGCGATCTCCACCACCCTCTCCTCCCTCCACTCCACACCGCTGCTGTCCTGCGTGCCGGGGAGACCTCTGCCTGGATTCTGAAGGCTTTTGCAGACCCAGTGCATTACTCTTCTGTCTGCAGCCAAACCCGGTTTTGTTCCTCTAAGTGGTTCTCCTTGGAATTCTAGCTTTTTGCCAGGCTGAGAATGAGGACTTCAGACCCCACCTTATGACAAAGACCAGCCTGTCTGATGAACCCCCCCCCCCTCCGTGTAACGCTAGCTGAGCTGCAAGGGAGACTCACATCTCAGCCTGGGCCCCTTCGCTTCAATGGCGAGATTTGTAAACTGGTTTGGATTAACAAGCCCCTGATTCCTCTGTGTAGAACTTAAGTTTTTGAATTCAAAACAGGCTACCTTCTCTGAAGTTGTCCCCAGGCAATGTGAGTTCTGCAGACCGAATCCAGCCAGAGCCCCCTACCATTTTTTTTTTTTCTTCTTTTTGCCTTTGGGGAAATCCAGCGGCCCCTTTTGGAATCTTCAAAAGAAGCCGGCTGGCTTTAGGGGTGTACGATGGGTGTTCGTCTCCGGCCCAGGTTATGAAGGAAGCAAATTTGTTGAATCTTCGGAGCTGAATTAAAAAAAGAAAAGGCTGGAAACCGGTCATTATTGGACTCCACGTATAAAAGTGGCTTTTGTTAATGCAGCCAAAGAGCGGGGCGAAAGAAGGCTGTGCAGTTTTTTGCTTTATACCATCTGGCTGTTCTTTTTGTTGACAAGTGTTTGGCATTAAGATCTCTCCTCTTGCCCCTTAAGAACAGGCCCTACCACTGTAGACTATTAGAAAAAGATTCTGTTACAGTTTAAAAATTTCCTTCAGGGAGTGCTTCGAGAAGGGAGCATGGGCTGGAGGCATTTGCAGCTGTAACCTGGCTTGTGTTAAAATTTGGAAGGGGCGGATCCACATTCCAGCACTTGGAGCGCAGGCCCTCACTGGTGAGCAGCTGGAGGTTAATATAGATGTCACACAGGCTTTCCCCCTTCTTTCTAGTTTCTTTTCTTGTTTGCTGCACGGTGTCCTCACTCTAGGACTGCACCAACAGCTGTGTGCTTCGGAACCGTCGCGAAATCGCTCCCCTTAAACCTCCTTTTCCTGCTTCTTAAATCACAGATCTTCTCCCACCCCCACCCCCCACCCCTTTTCCCAAGGATATATGTGCCCCGGACTTGAACTTTCTTGATCTTCTTTGTATGCCCTTCGGGAATCCAAGCAGGTTGAGGCCGAGCCCTGGGTGCCAGCCTGCTGTGGCTAGTTTGGGGTTTTGATTCCGGGGCTCTGCTCTGGTTGTGGAGTGGGTCGAGGGAGGTGGCCCGGATAGATTGATTTCAGGACTGCAAAGGGGCGATTCTGTGAATGCCCAGAGAGAAGAAACCGCTTCTAAAGCACAGCTCTTGGGACGCCTGGGTGGCTCAGTCGATTAAGCGGCAGACTTGGTTTCGGCCCAGGTCGTGATCTCACGGTTTGTGGGTTCAAGCCCCACATCGGGCTCTATGCTGACAGCGCGGAGCCTGCTTGAAATTCCCTCTCCCCCCTCCCGCCCCGACACCCCTCACCTTCTCCCCCCTCCCCGCCATCTCCCCGTAAAGAAATGAACTCAAAAGTAAAACACAGCTCTTGTGAGCTGTGGGTCAGGGGCCTTTCATCCCGTAGTAGGGCTCTCAAACCCCTGCGAGATAAACCCAGCTGGCGTCCGATCCCCTGATGGCCAGGATGCCTGTGATGTGAGCGAATATCACATGTCCGCTGAACTCCGAGACAAGTGATGACTTCATTCCGGGGAGAGTCCCATCTAAGTTGATTGATCACCCCTATCGCTTTAATATCTTTTTTCCCTATTGGGTAAGGTCATATTTGGCCCATTGCAAGCATCACAGTGTCCTAACGCTCCCCCAGTCCCCACCCTCCCCAGCCTGCCCATCCGTTTTGCCAAATGAATATTTTGAATGGAGGGCCCGAAGGGCTGGCCATGTTCATTTCTTTGCAGTCACTCTTCAGACCTAGCTGGGGGCTGTCGACACACTGTTCCTGGCAGGCTGCTGCATCACTTTGCCTCAATGCCGTCAGGCAGTGTCGCGGGGGTTAGGGCACAGGCAGGGATGCGTGGGACCTGTCATGTTATTGTCAGAAGGAATGCAAAGAAATGCCGTGAAAACGTGGTGGTGGGCGAGCAACGCAGCTGTGTATACTTCTTATAAAAGACTTAAGTCCCACTGGTAAAATCAATATATTGAATTGCATGACCCTCTGCTTTTAATTAGTTTGAATCAAATGCGCCGGTGCCATTTTGCCTCCTCTCGCCTTCATGGGGTGAGGAAATACCAATATTTACATAGAAACTGTTAATTTGCGGTGAAAATGATGGCACATTTAGCTTTACACACCCAAATTGCTCAGACTTGTTGGATCCCGGAGCAACGTGGAGTCGCAGGGTGACGTCACCGGGGCGCGGGAGCAGGGCAGAGGCGGCCCCAGGAATGCGGGGTCGCCTGGACCCTGGATGTCGCGCGTGCAGGTGGGAGCTGCCGTGGGTGCGGGTGCCCGGGGATGCTGGCCTTTTATGAATTTGGCCGGTTCTTACCCGGTTGCCATTGACCCGTGCATCGTCTAAAATCTTTCCTCGTGAGCATTCTTACAAAGCTGTTCAGCGGACACTTGCCTTTCTGGTTGTTTTGAGTCCTTGCTCCCAGCATGCTGGGTCTTCTGTACGGGGCAGCTCAAGGCACAGTGCTTTATTTATTCCAGAGCTTCAGATGCTTTTCTTTCCAATTCCTGAAACAGTTTATAGAGGAAGGGGGGGGGGGGTTCTTTCGCTGCAAATGATCCCGTGTATGATCACGGCTATTATGTGAACCATTTGGTATTAGCTGTGTGTTCAGCTGCAGTTGAATTCTGGGTTTTGCAGCAACTGGCATTTGACAAATAATATCTGACAAAAATGTGACTTGGTATTTCTTAATATGGAACAGATATTTTTTCATATATTTCATAGTTGACCTCCCCCCCCCCCCCCGAAAGATTGCTTGAACCCAACGGGTGGAATGACGCGGTGGGTGAACACTGGGGGCCCGCCGCCGCGTGTTCTTCCCCTCGCCAGAGGAGTGTTTATGATTTGGGGGGTGGGGGGGAGGACATCAGGAGCGCAAGAGTTTGACACTTACTTATGTGAAACTCAGAGAAGCATGTGCGATGCGGCCTTTCAACATTTGTAGCAGAAGGCATTGTTGGGAGCTGCGCAAAGCCTTTGCTGATCCGAGTGGAGTGGATTGAATTAATGACAACTCTGAGCACCAGTTTTAGGGTAATTGCTTTATTGTTTTGGAGCCAGGGTGCTTATAATCCGGTTCCTGTACAAACATGTTTAACGTGTGTTAATGCATTTGCAAACCAGAGCCTCTCAGCCCAGCCCTGCTTTCCATTAATTGATGTCGGTAGCATGGTACAGTATTTCAAAGGGCTGGCCAAGTATAAACTGTGTTTCCAATTTCCTTCCTTTCCTGTGTTTGGAATGCCAATGTTAATTTGTTCCCTTGCGGGAGAGGGGGCTTCCAACTGCAGCTTTCCATAAAGGGCTTCACGGTGAAGGTCTCCAGCCCTTGCTGATGCTCGGGGCTGCCTGGCCAAGTTTCCTGACACTTTGCAGCTAATTCTGGGTGATATATGGAGTGGGGGGTTGGGGGGCTTCACTGCCTTGTAACGGAAGTTCTCGGTGACAGCCGAGGGTGTGACTTGGCAAGGGAGAACGGAACGGCATCCGCCGCGATTTCTCCTTAGACACAGCTTAAACCCATGTGTCTGTTTCCTCTCTGGTTGCTGTGTGACCTTGAACAAGTCCCTTAACATCTCTGAGTTCGCGTCCTCGTTTTGTAAAGCTGGGTAACGATCCCCTCCTTCACAGATCCTTGCGAAGGCACAACCCTATCACACACGTGTAGAGCCTGGCACACAGTAGGTGTGCACGAAACGGTGGCTTTCGTTTTTATTGTGGTGGCCACAGCACTAGTCATTTAGCTATATTGGTCTCGAGGTGAGGTTTTTTTTAAAATTTATTTCTTAACGTTTATTTATTTTTGAGAGAGAGAGAGAGAGAGAGAGAGAGAGAGAGAACATCAGGGGGGGAGGCGCGGAGAGAGAGGGAGACACAGAATCCGAAACAGGCTCCAGGCTCCGAGCCGTCAGCACAGAGCCTGACGCGGGGCTCGAACTCACAAACCACGAGATCATGACCCGAGCCAAAGTCGGACGCTTAACCGACTGAGCCCCCCAGGTGCCACCGCCCCATATGAGTTTTTTAGTACTTAAAATATTTAGGTTAAGCCACCCATGTTATTTTAAAGATAGCAAGAAAATGGCCCCCCAAATGTGTGTGTGTTCGCACACACACGATTTCCTTCTTTCCGAGATCGATGAAATTTGAATGAGCACACCAAACTTCTTTGAGGATAAACAGAGTATTATGCTATTTCTCTTGCTTTTAGCATCTATGGCTATTCAAAAATTTTATTTCCAGGGAAACTAAAACTTGGGTGAAGGTATATGGGAACTCTCTGTACTCTCTGTGCAACTTTTCTCTAAGTCAAAAATTATTCCAAAATAAAAAGTTTTAATTAAAAAAAAAAAAGCCCAGCACTGAACTATTTCTTCCCACCCCTTCTGGAAGATGGTCAAAGTACAAATTGTCTTTTCCTTCAAGGGAGTGACAAGCCCAAAGCATTCATTAACAGAACAGCACAGCCTCCCCACTCTTTATTGGAGCAGGTGCAAGGCTGTCCCCCACTCCCCCGGCTGGGGTTAGGCTGCAACAAAGCCCTGTGTGGATTCAGTGCGTTTAGAAGCCTCTGGAGACCCTGGGACGAAAGAGAACGTCTCCAGGGCCCGAGACGAGGGGTGGGCTTAATCACTCAAGGCAAAAAATCTGACTTAGTGAGTATTAGGTTTCCCTGCATCTTTGAGGTCACGTGTTATTCTTTCCCATCTTTATCTCCCCAGAGTGGCTTTCAAGTCCCAATCTTTTGTTGTCTGGCTTAATTAAATTTGGCTGTGAATAAAAACTTGCACTGTTTCCAAAATCGAGGACTCGCATGTTTTTTAAGCACTGGAGTTAGGCCTGTGCTGTCCTGTCATGCCCGCCTCTCGCTTGCTTTTATGTAGTTTGGAAAAAAAAAAAAAAAAAAATCTAAACACTTAGCGTGACAGTCAGCTTAGACTGGTTCTGTAATGGTCCCGGTGCTCATCTGCCCCGGCAATTTAAGGCGGCCAACAGAGGCAAGCAAGTTATTCTGCGGTTTCAATGACTTGTGTTTGGCCTTTGATAAAGGACTCTTTTCTTGACCGTTTTTTCAGACATTCTTACTATTTTGTTCTTGCACTGCCTTGCCAAATTCTCATAGTACAGGAGGTGATCAGATATTGGCTGCTTCTATGCATGAATGAGTTGAAGATGTTCTAAGGCAGCTCTTCTGAATTTTTTTTTTTTTGCTTTTGCCTCTCTGCTTGTAAATTTCTGGGTCGACGCCCTAATTAGAAATAAGTCCTGTTGGGGCGCCTGGATGGCTCAGTCGTTTGAGTCTCTGACTTGGGCTCAGGTCGTGATCTCATGGTTCGTGAGTTAGAACCCCACATCTGGCTAGCTGCTGTCAGCCTGTGTGCACAGAGCCCGCTTTGGATCCCCTGTCCCCCGCCCTCTGCCCCTCCCCCGCTTGCACTCTCCCCCCAAATAAATAAATATTTAAAAAAAAAAAAAAGAAATCCTACTGTTTTAGTTTAGTTTCTTTCTTTTCTTTTCTTTTCTTTTTTTTACCTTATAAAACATAACTAAAATATAAATTTAAGGAGGGAGGCACTAAAGGTAAAACCATGGGGCGCCTGGGTGGCTCAGTCGGTTGGGCGTCCGACTTTGGCTCAGGTCACCATTTCGCGGTCCGTGAGTTCGAGCCCCGTGTGGGGCTCTGTGCTGACAGCTCAGAGCCCGGAGCCTGCTTCCGATTCTGTGTCTCCCTCTCTCTCTGCCCCTCCCCTGCTTGCACCCTGTCTCTCTCTGTGTCTCAATAATAAATGTGTTTAAAAAAAAAAAAAAGAAAGAAGGCCCTAAAGGTAAAAACAATGCAAAATTCTGATGTTAACTGATACACATTTTAACTAATTGATCATTATTAATTAATGCAAAATTGCACTTTTATTTAACGAGACACCTTCACCTAATTTTGCTCTCACAGGTGAGTTCATGTTGTGTGATAGAATTTGATGGCTTTCAGAATCGTGGCCCAGTAGTTCGGGATCAGCGAGCCAAAGTCCTGGTCCTACATTTTTATTATTTTGGCCCTCCATTTGCCTAATCAGCATAAGCGCAGTTATCACATGATAACAGAGACCGAAGTCTTGGTAGGCTAAACCCACAGAGGTTTGTTGTTCTCTTGTATTAAGTTTGGCTCCATTGTGGCTTGGTAGGGGCTCCGCGCCTTGGCCGGGTTGGCAGGGGGCGCAGGTCCCCTGGCTGATGGGGCTGACACCCTCTCCGGTGTCACCTGTTCCCAAGTGGAGGGAAAGGCTCTGTGAATTGTGCCTGGGCTTTGACAAGCGAATGCCCCACTTCTCACATTGCATTGGCCAGAGCTGGTCACGTGGCCACACCTGACCCAAGGTGGGCGGGGAAACTAGAACCCCAGCTTGGAAAGGGGAGCACCAGAAGGAACCTGGGAAGTGTGGCACTATGGGGGGAAGGCTTTCTCCCGGGAAGAATATGGCAACGGAAGAGATGAACTGTTGGCTGAAACACGATCCTCACTTTGTATTTAAAAAAAAAAAAAAAAAGTTTTTTAGGGGCGCCTGGGTGGCTCAGTCGGTTGAGCGTCCGACTTCGGCTCAGGTTATGATCTCACGATCCGTGAGTTCGAGCCCCGCGTCAGGCTCTGTGCTGACAGCTCGGGGCCTGGAGCCCGCTTCGGATTCTGTGTCTCCCTCTCTCTCTGCCCCTCCCCTGCTCATGCTCTGTCTCTCTCTGTCTCAGAAATAAATAAACATTAAAAAAGATTTTAAAAAAATGTTTTTTAAATGTTTTTATTTCTGAGACAGAGATAGACAGCGTGAACAGCAGAGGGGCAGAGAGAGAGGGAGACACAGAATCCCAAGTGTTTTTATTTATTTTTGAGACAGAGACAGAGTATGAGTGGGGGAGGGGCAGAGAGAGAGGGAGACACAGATTCCAAAGCAGGCTCCAGGCTCCGAGCTGTCAGCACAGAGCCCGGCTCGGGGCTCGAACTCACGGACTGTGAGATTGTGACCTGAGCTGAAGTCGGAAGCTTAACCGACTGAGCCCCCCAGGCACCCCAAGATCCTCGCTTTTTATCTCACCCACCAGTTACGCAGAGATTTTTACCAAAGCTTGGCTGGTAAATTTCCACCTTCCCTGACGTCCATCGGTCCTTGAAGTGTACTTAATTATGATTGTAGTATTTTCCCCACATCCCAGTGGATCCCTCTAGCCTCCCCCAAGTGCTTGCACCCCATTGTGGAGACCAGTGTTTCTAGAAGTTTCTGCATCACTGAGGTATTGACATGGTTCAACAAGAAGAACCACTTCTCTCTCTTCCCACTTGTAAAACGACTGACCTCTTTAGGACTTGTCTTTCAGCAAAAGCACGCTCCAGCCTCCCTCTGGTTCCCGACCCAGAGAATCAGGAGCCTGACTCCGGTCCTGGCTGGCACTTGTCCGGCTTGTGCAGATTATTACTCTGTCGCGAAGTCTTGCCCCGAAATGGGGGTGCTGCCTTTTCTGCCTGGGCCTCAGGGCCACTTCCTGTAGTCCGGGTGGGATCTTGCAGGGCTGAATGTAGGGACTGAATTCAGAGAGTCCTTCGTTAGCTAAATACGTCACTGAAATAAATCCTAGTGATAAAGGACACCATCTTTTTGTAGCAGCCGTGGAGCTCTTACACCCCTCTTTATCGGGCTTCTCATTTAATTCTCTCAACATTCTGCAAAACGAGTCGTTCCCCTTTTATCAGGGAGCAGGAAGGTAAAGGGGCCCCAACTTGTGTCGCTAGAAAGCTGTGGGGTTGAACGTAAAGCAGTATACTCTTTTTTCCTTGCCCCAGGGAGGTATGTGAACAGGGGCTGGGGGACACGCAAGGGGAGTGGTGTTGGGCCACCAAAACACACGCTGAACCCTTGACCTTCACTTTGTGGTTTGGTGCGTACCTTTTTCTTTCATCATCTATCCTGCTTATGATAACTCCCTCCTCCCTCTCTGGGACCTCATACAAATTGCCAGGGTGGAGGGTCCCGAGTGCTGTGTACCAGGGCTCCTACATGCACCCCACTCCCCTTGGATGGTGAAATTCCAGAGGCAACTAAAGATGGGTATTTAACATTTTTTTTGGTGGCGGGGGGTGGGAGGGGGGCGCCTGGGTGGCTCAGTTGGTTAAGTGTCTGATCAGGTCATGATCTTGCGGTCTGTGAGTTCGAGCCCCGTGTCGGGCTCTGTGCTGACAGCTCGGAGCCTGGAGCCTGCTTTCAATAATTCTGTGTCTCCCTCTGGCTCTACCCCTCCCCCGCTCATGCGCGCGCGCGCGCGCTCTCTCTCTCTCTCTCTCTCTCTCTCTCTCTCAAACATTAAAAAGTTAAAAAAAAAATTTAAGGTTATTTGTTTGAGAGAGATAGACACAGCATGAGCGGGGGAGGGACAGAGAAAGAGGGAAAGAGGGAATCCGAAGCAGGCTCCAGGCTCTGAGCTGCCAGCACAGAGCCCCACGCAGGGCTTGAACCCACGAACCGTGAGACCGTGACCTGAGCCAAAACCAAGAGTCAGATGCCCAACCAGCTGAGCCACCCAAGCGCCCCTAGAGATTGGCATTTTAATAGCAATACCTCAAGACACTCTAAAGAAGAGTAGAATCACCAAATGCCTAAATGTCCACGAGCAGGAGATTGGAGAAATAAATTTGCAATCCGTTTATTTATAAATTTGTAATCAACCAGAAGGGAACGGAAGGACTTCTTTCTTATGTAGCAATGCAGATTCAGAATGATGTCAGGAGGGAAAAAAGCAAGTTGCAGGAAGATGTTTAAAGGTATAACCATTGGACACTGTGTCGAACCACACACACTCAGGAGGGGGCACCAGGTGATACTATGTGTTGTCCGTGGGTCCGCACGTATGAGGTCACACCAGGGGCACTCCCAGCAGCTGCCTCTCGGGAGGCAGGAAAGGAATGCGATTGGGGAGAAATTTCAAGGAAACTCCAACGGCTCCTGTCAAGTTTTCTTTCTGTTAATAAGAAACCGTTAGGAAGTACAGCGTATCCCGCATTAGATCTTGGAACAGAACGCGGACATCAGTAGAAACTGATGCGATTTGAAAAACAGCCTGGAGTTTTCGTTAATAGTAAATGGAGATGGGCAGTGCTGCTCATTTCTTCGCTTTGACAAGGGTCCCATGGTCCTGGGTGAGGGTGTTCGGGAGCGCTGCACCAGTTTTGAGACTTTCCTGGAAATCTAAAATTATTCTAAAAAGAAAAACTTGGGGCGCCTGGGTGGCGCAGTCGGTTAAGCGTCCGACTTCAGCCAGGTCACGATCTCGCCGTCCGGGAGTTCGAGCCCCGCGTCGGGCTCTGGGCTGATGGCTCAGAGCCTGGAGCCTGTTTCCGATTCTGTGTCTCCCTCTCTCTCTGCCCCTCCCCCGTTCATGCCCTGTCTCTCTCTGTCCCAAAAATAAATAAACGTTGAAGAAAAAAAAATTAAAAAAAAAAAAACTTTATAACAAAGGAAGCAACCACGATATTAACTCTTGGTAACTCTCTATTGTGGGTGTCTGGATATTGTTACACTTTGCGATCTTTGTTGATTGCATTTTTTTTTTTTTTTTTCTCTGCGATCTTTGTTGATTACATTTCTGTTTCCAGGCCCCAAGGACTCCGGGAAACCCTCCCAGAGAGCCCGTCTTAAGAGAATGTTTGGGGTATCATGCCCCAAGGGCCAATAACTAATCAATCCACAGACCCACTAGCACGACAGGGACTCAGCTGGCAAATGAAAAGCCTGTGCAGCTGTGCCCTGAGACCTTTAAAACTCTTTCTGCCCCCGTTCATAAGATGCCCAATGTGAAGCAGACATTTGTTTATGAGCGCGAGAGACAGGGTGTGGGGGGGGTCATGTTAGGTCTCTCAGTGTTCCTCCTGGTCCTGAACTTTGTAAAACGCACCCCCCCGCCCCCTCCACCTTCCCCTTTCTCAGGTTCCCTTTTCTGATTGACTTGACCTAACGTTTGTTGAGAGAGAAGCCCTTAAAAATGGCAGTGGGGCCTCAGAACCTTCCAGGGCTAGTAAATGTTTATAGGGTAGAGGCACCGGTTGGTCATTTCCTTTAGGAGGAAACAGTAAATGAAGCTACTTGCCTTATACCTACTCGAACCCCGGGCTCCTCATTGTCTTAATATACTTGGGGGAGGGGGGCATGGGAAAGGGGGTCCAGAAACCTCTCGTGGCTCAGACGCCCTGGGAACTGGGCGGTGCCTTCTTTGGGTGGATGTAGGGCAGGGTTTCCCAGTCTTGGCACTCTTAGATTTTTAGCCAGACGGCGCTCTGTGGTGAGAGCTGTCTTGCGTGTTAACAGGGTGTTGGGCAGGCCCTGGCTCCTCCCTGCCAGGTACCCATGGCATTGCACCCCGAGGCGTTTTGTGTCCAGACATTGCCAATGTCCCCCGTGTGTGTGTGGGGGGGGAGGGGAGTTGCCCCCAGTGTAGAACCACTGGTGTAGGGTACCTTTCCTCAAAGTTAGAAACTGATTTGAGAGCCTTTGCTTCAAACCCGTCGGCCCATGGCGGTGAACGGGCGAAGCGGCATTTCTAGACCGATGGATCATTTTCCAGTCGAAAGGAACACGGACTGCAACCAAAATGTGAGCCCTCTCATGGGAGCACAGCGCTGCCTGGGTCTGAAACACCCTGGGGACAAAGAGGGAGGTCACATCTCTACAGAGTGGCATCGTCTCCCAGGAACCAAAGTAGTTTTGTTTTGTTTTGTTTTGTTTTCATACTTACTTTGGGGAGAGCACAAGTCGGGCAGGGGCAGAGAGAGGGGGACGGAGGATCGGAAGCGGGCCCCGTGCGGACAGGCTGACCTCAGCGAGCCCGATATGGGGCTCGAACTCACAAACTGGGAGATCGTGACCTGAGCCGAAGTCGGACGCTTCACCGACCGAGCCACCCAGCTGCCCCACCAGAGCATTACAGTGACTTGTGCTCCGTGATGCTGAAAGGTTATTAGATGCACACTTAGAAGTGGCCCCTCTTTTTTTGTCACCCAGCTTCCCTCAGAGGCATTGGGGTAAAAACGTCTCTTACCAGTTAACTGTCCTCCTCTCTTGGCAGGTAACTTGGGGGGGTGTAGCAGAGAGGTGGTGTTTCTACATCTGCCGTAGCCCAAAAGCTGATTCAAGCAGGGGGACCTGCTGGCTTCAGGCCACGGCCCACGGCCCACATCTGAACCTCTGTCTGTTTTTGCGTAGCCTGTGAGCAAGAGTGGTTGTTGGATTTTTTTGAGTTCATTTTTTTAAAGTAATGTTTACATGCGACACGGGGCTCGAACTCACGACCTCAAGATCAAGAGTTGGATGCTTTTCTGGCTGAGCCCCCCGGGCGCCCCGGTTTTTACATTTTATTTTAATGTTTATTTTTGAGACAGGGAGAGAGAGAGACACAGAGCATGAGCAGGGGAGGGACAGAGAGAGAGGGAGACACAGAATCCGAAGCAAACTCCAGGCTCTGAGCCGTCAGCACAGAGCCCGACGTGGGGCTCGAACTCGTGAACCGTGAAATCACGACCTGAGCTGAAGTCGGACGCCCAGCCGACTGAGCCACCCGGGCGCCCTGGTTTTTACATTGTTTTAAAAAGCAAGATACATAATCAAAAGAAGAAGAAGACTTCGTGACATCTGGAGATCCGAGGAAATCCAGGTTCCAGTGTCTACGACTTGCTTCGAACATGCTCGTTCGCCTACGCTTTGCCGCCTCTGCTTTTCCACCGCAGCGGGAGTGGGGTCATTGCAACGGAGACGATGCTCTCCGAAGCCTTACGGTGCTGACTCTCTGGCCTGCTGGAGAAGGTCGCTGACCCCTGCTTCCGGCTGCCCACACCCTCTACCTGGGAAGGGCTAAAAATGAAGCCCGAGTTTTACCTGTCCCCCTTTGTCCCTCTGCAGACGACCAATGACACAACGCACCCTGTCTCCTCCCAGCTGTTCAGAGGGGACCCTCTGACTTAAACGGATTTCTCCGCTGACGGCTTCTCAGCATCCGTCACGTGAGCCATGCGTCGTGCCTCCGTAAGAGATGCCGCGGCCCAGCGCATGCTGCTTCCTGAATTTACGTGGTCCTAGTAGCCTCCTCCCCGTGTTCTGCTTGTAAAAACTTCTACGGGCGCCAGGGTGGCTCAATCCGTTAAGCATCTGACTTCGGCTCGGGTCACGATCTCACGATGCGTGGGTTCGAGCCCCGCGTCAGGCTCTGTGCTGACAGCTCGGGGCCTGGAGCCTGCTTCGGATTCTGTGTCTCCCTCTCTCCCTCTTCCCCTCCCCTGCTCAAGCTCTGTCTCTCTCTCTCTCAAAAATAAACATCAAAAAAAACATTCTCATAAAACATCTCCAGTGGTAGTTAAGACTGGCTCTGGGGTTGGACCTTAGGAGTCTAAATCCCAGCTCTGCCACTCGTTAGCTTTGTGACCTGGGGCAGGTGATTATACTCCGGGTCCCCGTTTCCTCCTCTGCGTGAATACTGGCACCTGCCTCCCGGGCAGCTGGCGGGACCCCCTGGGCGGAGGAGAGAGGAGACCGGGCATGGTGCCTGCGGGGCATTGGATGCCCAGGAATGTTAGCTGCCGGCAGTGACAGGGTCACTTGCCGGGCCAACGCTTGGGCCACCCGGAGCGGGCTGCCTGTGCTGGCCCCCAGCGTGGCGCCTCTGGGCCCCCAGGGCGGCGGGACCCACCGTCGGCTCGTGCCGAGGGTCACAGTGGGCTGGACGCTGGGCTCTGCAGGCTTGGGGCTGAGGGTGGTCCCCCCTTAGCCGCGATGACCCCGGGGAAGCGGAGAGCCCGTCTGAGTTAGCCGGACGTGAGACAGACCGGGAAGCTGGCTTTCTTACGCAGATCCTGTTATCCCAGAAAGTCGCCCCTTGCTGGCTCCGATCCGTGCTGATCGGTGCAGAGTTTTAGGGAGACACGGAACCCCCAGGCCCAGTCTGCATGTGCCCTCCAGCTCAAGGCACAGACAGCCCTTTGGATTTACACACTTGGCTGTGGGCTGGTCTACTCGTAAGAAATGAAATTAATTAACTTAAAACTCACAGTAAAATTGTGCCTTTTTTTTTTTTTTTTTGGCTTTGGTTTTTTTTTCCTGAACGCCACTGATGTCACACTTAGTGGGGTGGCATTTCTTGTGTCCCCTCATGTTTTTATTAAAAAAATTTTTTTTAACATTTATTCATGTCTTGAGAGACAGAGACGGTATGAGCAGGGGAGGGACAGCAGAGGGACGGAATCCGAAGCTCAGGCTCCAGGCTCCGAGCCGTCAGCACAGAGCCCGATGCGGGGCTCGAACCCACGAACTGCGAGATCGTGACCCGAGCCGAAGTCGGGCGCTGAACTGACTGAGCCCCCGGGCGCCCCTGTGTCCCCTCGTGTTTTGATACGAATCCCTGATACTTCTCCATCTTAAGTGACCCCCCCCCCCCCAGCTGTTAGCATGCTTTCCCACATTCATTACCACATGTGAGGCCAAGTGGGGGTCAGGCTTGGCCACTCACTTGTCTGGCTTTGGGGACAGCAGGTCCGTGTGGCTTTGAGTCCCAGGTCGCTGGTGTGTGACCTCAGGCAGGTGACTGAAGGCACCCGGGCGCTCGGGGCCTTGGTTTCCACCTTAGTCAGTCTGGGCCATCGCAAAGGGCCACAGACCGGGCGGCTTAGACCGCAGACGTTCGTTCTCACAGGTCTGGAGGCCGCAGGGCTGAAACAAGCATGCCAGTGTGGCTGGGTCTGTTTTTCTCTGTGGCTACACGCGTCCCCACAAGGCGAGGGCCCGGAGCCCCGGTCACCTCCCCCTCGTATGGGGACGCTGACTCCTGCCTGGGGCCCACCCTCACGGCCTTCTCTAAACCCAATCCCTCCCCAAGACCCGTCTCCTGATAGCATCGTTTGGGGGTCGGGCTTCAATACGTGGGTTCGGGGGGCACGATTCAGTCCACGGCACTTTCCCCGTCAGGTGGGGCGGCTGGGGGCTCGGGGCCACGGAGACTGAGCGAGATGGTAATGGGGAACCCTCAGGAAATGAGGGGCTCCTGCTGGGGCTGCCCTGGGAGCCCTTGACTGCTGCAGAGTATCTTCTAGGCCCTTCTGGGAACATGGTGATGAACCAGCCCCTGATGTGCGGACCGGTCTGCCCGGTACAGCTCACTGGGGCCGCCTGTGAGTCCCTCTCCACCCCCCGCCTGGGCCCCTCCTATCCAAGACCGCATTTCCGTAAGTGGCTTCACATTTTAAAAATTATACTTCTGGGGACGCCTGGGTGGTTAAGCATCCGACTTCGGCTCAGGTCACGATCTTGCGGTTCGTGAGTTTGAGCCCCGCATCGGACCCTGTGCTGACAGCTGGGAGCCTGGAACCTGCTTCCGATTCTGTGTCTCCTCTTCTGTCTCTGCCCCTCCCCGGCTCACGTTCTTTCTCTCTCTCTCTCTCTCTCTCTCTCTCTCTCTCTCTCTCTCTTTCGAAAATAAATAAACATTCAAACAAATGATACTTCTGCTTTTTTACTCCCCTCCTATTACAGATCTTGACAAGAGGCCTGGACCCTTGCAAAAAAGTGTGAAAAAAAGTCACCCCTTCCATGGGGGCCAGGCGGAAGGCAGCGGGTTGGATAGAAGTTGGGCAGAGTGAAAATTACCCTTGAGATCCCTTAGGAAGCTGCCACGTTGGAGAGAGACGTGCTCAGCGCCCATAGTGGACCCAAACGCTTCTCTTTAATCACTAGCAACACCCTCCAGGACAGCAGGTGGTGCAAGGCATATATATACCTCCCAAAGCCTGCTCCCTGCTTCTGTGGAGAGGAACGATGTCTCATCTAGGACGTGTTCTAAGTCACAGAACACCTGCCTAACAGCGGCTTTGGCGCTGAAGACATGTCATTATCTCCCATACCAGCAAGACCTCAAGGAGGTGATTCCGAGTTTGGGGGTGGTAGCTCAGTGGTCTCATCCAGGTAGTCGTGAAACTTACGCCTTATCTTCACCACCTTCAAATTCCTCGTGCCCGTTGCCTCGTGGTTGCAAGATGGCTGCTACAGCCCCAGACATCACCTCCTCGCACAATCTCACGTTCAAGGCAAGAGAAAGGGGATGCGTTCAAAGAGCTCTCCTTGCTTGCCTCGCTCTTCATTTTCTAGAATTCTCTAGAAGGTTTCTCCTTAAGTCCCAGGAGCCAACCTGGTTCATAAGGCCAGCTGTTGCTGCCAGGGAGGATGGGGAGGTATGAAAGTGGCCTCTAGCCAACGCAGGGGGAAGGGGGTGATTTTTGTTTCTCTCTCTGACACAGCCCCGAAGCTAGTTTCTGGTCTCCAGACAATAGTGTGCCGCCGTGAATGTATGAGAAGGCCGGTAGCATGCTGACACGAATTCAGACCCTCTGTGGCCCACGGAGAGACTTGAGCTTCTCTTTAGGCTCACCCCCCTAAGTAGACACAACGTGAGTCCTCAGGACTCTAGCCAACAGCCACTTGTTTGCTGAAAACAAACTTTATCTTATCAGCTCAACCCTCCTGATCTCCTTAGACAGGGGAGCAAAGTGTTTGAAAAGTCCCGAGAAGGTCAGGAATCATTGTCACCTGGGAGGAAGCGGAGGCTGGGCCCGGGGCTTGATCTGAGTTCTGCTTGTGGGACAGGTGGCTCCTGTTTCCCTCTGGACAGAGGATGAATCGATCCAGATACTTGAGGCATCGTAAGAATCCGTGTCGCACGGTTTGCTAGCCAGAGGTGGAAAGCTGCTTGGAGAGAGCCTGCTCAATCTTGTGTGTATGCTGAGAGCCGGAAAGAACTTTCAGGAAGTGGGCTCTGGGTACTAGGTTGCTTCTGCTTGTCCGCAAGAGAGTAATGCGCGAGGGTCCGAGCGTATCCTTGGGTTCGCCGGTTGGAGTTGATGAGGTGGCAGGTATTTTCAGGGATCGTTTTTGGGCAGCGGGTGTTTGGTGTGAACAAAAGTACACGTAACAGAATTCTTTGGTCCAGGCAAAATAAACCTATTCAAACTAGCTTAAGGGCGAAAAAAAAAGGAAGTCAGTGCATCCCAAGCCTTAGGGAAGGACACGCCAGCAGCTTGCAGGTCCTTAGAGAATCCGGGGTTATTCTCTGTGGGTCCCTCATCTGTCACTGAACAGCTCCCCTCTTGCCTCTCTGCCTCACTGGTTTCCTCTGCTACCCTGTCGGTTGGGAGAAAGAAGGCCACCCACAGCAACTTGTAATTATAACTATCTGGCTAGCCACATACTTGCTTTCCCAGCTTCTCCAGCAGGTTGGGATAGCCACAGGATGCTGTCCGAACCAGTAAGACACGAGAGGAAATTTGCTAGGGGAGGAATGGGGTAGGAGGTGGTTCTGAAAAATATTTTGCTTCCAGATGAGTGACAGCTGAGCAAACAGAACTCTCTGTACTTCTTTCTTCTTTTTTTTTTTCTGCCATGAATGTGGCTCTGTGAAGACATGATGTTTGGAGTCGTGGCAGCCCTCTTGTGACCATGAGGCAAAAGGCCTAAGGATTAAAAATCAACATGCAGACAGGGGCAGAGCAAAAAGACCGAAGAAACTTGGGTCCTTGATGGTATGGTAGACCTCTGCACCTCAGAGAGACTCTGAGGCAGCTTGAATCACATGTGTACTCGTGCATCAGTTGGATCTAGATAGTAGATCGTGCTACATGAATAAGGTTGCTGGGAGTCAGGTTCTGGTCCCTTGTGACTGGGTTGGGGGATTGAGGGTGTGTCTACTATTTAGTTATATCTGTGTTAGCCATTCTTTTTTTTTTTTTTAATTTTTTTTTTTAGTTTATTCATTTTTGAGAGAGAGAGAGAGAGTGTGCATGAGCAGGGGAGGGGCAGAGAGAGAGAGAGGGAGACACAGAATCCGAAGCAGGCTCCAGGCTCCGAGCTGTCAGCCCAGAGCCCGATGTGGGGCTCGAACCCACGAACCGTGAGATCACGACCTGAGCTGAAGTCGGATGTTCAACCGACTGAGCCACCCAGGCGCCCCCGTGTTAGCCATTCTAATAATAATCTAAGTAGGTACCATTTGTCAGGGGCTTACTGTGTGCCAAGCATCCTTTATCCTCTTTACCTAAATTAACTTAATGACTTCTCCTAACAACCATTTCAGGTGGGGGCTGTTATTATCCTCCTATTTTATAGACCAGAAAACTGAGCACAGAGTGTAGTAGCTGGCCCAGGATACAAAGCCAGGAAGTGAATTTAAGTTTGGAGGTCCGGCTCTTGAGCTGTCCCTCTTAAACTTGATCCTGAAGTGGTCCTCGGGCTCGAAAGATGGGTTTAGAGCAGGTTAGTAAAGAGCCTTGCTAACGGGCAGGTCATCTGCGAGGGCAGGAGGAAGCCACAGAAATGTTTTACAATCGAGTCCTTTAGACATAATACCCCATTTCTTTGATTATCGGCGTTTCTGAAACCAAAATGTCATAAAATTGATCAACGTGTTGGTATCTTTTCCCCCAAGAGCCGTCATTAAGTTGATCACACCTCTTACAATAGAGGAGATACGGTAATAAATACTCGTGTTGTATTGAAGGTGGCTGAAGCCAGCCAACCTTTACCACGCACACTGTTTACGGAAGTGTAACCGTGTGCAGAACCGTGCACGAATCAAGAAGCAGAACACGATCAGCTCCCAGAACCCCCTCGCGCTCCTCCCCGGGGGTGACCCCTGTCCTGTCCTCCCATGGCATGGGTTCGTCGCCCCGGTTTTAAAACTTTACGTAAATTTAATTGTACAGGAATTCTCTTCGATCGCTACTGATCCTTTCCAGTGATTTGTAAGATGTCCCCGTGTAGAACCGGCTCATGTAAGCTGGGGAGACTCCCTCTGGAAATCGTTTGCACCTCTACGGATGATGTGCAACAGATTTCAAAACCATCCTTTGGCTTCTTGATCGTGGATTCTCCTTCCGTGACCAGAAATAGGTGCAAAGGACAACAAGGTGAGCTTGAGGGCGTTTTGGCGTAGTTCAGTTTGGGGATCCAAGTTCGGCCTGTTGACAGTGTGAATAGGGAGGCACTTGGCTGGCTGGGTGGAGCATGTGACTCTTGATCTCGGGCTCGTGAGTTCCAGCCCCTCGTTGGGTGTAGAGATTACTTAAAAATAAATAAGTAAATAAACTTGGGAGAAAAAAAAACCTGGAAAATGTGAATGTCAAACGGATGTGGCTCCTAAAGATCGCCGGTGTTCGCCCCTTTCCCCCCCCCCCCCCCCCCCCCCGTGTGGTCCAGCCTTCCAGCAAACTGCCCAGCCCTGGTGTGGTCCAGCCTTTGCACACCTCACCTACACCATCCTGTGTGCAGCGATCACCGTGGATGGCTCTGTGGTTCCGTCCAAGTACTGGGCTTTAGAGAAGCTTTTATTTTGAAAGGGAGATGGGAGCCCAGCGTGAAGGAAACGCACAACAGTCTCTTCCTTAGCTGCACCTGCACGGCGGGGGCCTAATGAGTTTGGGTTGATGGAGCCCAGACCTCAGGAAGGATTATAAATTCTCATTTGATTTGATTTGCTTCTAAAATACCTTAAGCCAGCTGTATGTGCCCAGCTGACCCTGGAGTCTTTGGCTGCTTTGGGGCAAGGTCTGGAGAGGCTCCCTCCTGTCCCAAAGCAGCTCCTCTCCCCAGTAGTGGCCGCCCTGGGTGGGGGTGGGGGGCTGCTGTGGTTAGGGCACATGTGTCCCCCTCCACCCCCTGCCGCTGTGACCTTGAATTCTCCAAAGGCTCCGTAACTGGAGGCCCCTTAATGTCTCCATTTTACAGAGGGGCAAGCTGCGCCTCCCAGAGATGGGTTGACTTGTCCTGAGTCCCTGCCGGTGGTTGGCAGAGCCTGTGTTCGAACCCGTGTCCCCCCCCTCCCCAGACCCAGTTATTTATTGCTCTTGAGCTGAGTGAGGCGAGGGTGCCGGCTGGGGAGGTTTCTGAAGACTCTTCACTGGGATACCGGAGAACCTGCCAAGAGTCAGGCAAGCGACAGAGCAGATGCGACAGTTAGCGGATGCTAACATCGTTCAGGACCTCTCTGGGTGGTGGCATTCTACACACAGCCTCTGTCCTGTGGTTCTTAAAGTGGGGCCCCCAGACTGCCAGTATCTCCTGAGAATGTGTTAGGAATGCTGGTTCTTAGGCTCCACCCCAGACCCCCTGAATTACAAATGCCAGTGATCTCTGTGTTAATGAGCTCCCTGATAATTCTGGAGCGCACTGGAGTTGGCCAGTCCCTGGTCTAATTTGAGCCAACAGCAACCCGATGAAGGGTTGATTGATTGATCGATTGATTGGTTTTTGACAGAGAGAAAGAAAGAGAGCGTAAGTGGGGGAGGAGAAGAGAGAGAGGAAGAGGGAGAATCCCAAGCAGGCGCCACACTGTCAGCACAGAGCCTGACATGGGGCTCGATCCCATGAGCTGGGAGATCATGACCTGAGCCAAAATCAAGAGTCGGACGCTTAACCCGACTGAACCGCCCAGGCACCCAGAATTAAGTATTTCTAGAGCTCTCCCATTGTACATCTCCACGGTTGAAACCTGTTAACGTTCTGTTGCTCAGTGTGTATAGTCTTGGAGTTAAAACCTAGAAGACGAGACCGTTAATAAACAGGTCAGCAGGCCCATCAAAATAATCCGCCGTTCAGTTCTAGGCGGGAAAGAACGGGGCAGGTGGGGGAGGGGAGGTTAAGGGATGTTAAGCCCCGTGGGGCTGTGACCATGGAGACGAGCCCAGCTCCGCACGAGGGAAGGGGCTGGGGTGCCAGGGTGACCTAGAGCAAAGACAGAACCCAGAGCCGCGGAGCCACCAGCCTCCGTCCCAGGCCTTGCACACAACTCAAGGATTAACCTCTCCCCGTCTCCGTGGCATTTTTCACAATGGGGGGTGTCTTTGAGCTGGGGGAAAAAAACCTCCTCTTGTACCTCTGAGAACATGTGTCAGACCCTGGTTTGCAGTGAGCTTTACACATCGTCTTGGTGCTTTGAGAAGCCAGCACACCGATACGGTGAAGCATGGCTGTCCAATAGAACCTTCTTCCGGGACGGAAACGCTGTGCGTCTGTGCTGCCCGATACGGGAGCCGCTAGCTTCACATGGCCGTTTAGAGTCAGATGAATCCCGCTAGAATAAATGGAAGCCTTCGGGTCCCAGCAGCACCAGCCACGTGTCAAGGTGCTCCGCGTAGACACCTGTGGGTTAGTGGCAGTCCTATCGGAAGCACAGACACAGAGGTCAAGCGTAGAGGCGTGAGGTTGAACCCTTATAGGTCAAAACTGGTAGAACGTTGGCAACTTTCCATGGTACGGCCCTGATGGGAGTGCAGGGAGGGGGCGAGACCGATGAAATCCGTCCCCTCGTTCTGCAGGGAAAAGCCGAGGTCCAGGGTGCCTGGGGTCGCGCTCACCTAGCTGAGAGCCCGGATGGGGCCAAACCCCGGGGTTCCTGACTCTCGTAGGAGTCGTTTGTCCGTTTGCTCAGGGAGTCTCAACTCGGCATGATTGACAGTTGGGGCCGGACCATTCCCTGAAGGGGTGGGGGGCTGTGCTGTGCGTTGCAGGATGTTTAGCAATGTCCCTGGCCTCCACCCACTAGCTGCCAGTGGCAAATACCCCGTCACTTGTGGCAAAACACAAACGAATCCAAGCGTTGCCCAATATCCCTCGGTGGGGTTGAGGGGAGGACAGCATGACCGCGGTTGAGAAGAACCAGTCGAGCCGAAAACAGCGAACGGTTTCCCTTCTGTGCCTCCGCTCGCAATTGACCAGGAACGGGATCTGGGGACGCGGAGACCCCCGGGGGGCTGGCTGCCTCCCTCCGCGGAGCTGGGGCGCCCGCGAATGAGGGCTGGCCGCCTGGGTTTACGGCAGAAGGCTCGACATGTGCTTGCAGCCCATTTTTCTTTCCAGCTCCACCAGCGTCTGGGTCTTTTTAGGCAAATAACTGGCTTCAGCCCTGGAGATAATTAAACCCATCTTTTCTCCCTCTCCCCGCCCCATCCCCTAAACCCTTTGGTCCATTCAATTCACAATGATAACATTGTTCGAGCAACACTGAGCACATGTTGACATTGAAGTGTTTAATCTTGCGGTACAGTAATTCCCCTGCCCCACCCCCACCCCACATCTGTGCCGCGCGCGATGACAAATGCCTGGCCTGCCAGCGGCCTCGCCTCCGCGCCTGGGTCTCTGGGCATCTAACAAGGAGGCAGTGTCTCCAAAGACCCTCTCGGAGCGCCCGGCGCTGGGACCCCAGGTGGTCTCCTCCTCGGCAGCCCAAGTATTTGGTGGAAAGTTCGAGAGTTGAAGCAGCGGTTTCGGGGGCGGGGAGACAATGCTGCTTGTGTGCCCTCCGCCAGGCGGGGGGCTAGGGAGGGACGATGGGGAGACGGGCCAGTCGTGGAGCTGTCGGCCTCTCTCGGGGGCGGCCCTGGCCTTGGGCAGGAGCCGAACTTGCAAACTGGAGAGGGACCCGAGTGGGATGCGGTCTTCACTCGCCGAGCTTAGCGTGTAAGGAGGCGGATGTGGCGAACTTGCTGTACCTGACGGTCTCCGCAGCTGGGCGGGCGGTGGCCGTGTCCAGCGTCAGGGAGGGGGTCCTGCGGCCGGTGATGCGGGCACCAAGTGGGTGTTCGGACCGGCTGTGTGGCTCTGGGGAAGCGACTTGACCTCTCTGAGCCTTATGGTCTTCATCCGTAGAATGGACCTGATTCACGTGCCTGCCGCTGAGTAGGGCTTCGATAGGGGTCCCGTGAGATCCTGTGTGTGACCCCTGTGACGCGCCATCCAGGCCCGCGGGAGGGCCTATGTACTCGTGGCCGTCCACCCCACTGCCATCCGCCTGGCTGCTGTCAAAACGGAACGCCAGAAGACAACAAGTCGGCCCTTCCTGGCGAGGACCTGCAGAGACCGGAGCCCTTGAGTACGGTTGGTGGGACGGTAGGACGATGCAGGCTCCGTGGAAAACGGTACGACAGTCCCTCGAAAAATGAAAAATATAGTTACCGAGGCTCCTGGGTGGTCAGTCGGTTACGCGTCCGACTCTTGGTTTCTGCTCAGGTCACGATCTCGCGGTCCGTGAGTTCCAGCCCCGCGTCGGGCTCTGGGCTGACAACCTCGGAGCCCGGAGCCTGCTTCCGATTCTGTGTCTCCCTCTCTCTCTCTGCCCCTCCCCCGTTCATTGCTGTGTCTCTCTCTGCCTCAAAACTAAATAAACATTAAAAAAATGTTTTTAAAAAGATGGTGAATCTTATGTATATTTTAAAATATTAAATGATTAATATTAAATTACATTGAGTTACAATGAAATAATACAATCTATAAATAAATATAATAATTAATATTAATAATGTATTACTTACTGGTTTTAGTACTAAATATTAAACATAAAATTCAAAAAGTGATAGGCATTACCTAGCTCAGGGATTAGGCAGGGGACAGAGCTTCGACCTAACTGGGCTTTTATCGGTGTTTCTCGAATCTCAGGACAATGGAGCGCTCTCCCACACCCCGCTGGGGCGGTCAAGGAGCATTTGTTGAACGAGTACATTGGGGTGCGAGGAGACGCTGAGCTATTCTCCTGGAAGCGTGTATCACTTTACGCTTTTGCGTGCTATTCCTTTACTGTGCGTTCCGGACAGCTCCCTGTCTTCTTCTGGAACAGTTGCACAGCCGAGTGCCAACCGTCATGTTACTAAGAGAACCTTTTCCTCTGGGAGTCGTTGGGTACGCCTGTTCCACTTTCTAGAGCTCCCGATTTCTGGCGTGCCTTGGGCAGCTTTTCAGACTCCATCACCTCGCCGGGTAAATCTTCGAATGAATGTAGAGCCATCCTGGAAGTTGACATGCCCAAGGCTTCCGGGCCACCGGTTGCCTTCCGACAGCTGCCTTGGTAACAGTCAGCTGCAGGGAGTTCTGGACGTGTGACAGAACCTTCCGGGTGAAGCGTATCCCTGTAGGAAGGAAAGGAGCCTGGGTTGGAAGTTTTAGAGTCAAGTCAGGATGGGGGAGGTTTCTGACACATGGGATCTCGGGCAGTCAAGCGTCCTTGAAAAGTCAGTTCTAGCTTCTGGTTATATTGTGGACTCTTGATTGGTTCTCTTGCCTCCCGGAGCGTCATCTTTATTAAAGAGGCTCGGAACTGGAGATCTTTGGACCAGTCTGTCTCCTCTGCCCGCGGTGCCCTTCCCTGTCCTCTGGGGCTGCTTGTCCCCTTCCTCAAGACTGGATTCACCGTCTTCCGTGTGAAGAACTCCCTCATACGTAAACAAATGCACTGGGGTTTACGAGCAGAAACCAAAACGAACTGTTCCTCTGGGGGCTGTGTCTCATTTGGCCCCGTTGGCGTTACCCCCACATTCTTGACATGGGAACAGTCAGGTGCATCTACCGAAGACCAGCGATTACCTGCCCGCTGACCTGCTGTCCTGCGTCAGAGTGTTTCCCCAACAGAAACGTGGTCGCCAAAAGGCACGTACCAGGATGTTCCTCAAAGCAGGGTGTGTAACAGCCCCAGAGTGGAAACTACCCTCAAAGAGGAGATGGGGGCCTGTACCCACAACGGGGTTCGATACAGCAGTGCAGACGAATGACCCTTGACTACACACAGCCACACGGGGGGGAGGCTGAGGGAAGGACGCAGACGGGTGAGCACCCAGCCAGCTGCGTGAGTCTGCGTGTCGGGTGTCGCGACCGTGGTCACCTGCGTGGGGCAGAGGTGTTCCCTGACGTGTCAGCGGGTGGTGAGAAGGGACGCCCGGGCGGGTGGCTTCCTGTTCCCACCTGCCTCTGCTAAACAGATAAATGTCGATAAACACTGACATTCTCCCGCCCAGAATTACCCCTCCCAGGACCAGCGTGGGGGTTATTAATTCCAGCCTTTTGTAAAAGGACACGAAAATCGGCTTTGGGGAATGGTGTTTCCCGGAATCCGTTTTCTTTGGACTTCTCTCTTGGTCTCGGAGATCTGGGCCCTTTTCATCTTTGGAAGATGAAACTCTTCGTTCGTGCCCGGGAGCTCTCTTAGCCGGTGGGGTGCTGGAGTGCAGAGGTCAGTGCAGAACAAGCTAGATTCTGAGGCTCTGGGTTCCCTTTGGAAAGCTTTTCTGTATGGACAAAGGGAGATAACAACTCTAGGCAGTTATTTCAAAACCCAGGTCTTGGGTAATCAAGAATGGTGACGTGACAAGGAAATGTGAAGACGTATTTACTCCCTCAAAGTACATGCATTTCTCTGCTTTCGTGGCGAGAGCTGAACCGTCTTGACCCCTGAGATCGAAATGGTGTAGATTCTGTGCTGTGGGGTGACTGCTGTGTAAAATGGAAGCCTTGGATATGCGAGATGGGGAGTTTGGTTTGGACTTTGAATTATTAACTGCTCTTTTTTTGGGGGGGGGGAATGACTGTTGTTTCTTTGATAAATCACAAAGTTATTTCTAAAACCCACGATGCCGTGGTCTTAGGAAGCACAGGAGGTCCATGTGGTTTATGCTGCTCATTGCCCTGAAATCATTAGCGAGGGCAATTTGCTCAGAAAGCCGCCTGAAAGGGCCTGCAAATGTTTGCAACAAATGTAGCCGGACGCTCGGTGCCTGTATGGTTTTAACAAAAGAAACCGTATAACCCTGATCGCTTCACTGTCTTCACAGGTAAGATGCATTTTTATCTTAGACGTTTAAAAGGTTTTGTGTGCACCTGCTGCCTAGATTGAGCTTTGTGATTATGCATCAGTCTTTTCTCTCCTTGTTTGGGGGTGACTTTAGTGATGGCACCTGTGTTCGTGTCGTGCTTATTCGCACATGTCTTTAGTGTTCGGTCTAACCGCACTCTTTTTCTTTTTAAAAAAAATTTTTTTTCAACGTTTTTTATTTATTTTTGGGACAGAGAGAGACAGAGCATGAACGGGGGAGGGGCAGAGAGAGAGGGAGACACAGAATCGGAAACAGGCTCCAGGCTCCGAGCCGTCAGCCCAGAGCCCGACGCGGGGCTCGAACTCACGGACCGCGAGATCGTGACCTGGCTGAAGTCGGACGCTTAACCGACTGCGCCACCCAGGTGCCCCACCGCACTCTTTTTCAAATACAGTTGTCAGGTACCCACACGCGCATAAGGCTCCTTCTGCACCGACCTTCGTTCTCTTGGCTCATCGTTTGAGAGGCCCAGGACGTGAATTGGTTCCGTGTGCCCAGCATTGCTGTTAGGTGCTGACTCTGGACGGCTCAGCGAGAAAGGGCCATTCTCATTATTATCCCCGGGGCAAGGGGAGGCATGCAGAGGTTAGGGAACGCGGTCAAGACCACACAGCTGATAGACACAGCTGAGATTTGAGCTGAGCTCACCTGGTTCCAGAGTGGGCTTCCGGAGGCCAGCCACTCACTTCACTTGTAATCTTGGGCAAGTCCCCGAGCCTCCGGTTCCTCATCTGTAAAATGGGGATCCACCCTGCCTCACCAGAGTCGATCAGATGATGCTGGAAAGTGCCCAGAGCTGGTGCTTCGTGAATACTGCTTTGTGTGTGTGTGTGTGCTTCTGGGTTCTTCAGGCATCTTTGCTGCAAGCTGGGGGTTCTGCACCCACGTTCTCTGGGGGAGGACAGAGGCCGATGGTTGGAGATGGAGACTTGATCTGTGCAGTCTGTCGGCATGGGGGGAGGGAGGGGGGCTGTGGAATGCACCTCTCATATTCCACAGCCCCATGGGACTTAAATAGGACTGTGTAAGGGGACATTTCAGGGGCTCCTGGGTGGCTCAGTCGGTTGAGCGTCTGACTTCGGCTCAGGTCATGATCTCGCGGTTCGTGGGTTCGAGCCCCACGTCGGGCTCTGCGCTGACAGCTCGGAGCCTGGAGCCTGCTTCCGATTCTGTGTCTCCCTCTCTCTCTCTCTCTCTCTGCCTCTCCCCCACTCGCATTCTGTCTCTCTTTCTCAAAATAAATAAACAAGCTTTAAAAAAAAAAGATAGAGGGGCGCCTGGG
Organism: Herpailurus yagouaroundi; assembly: GCF_014898765.1. Taxonomy (NCBI): domain Eukaryota; kingdom Metazoa; phylum Chordata; class Mammalia; order Carnivora; family Felidae; genus Herpailurus; species Herpailurus yagouaroundi. The sequence continues at coordinate 7,170,242 of NW_024412463.1, read as the reverse complement.
TGGCTCAGTCGGTTGAGCATCTGACTTCGGCTCAGGTCGTGATCTCACGGTTCGTGAGTTCGAGCCCCGTGTCGGGCTCTGTGCTGACAGCTCGGAGCCTGGAGCCTGCTTCTGGTTCTGTGTCTCCCTTTCTCTCTGCCCGTCCCCTGCTTGTGCTCTCTGTTTCAAAAAAAAAAAAAAAAAAAAAAAAAAAAGAAGGCGAGTACAAAAGAATACGTACCGTGTGAATCCCTGTTTATGATATTCAAAAACAAGGAAAACCAGCCTGTGGCTTGAGAAGTTGGGGGGAGCAGGGGGGTGCTGGGGGGTGATGCTCTGTCGAGCTGGGAGGAGCTCCGTGGGGAGGTTCACCTTGACCGTGTGCAGAACCGCACACACGGTTCGAGCGCGTTCCGGACGCGTGCTGTCACGCGATGAGAATGTTCTGACAACAGGCACAGGAATTGGTCTTGCGGGGCTGTTGGCTCAGCCACTGAGATGCGTGGCTGGGATTTGGTGGGGCCTGGGTTCGAGTCCCGGCTCTTTGGCCCCAGGCAGGCCACCCCACACCTCTTGGGTCTCAGGTGCCTTCCCTGCCAATGTGGCATTGTGCCCACCTCCTTGCGTGACCTGAAGGTTGAATGAGCTAGAAGGATGACAGAGGACCGGCCCCAGGCATTTCCCCAGTGACAGAGTCGAGGGTCTTTGCTGTGCCCCCTCCCAAAGTTCCCGTGGTCCCCAGTGGGCTGTACTTCCTAGAAGCTACCACAAAGACCCCTCCCTCCCCACTTCCGCATAGATCAGAGTTGGGGGACTGGTGACGCGTGCCCATCACCATTGTTTGCCACCCAGCTCAGCCTTGCCCGTAGACCGGGTCACAAAGGAAATGTTCTACAGATCCAGTGGTTTCTGGAGAGGTCATTCCTGTGGCCAGCTCTGCACATGTGGCCTAAGATTCCAGCACCTGCCGTTCAGGGGTCACCTTCCCGAGATCTCTCCAGTGACAGGGTCACTCCTCTGCCCAGCCAGAGTCCCCTGGCCTTGAGGGCTGCTCCTGATGAGCGGATCATTCCTCAACACCCCTGCCCCCATCGCAGTATCTTTTAGAACTACTATTAAGGTTTAAAACAGATTTTTTTTTTTTTTTTTTAACGGAGATCTGTAGGAAGGGGGACCTTCTTCCTCCAAGGCGTTTCACGTCCTGCTCGCAGCCGGGGTAGCCCTGACCCAGCCTGAGAGCTTCTAGAGTTCATTAACCCAAAGCTCTAGAGGAAGCTGGCGTGCTTCTCCCCTCTTCTGGCCAAGCTGGTTCCACTATTTTTCCTGCCTGTCTGGTCTCTCCCCACCCCTCCCCTGTTCCATCTTGGACCAGAGGATGCGTGCACCTTGGGAATCACAGGTCCACTCCCAGAAACACCCATTTTGGGCTTGTACCGTCGGGGCGTTTATTACCGATGCAGCGGGTGTCATACCCGAGGCTAGGATCACTTCCAGAATAAAGCAGAAGGGTGCTGCGACTGAGGCCTTTGCCTTACTTTATCCGGAAGCCATTTTCAAATTTTTTTTTTTTCATCGTTTATTTATTTTGGGGACAGAGAGAGACAGAGCATGAGCGGGGGAGGGGCAGAGAGAGAGGGAGACACAGAATCGGAAACAGGCTCCAGGCTCCGAGCCATCAGCCCAGAGCCCGACGCGGGGCTCGAACTCCCGGACCGCGAGATCGCGAGATCCCGCGAGATCGCGAGATCGTGACCTGGCTGAAGTCGGACGCTCAACCGACTGCGCCACCCCGGCGCCCCAGGAAGCCATTTTCAAAAGCCACGTCCCCTGACCTTGCCGTTCACCTCTTTTTTCTGCTTTCACTCTAAGGCTGTGGTGGTAAACCCTGGTAGCCGTTAGAAACATCTGGGGTGGGGCGCCTGGGTGGCTCAGTCGCTTAAGGATCTGACTTCGGCTCAGGTCACGATCTCGTGGGTTCGAGCCCCGCGTCGGGCTCTGTGCTGACAGCTCGGAGCCTGGAGCCTGCTTCCGATTCTGTCTCTGTCTCTCTCTGCCCCTCCTCCCTCCCCCTGCTCGCATACTCACATGCACTCTTTCTCTCAAATATAAATAGACATTAACACCCCCCCCCCCCATAAACACTCCTGCTTATGAGAATTCGGTTACTTAACTCTCACAACAACCCCCGAAGGAGGACTCTTGTCCTTATTTTTAGATGAGGAAATCGAGGTCCAGAGAGATGACTTGGTACCTCGTGCAGGCCAGCTCCTTAGCGGCAGAGCCCGGATTTGAACGCAAGCCTGAGCTCCCTGAACCCGAGTCTGTCCAGGGTCCCTGGGACGGCTGGGTCTGTGCCCTACTCTCCCCAGCGGGTTGATGGAGAGTCGTTGCTGTCGCTCAAGGCGACCACAGGGTCTGTGGCTGCGGCCCCACCCCCACCCCCACCCCGGCTGCACCAGGTCAGCGGGAACGGGCAGGGGGCACCTGGGGGGCCCGGCAGTGGGCTGGCTGGGACGCTGAGCCACGAGCGTGAGAGCCAGCTACTAACGAGCTTTCGGTGCCCGTGTGCTTTCTTCCTTTCTAGTGGAGCACGACAAAGAGTTCTTCCACCCACGTTACCACCACCGGGAGTTCCGGTTTGATCTTTCCAAGATCCCAGAAGGGGAAGCCGTGACCGCAGCCGAATTCCGAATCTACAAGGACTACATCCGGGAACGCTTCGATAATGAGACGTTCCGGATCAGCGTTTACCAGGTGCTTCAGGAGCACTTGGGCAGGTGGGTGCTGTGACGGGTCCCCGGGAGGCGTCCTGAGCTTCCCTCAGTGGCAGAGGAAGACGGGGGTGGCGGCCAGGGGATGGGGCCGGTTTGGGGCAGGGGGCAGTCGCGGCTGCTTCCGTCACGGGTCACCAGCCGTGTGCCAGGCCCCCTCCACGGAATGTATTTTTTCAAGAAAGTTTATGGTGTATGTCGCTGTCTTAAAACTAGCCCCTGTCAGCAAATTGAGTTAGGAATCGGAGACAGCCAGGTGAGCCGCGTGGGTATTTATGGGGGGTCTGGGTCTGGCATGCGTTCATGGGCACCGAGGGGACGGGGGTAGGGAAGAGGGAGAAACATTTTGCGGGGAGGCCTACCCTGTGCCTCACTGCGAACCCCAGCCCATGATGTCAGGCAAGCAATGAAGGTGGCCATTTGTAATAAAATGTTAGGGGAGCAGAACCTAAGTAACCAGGCAGAGAGAGACCTGAGCCTTCGGAGAATCACGAAGTCAGGAACCAAAATGTTGCATTGATTTAGTTTTGAGGTCTCCCGGGGGGTAAGAAGGCTGAGACGGGCTGGAGCATTGAACAAGGACATAAGGGGCTCCCGAGGTGGATGTGACCCAGGCGGTGACACCCAGCGGTTGGCTTTCAAGATGTCTCAGGCTGGCAGACTTTTATCGTCTTTTATTGTCGCCTGATGCCATTTCGTTAGTAACTAATGGAGGAATTCATGGCGCCTCCTGAGGGACAGCCCTTATTTGCATGTGCAGCGGGAATGGGGACCTGTCACACTAGGGACCTAGGAACCTTCGCCACCTCCCCAAGCACCGCCATGTTAGGGGTCGTCTTAAACACTAAGAAAACCGAACTCTTCTTTTCTTATTTCCACTGGTTTGCATGTGTAACCTCATTCCGCATGCATCATAGCCCTCTGGGATGGGGACTCCTCAGTGACGTGGGGAGAATTAAGAGCTAAGAGCAAAGGGTGTGCCGTTTCCCCCCACCACCCAGAGAGAAAGTGGCCAAATTAGGGCTTGAGCCGGGGGGGGGGGGGGTATACAGAAAGTGTTTCTTTTGAAGATACAGGTTTGAGTAGCTAAGACGCGCGGACGTCATAAAATTCAGACGCGAGAAAAGCAACGAACGTGAACGTTGAAGCTCCCGCCCAGCTCTGAGTCCCAGGGGCCCGTCTCTCAGGCAGCCTCAAGTTCAGTGCCGTGAGCTTCCTTGAATCCGCAAACACGTGTGTGCGAGAGTGTGTGTCTTTCCAGGGGGCGTCTCTTCATATTCTCCCTCCTGCACCTTGCTTTCTTCGCCTCACAGCAAGCCTTGGGCGATCCCGGGTGGGTTCACACAGAACGTCCTTTTTCTCTCTGCCACCATGCCGTGAGGGACTTAGCCAGCTTCCTGCATGTGCGTGGCGGGTTCCCCACCTCTCTGTGTTACAGGCGGACGACACGTTTTTTTCAGGGACGCATTATTTCACGTCCGTCGTGTCTGTCGGATACGGCTCTAGAAACAGACTTGTGCGGTCCGAGGGTACACGCATCGGCAACTGATAGGTTTTGCTGAACGGCTGTCCTCGGAGGTCATGTCCGTTTATACCAACCACGTAGGAGAGGAGGCCTGTTTCCCAAGCGCTCAGGACGCCGTCTCTCATCGAACTGTTTGGTCTCTGTCAGTCTGACGGGCGACAAGTGGTATCTCAGTGTGGACGAAATTTGCACTTTAGAGCCCCCACTGGGACGCAGTGCCCTACACGCCGTCCTGGAGGGGACGGTACCAGAAAGGGACGTGGTGTGGCGTGGGGGAGCTGGCACCCGGTCCTGGCAGTCGCCTCCGAATCTGACTGTGGACACTCAGGTGCCCCAGGTAACCCTGACGGCCTGTGCCCTGGCCCCCAGACTCATAGGAAGAAGCGTGGCGTTCATTCTGGGGGTGCGACACACGTTTGCTCCGTTCGCTCACAGATTGCCCCCGGACTCTTGAACAAAACCAGATGTTTGACTTTTCTCGTGAAGGCTGATGAGCCGGAGGCGAGGCAGAGGCCGTTGGTCGATAGCGCTCCGTTGCCCCCTTGTGCAGAAACCCCGAGTGAGCCCGGCTCGCTCCCCAGCCCTCCTGGCAAGCCCCCCACACGTGCCTCAGAAATCTCCATCAAGAGGCTTAACCTCCGGAGTGTGGCTGCTCCGAGTGGGTCTGGCTGAACGCATCCGCGAGGCTTGGCGGCTGGCACCTGTGGTGCTCTTTCTCCGGTCCCCGTGCAGGAGCGCGGTGGCCCTTCCCTGGCCGCCGGTCCCCGGGGGTTCTGGCCGGGATGCCGCCCCTTCTCGTGAGCGGGAACCTGCTCCAGGACTGCCGGCTCGCACCCTCCGGTGCCGGGCTTGGTGCCAGGGGTGTCGTCACCCGCCGGTCCCTGCACTGCTGGGGGCCGCTGGAGGCTGAGAGCGGCAAGCCCGGCTTGACGGGCACGGGACCGCCTTCGTGGAGGTGCGAGGCCCCTGCACTTGGACAGAGACGTGTGAGCCCAGCGATTTGTTGCTTCCACCGCCTTGAGCGTCCAGGTGCCGGCCTCAGAACTGGACCGTGGGGACGAGCAAGCTCAGATCACGAGGGCAGGGCCCACCTGAATGGTGGCTGAGGAGTGACCTAGGTTTCTGGGGCGTCCTGATGGAGTACTGCGAGGACAGTAGAGACGTGCTCAGTGCCGGAGGCTAGTCGTCTGAAGTCAAGGCAGGGCCGTGCTCCCTCGGAAGCCTTTGGGAGGTGGTGGGGGGGCCCTTCCCGCCTCTGCCAGCTTCCGGGGGTGGCTCTCCACTGTCGGTGCCCTTGGCTTCCAGCTGCGTCCGTTCCCTCTACCCTGTTGCCGCGTGGCTCTCTCAGAAGGAAACCAGTCATCTCGAATTAGGGGCCCGCCTTCCTCCAGTATGACCTCATCTTACTCCACGGAGGGTCTGCAAAGACCCCCTTTCCAACCAAGGTCACACTCCTAGGTCCCGGGGGGAGGACTTGAGCGGATACAGTCCTCCCCGCGACGGGGTAGAGAAGGTGGATGGGAAACAAACGGGCCGCGTGGCCTGGCAGAGTGCTAGTGGTCATTGATGGCCTTGCTGAGCTGGGGATGTTCGAGTGACAGGAAGGATCTGGCCACGGGGAGTGGGAGAGAGCGGGGAGAGTGTCTCAGGGGAACTGCAAAGGCCGTGGTCCTAAGTGAGGGACAAGTGCGGGTCGTGGGGAGGACAGAGGGACGAGATGCTGCCCGGGCAGGTGAGCCACTCAGTCCTCGCTTAATGGAACACGAGCCCTGGCCTCCCGTCCCCCTCTCTGCCTGTCTCAACCTGCTGGCACCGTGGGCACCTGTCCCATCCCGGATTGAGGCTGCTGCCCCCTCGACCCTGGCTTAGCTCCGTGGAGTGGCTCCAGAGGCCCCAGGGGAGGGGAGAAGGCCCACGTCACTGTGGTTGGATGAGGGATGGGTGGGACGGCTGTCCGTGGCTCCCTAGCAGGGGGCCAGGGTGGGTATGGCAGGTTGCCCCCGATGAGCAGCTTGGCCACAGGCAATCTGTGAGGCTATGAGCCTTGCTTTGGGTCCCCGACTCTGGGGGCGCTTGGCTTGCTGGGAGACCAAGTCCCTTATCAGCAAACGTTTGAGTACCCGCTGTGTGCCGTGCACCGGTGGGAGTAACCAGACCCACGTCCCTGCCCGCTAGGAGCTCACGATCCAGCGGAGGAGATAACATGACAGGTGCAAAGTAGCAAATAGGCGGGGAGTGGAGTGACAGGCGTGGGGAGGCAGGGGTTGGGGGAGGCGGGGAAAGGGAATGCTATCTTCAGATTTCCAAATTTCCTTTCCGTACCTGAGACAAGGAGACGAGAGCTCCATTCTCCAGAAGTTAAAAAGGTTAAAAAAAAATTTTTTTTAAATTATTTATCTCTTTTTCTGGGTGGGTGGTTGTTGTTGTTGTTGTTTTTTTTTTTTTTAATACAGAAGCAAAATGATTCTGTTGTGTAATTCCCCAGGTAGGATGGCCCGGCTAGTAAGAGTGTGGGTTCAAATACCAACACTATCTACCAGTAACCCTTGGGGCCTCAGTTTCTTCCTCTGTACAATGGGGATAGTAATTGCATCTACCTCCCAGGGTTGTGGTGAGGATAAAGTGGGTTAACATACTTATTTTTTATTTATTTATTCATTCATTTATTTATTTATTTATTTATTTATATTTTGAGACGGAGATAGAGCATAAGCGGGGGAGGGGCAGAGAGAGGGGGAGACACAGAATCCGAAGCAGGCTCCAGGGTCCAAGTTGTCAGCACCGAGCCCGACGCGGGGCTCGAACCCACGAACCGCGAGATCAGGACCTGAGCCAACGTCGGACGCTTAACCGACTGAGGCACCCAGGCGCCCCGACATACTTATTTAGAACATAGTAAGTGCTCAATAAAGGGTCACTGGGTTTAGATCATCACTACTGCCACCACCATCACCACCTTCTTCACTACGATCACCGTTGTCACAGGGTGACACAGAGAGACCCTCAGCACTGCTCCCCCCCCACCCCCCCGGCGAATCTCTTAGCTTCGAGGTCTCTGATGGCGATGAAGGCCTGAGCTTGTGTGGAGGCGGGGCCCCTGTTGGCGTTTCCCCAGCTCTGGCGGTGGGGTGGGGTTGGGGACACGCATCGTCAAGAGCTGATCCCCAGAGGAGCCCAGGTGCCGCCCCTGCCACCCCGCCGTGTGGCCAGCCTGCCCCCTCTGCTGAGGGGTCTGTGGCTTTGCTGCCACCAGCCGCCCAGCTGCGTGGAGCTGGACCATCTGGCTCCCTGGCGAGCCTCTGCCGGGGCTCCAGGGAGGCCCCGGGGTGCCGGGGATTAGCTGGCTTTGGGTTAGCCTCAGCGTCTCTCCCCTCGTGACAGCCACTTGCCACCAAGTCCTCTTGATCTCTCGGAATCCAGATTAAATTCCGATAATGAGCCGAGCTGGAGGCCTTCCATAGCCGTCGGGCCCTGCTTGCAGCTGGAGAGGCCGCCGGAGCCGCCCTTGGCGGCCTGCGGGATGAGTGGGGGCTGAGGGGCAGGCCTGGGGACGGGGGGGCCTTGGCTCCAGTGGCTTTGCCGGGGGAACTGGGGGGCCCAGGGATCGGGGCCCGCCCTCCTTTTCTGAACCCCAAGCCTCAGGCTGGACCGGCTGGGACCCGGCTCTCCAGAGCTGGATTCGCGTCCGTGTGGAGGTCGCACGACTGAACCAGTTTCGTTCCCGAACGCTGGACTGGGCCTTTCCATCCTGACCCCCTCCCAGCCCTCCCCGCAGAGGCCCCGGCTTGCCTCCCCCGCTCCCCCTCCCCAGCCCGTGCTGCCTCACCTGTGCGGGACACAGGTGCTCTGCGAGACAGGCCCTTGGGGGACCACAGGCCTGCCGGGGAGCAGCGCCTGTTCGAAGGGGGTCAGTGACTGCCAAGGTCGAGGTGGTGTTGGCAGCCATTGAAAACTGTCCCTCAGTCAGTCTCGGGGACTCGGGGTGCCGGGGGAGGGACCTGAGTGGTCCCCGAGGCCAAGGTTGGATCGGCCGCAGCCTGAGCCACCGAGGAGGAAGGAGCTGTCCCCGTGACGGGCTGGAGTGGGGACTGAGGGGCTGCTCGCCGAGGCGGCTGGCGGGCGAGCGGAGGGAAGAGGCGAGACTGTGTCCCTGTGCTGCCAGATGGGGGTCTTGGACACGCTTCCCCCCCGCGCCCCGGCCCTTCCCCGGGGACCCCCAGGGCTCCCAGCTGCCATCAAGGAGGGGGCATCCTGTCTCCTCAGCGGTGCCCTCACCCCTCCCAGAACTCTCAGACCTGCCACGGCTCTTACCTGTTCGTCTCGAGAGGGGAGCCCCGTAGCATTCTTGCCCTTAACAGTTCAGTGACGAGGCTCCCAGGATCTGGTGAAAACGTGGTCGAGTCTGCCCTTTGCGGGGGCAGGGCGAGGGGGGGCTGACCTTGTGCATTTCTGACAAGCTCCCAGGGGATGCCCTCGTGATTTCCATCCGTGGGAAGCAGGGACAAACTGCCTGCGTGCTGGGGGCAGAGACTGTCTTACTGGGAGAGCATCGGCGGCGGCAGGGCGCGGGTCGCCGGACCCTTCCCCAATCTCCCTCGTGTTAAAGGTTCAGGACTTGGGAGCGAGGCTCCGACGTATACCTGATTTTGAGCTGAGCATGTCTGGGCAGACGGATAGGGTCACCCACTAGACCACATCCCCACCTGTGTTCTAGGTTTGTCATCATTTGGTGCTTTCCGGATGTGACTGCGTGTGCTGGGCCTTTTAGCTTCATCGTGTTCCTTGGAAAAGATCCTAGGAAAACTTACTATCCCCATTTCCCAGGTGCAGAGGCTTCCTCAGAGAGAGGGCGTAACTTACCTGAGGTCACACAGCTAGGATGGGGCAGAGTTGGGACTTGAACTTGGGTCTCTGAGATTCCAGGGCTCACGTTCTCGGCCGCGGTGGCACTGTGGTGTTTCTCGCTGGTACTGATTCCCTCACGTGATTGGGATCCCCGAGCTCTGGTTCTCACCCTGGGCTGGGGGTGAGGATCACCTTGGGGTGGGGGGGTTGGGGGGGTGGGGGGCTTTTACAACTCCGGATACATCAGAGTCCCGAGGGTCGAGGCTGGGCATGTTTTTACAGCTTCCAGGCTGTGGGCAGGTGGCGAGAGCTCCCTTCTCTCTGGTCTGTGAGCCGTCGTATATGCCTGAGAGATGGAAGGGGACCGATTCCCTCCAGTCCGGGCCTCCATGTTCCCTTTTGCCTGGTCTTTCAACGATGACCGTTTTTCTTCACAGGACCGAACCCGAGTGCTGTCCAGACCCCGCTTCACAGTCTCAGCGGCACAGGCGAGCGGCTGGCTGAGGGTGGGGAGCCCTTCAGGCTCTGGCTCCAGAGGCTTCCGGAAGCTTCCGGAGCCTTTCTGCTGCTCCTCAAGGCCTACGTGCCTGGTTCCCCGTCTCCTGGCTTGCGCCTCCTTCCACTACACCTCAGCCCCAGGGCGTGAGCTCTGGTTTTGAGCTGCTTTTACAGAAGTTGCCGATTCAGCTCCCCAGTAGAATCTTCAGAGGGCAGGGAAGGGGCAGCTGGCTGCCTGGGCACCCACCGGCTGTTCCGGAAGGTCAGGGGAGAGCATGCCCGGGGCAGTCTGGTCAAGGACACCTAGGCAGGTCTTCTTGCTGCCTTTCTGTAATCCCAGCCCGGAGCTGCCTCAGCGGGAACCAAGTCCCCCGATGCCTCTCGGTCCCCCTTGGGGTCCTCTCCCGTGTCCAGAGGGACCTCTCTGGAAAAAGCCCGCATTCGGGGAAAACCCGCCGGGCGGAGACGGCCGGCACCGTGTCCAGTCCAGTTAGCGCCAACGGCGTCCTGCCCTGCGGGCTGACACTGGCGGGCCTTGGTGGTTTTTCTGATCTTCGGGCCTTTGTTTCCTTCCATAATTCATCCCAAGCCTGGCTTGGTGGGGAGGCGATGGTGACCGTTTCCGTCGGTCACATGCTCGCAACAGATCCGGTCAGTGCTTGGCAAAGCGCCCGCGTCCTCTCCTGCTCCGCACGATGACCTCGAGACGTCCGTGTTCTCCCGCTTGGTGGATGAGGTCGCCGGGGCGCAGAGTGGTCACATGAGCCTCCCAAGGTCACACGCTAGAGGCGGAATTCAAAACCAGGCAGTGGAAGTAAAACTCGGCACGCTGGAGCCCCACCTCGAGAATCCCCACGGACTCGGTCCTGGTGTCACCTTATCCTGACACTGACTTGCTCCCCGCCCTTGCTGTTCCCTTGAGGATCGGCGGGACCTCGGATGAGCCACTTCATCCATTTCATGGGGGTGCAGACTCCCGTCCCGCTCCCCCCCCCCCCAGGGGTTCGGGGGCTGTGGGGAAGTGCAGAGGCGTGGCAAGTAGGGCTCCCAAGGTGACTGGAAGGGTCTGGCCGTCTTTCTGCGAGGGGACACGAGCGATCCCAGCAAGGGGCACTTGAGAGGCGCCTCCTACCCATCCGCCCCAGTCTGACCACTCCAGGTGGGCTTAACACTTGGCGGCTAAGGTCACGGTGAGCACGGGTCCCCTTGCCTGCGGGCAAGGGCTGCTGCTGGGCACACCTGCATCGATTCGGCCGGTGCCTTCCATTTCGCCCACCCCTTCTTTTTTTCTTTTTAAGTTTACTTATTTATTTCGGGGGGGGGGGGTGGGGGGAGGAGGGGCAGAAAGAGGGAGAGACACAGAAGCCCAAGCAGGTTCTGCACTGACAGCTCAGAGCCTGACACGGGGCTCGAACTCACAAACCTTGAGATCATGACCTGAGCCGAAACCAAGAGGTGGACGCTCAACCGACCGAGCCCCCACCCCCACCCCCCAGGTGTGCCCTGGCCCTCCCCTTCTTGAGAACGCCCCTCTGAACGGAGAGAAGAGACGGCCACCTTCTTGAACAGCGATGATGACAAAGCTAGCTTCCTTGAGGACTTGCCAGGCGGCAGTCTGTGGTCCTTTGCATCACACCCCCCGAGGGAGGTACCACCAGGCAGCTCGGCTCACAGACCAGGACACTGAGGCACGGTGCCGGGTTAGGGAGTAAGGAAAGGAAGCTTGCATCTGCCTTTAGTCCCGTCGGGTTTTCTTCCTTGGCCGGCAGGTATGCATTTTCCTTTTCCTACACGGCAGTCCTAGGAGTTGGGTAATGGTGGGGAAATCCGGTTTCCTGCACGAGGAAACTGAGGCAGAGAAGACAAAAGACCTGGCCGGCTTATTCCACAAATCTGCGTAGTGAAGAGGGAAAGACGGGGGGGGGGGGGGGGCTCTGGAGACACCTGGATCCACCCCTGTTCCACCACTGGGAAGCTGCGTGAACTTGGGCCGGCGGGGGTTGGGGGGAGAAGGGAGGCGGCTCATGGACCCTGGCTGAGCCTCACCGGAGATCTGAGTGCCAGCTGCTGAGACGGCAGTTGCCCAACAGCAGGGGCGGGGACAGGTGCCTCGAGAGGGCAGGGGTTTGCTTTATTTGGCCCATTGTCATGTTCTTTGCGCCTGGAGTCTGACACAGAGCCGGCGCTCCGTAAAACCTGTGTGTGTGATTGCGTGAGGGAGCATCCGGCCTTCTGGGGCGTGGGCTTCCCGAATCCCGGGACCACGGCCGCCTCTTGCCTCGAGGTAGTCCCAGCACCTGAGCGGTCACCAGTGTGGAAACGCACGCCAACAGTTACCTGTTGGCTGAGCGAGTGCCCGCCGAGGAGCCCTAGTCCAGCCTCAGACCGGTCCGTCCTGGCGTGTTCTCTCTTCCGGAACTGAAACCTGAGAACGTCTTGTTTGCACACTTTCTTCGGCATCTGAGCCCAATTTCCAAAAAGTGAAAATTGCCCGTAATTATAATACTTTTCGATCTTAGGGACGTTTCCCTGTGATGATTATAATTATATTATTTAGAGCTGTGTGCCAGTGGGTACCCAAGGGTGGATTGGTTCTCGTCTGCAAATAGGGGACATGTCAGCGTGGGTGCCGCGGCCCTGGGTTTCCTACCCTGGAATGAATTTGGAGAGGATGGCTTTCGCATTGGGGGCTGGCTGTATAACTTGATCTGGCGCTTTAATTCCAAAAGCACTTCATACTTGGACCTCTGCTCGCCTATAGGAGCCTGTTTTTCCAAATGTATTAACATCTGTGTTTCATATCAGGGCCTGTAATTGCTTTAGCCTTTTTGGCAGGAGACAAAGAGAATTAATATTTTTCAATGTGGTCGTGAGCGGTCATCTGTAGCTGGGAAGAAAAGAACCCAGGGAGGACCGGGAAGGCAGGCTTACCAGGAAGATCATGTTTTAAAGGCGTCAACCGCGCTTGTGGTGGAAGTCCTCGGTTATTTCAAGTTCATGGCGGAAGGTAGCCATCCGGGCAAATGCTCAGGGCTCCTCCACACCCTGGGTCTCCCTTCCTCCGTCTTCTTGCCAGCCTGTCAGCACCATTTTCCTCTTTTCCCCTCACGATGCCCTTGGCTTTCCATCCTGCCGCTCCCAGGATGGCGGAAGGAAAGCAGACAGCCGGCCTGCACTCCCCCTCCTGCCCCTCCGGCATCCGAGGCAGGCATTGCTAATGGATCGCGGCACGCCCTCCAGCCTGATCCCCGGCACAGGCCTTCGCTTCGCGGAGCGGCCGAGTGATCAGCCGCGGAGGGAAGCCGGCCGGCCCCCGGTCTCAGGTCCGGTTTCCTGGAAGCTCACCCCGACACGAGAGTTACGGGTGAAAGTGAGTAATTAGAAAACGTTTCCGGCACGGAGAAGTGGGCGGGCAAAGGCTGGCCGCCAGGCGCCCTGAAGTCTCCGTGGCGGGACTGTGGCTCCCTCCGCCTGCAGGGGCTCCCGGAGACAGAGGTGCAGAGCTCTGCAGGTGTTGAGGCCTCCAGGTCCGTCAGTAGGGGTTAAGGGCGAGCGTCGCAGGCTTGGCAAGCCTGACCTGCCGTGGACTCAGTGCGCATCACCGTGTGAGGGTGGGTCGGGCCGTCCGGGGCCCTGCGGGCCTCCTGGCCTCTACCCGGGAGATGGCGCCACCAAGTTTCAGCAACCCCAAACGTGTCCAGACGTCGTCATATGCCCCCTGGGGGCCGAATGGCCCCCGAATGAGAAGCGCCCGGAGTGGAGCAGGGGGAGGTCGGTCCCCAGGCACTTCCACTCTAGATGTTGGTCGGCGAAGGGCATAGCTGGCGTGGGGGAGGGGAAGCTCATTGCCGCAGTGGAGCCTCTGAGGAGGATCTGAGATGCTGGGGTGCTGGACCAGCCCCAAGGGGTGCTGCTGGCTCTGACCCACGCTCGGAATACGAATTCTTCACCACCTCTGCCTTGTTCTTACTTTCCTGTTCATCTTGCTTACCGCCGTCTGCCCGTTAAAATACTGCTTAGCCCCTGCCGTGGCCTTGCTCACAGGCTTGTATCCTTCCACAGTCAGGGATGATGAGGCCCAAACCGAGGTGGCATCAGCACCACCTGGGAGCACATTTAAAGAGGAAAACAGAGGGGCACCTGGGTGGCTCAGCCAGTTAAAGGTCTGACTTCGAGTGGGGTCATGATCTCTCCGCTCGTGGGTTGGAGCCCAGTCGGGCTCTGTGCTGACAGCTCAGGACCTGGAACCTGCTTCGGATTCTGTGTCTCCCTCTTCCTCTGCCCCTTCCCTGTCTCTCCTTCAAAAATAAACATATTTTTTAAAAAAAGTTTTTTAAAAAAGAGGAAACTAGAGATTACCATTTTTTTTTAAGTTTATTTATTTTGAGAGAGAGAGGCAGAGACAGAGGGACAGAAAATTCCAAGCAGGCTCCGTGCTGTTAGTGCGGAGCCTGATGCGGCCCAGGGGCTCCATCCCACGACTGTGACATCATGATCTGAACCAAGCAGGGACTGGAAGTCTTCGTTTGTATTCTACTTTTTAAAAGTTTTATTTTAGAGCCGTTTTCGGTTCCCTGCAAAACTGAGGGGAAGGGACAGAACCTCTCCCGTTATCAACATCCCCAGCCAGAGTGGGACGCTTGTGACATTGGATGAACCTATTTGGACACATCATAATCACCCCAAGTGTGCTGTTTACACTAGGGGTCACCGGTGCTGGTGCACGTTCTCTGGGCTTGGATAAATGTACAATGATGTGTGTCCACCGTTACGCTGTCATACTGAACGTGTTCACTGCCCTAAAAATGCTTGGTGCTCTGCCTACTCCTCTCTCCCCTCCCCATCCTTGTTTTCATTGTCTTCATAATCTTATCTTTTCCAGAGCGTCCCGTAGTTGGAACCGTACAGGATGTAGGTGTTCGTATTGAGAACGAGCACCTAGGACTGGCTACATGATTTGTGAGACCTAAGGCAAAATGAAAAGGTCCTAAGGATTTCGAGACGGTGACGGCAGAGCGTTAAACCACGCACAGAGTCCTTCTGTATGGGGGACCCTGAGTGATGGGACAGGTGCCATGCCCGTGGGGCTGGCCCTGCAACGTCTCTGGGTGTGGATATCTGTCCGTTATCTCTGTGCATTTGGGTACCTTGCGTCTGCACCTTGATTCCGTGGTCTAGCTCCAACCTCATATACACAGACACACGAAGATGCACACACACGTACACATGCTTTCTGGTGTGGCCAGGTTGACATTTGCACCCCCTTTTTTTCTGGGGGCACCTTGTTTTCAGGCCTCTGCGTTTCTCACCGCATTTCCCTGTCCGTCCGGTCTTCTCCTCTCTTAATTCCCGCCCCTACACCCTCCCCCCACCAGCTTTTTAAGAAATACAATTTACTTTTTATTACTAGGTTTTTATTTATTTCCTTTTAAAGTTTATTTAATTATTTTGAGGGGGGGGGGGCAGAGAGAGAATCCCAAGTAGGATCCGTGCTGTCCGTGCAGAGCCTGATGGTGGGACTTGATCCCATGAACCGCGAGATCATGACCTGAGCTGAAGTCGGATGCTCAACCGACTGAGCCACCCGGGTGCCCCGATGTTTATTTATTTTTGAGAGAGAGAGAGAGAGAGGGCACGCACACGCATGAGTTGGGGAGGGGCAGAGAAAGAGGGAGACACAGAATCCGAAGCAGGCTCCAGGCTCCGAGCCGTCAGTACAGAGCCCGACACGGGGCTCGAACCCATGACCTGTGTGATCATGACCTGAGCCAAAGTCAGACACTTAACCCACGGAGCCACCCAGGTGCCCCCAACCCTACCTACTTTAACATCCAGCTCAAGTCCACCATTGTGCTCTCACTGCCTTTTGGACCTGGACATGTGGGGGTCAAAATCACTGGGTCCTCAGCTCGAGAGCCTTGTAACCTTTGGGGCTTTTAGCTACCGTCCCTCCAGTGCCTGGCACAGAGCAAATGCTTCTTGAGCGAAGACTAGACTATGAGAGTCTTTTAAAGAAGATGATTTTTTTCTTTCGGACTCTTTTTCAGAGCCTAGTTAAGGAATCTTTAAAAATGATACTTAGGCCCCAAAGCAGACTTTTTCTCCTCGACGTTGTGGGTTCAGGGATTTGCATTCAACCTTTGGCTCAGGGATTGGGCCCACAGGTGGGGGAAGGGGAGGAGGAGGAAGGGCAGGGTCGTTTGTGAGTCAGGTGGGACCAAGAGTCAGAACCAGGAGCCTCCGGGGCCGGCTTGTCAAGGGAAAGGAAATGGGGACTCTCGGAAAGCTTTAGCCGACAGAGCCCTGCTTCGGGTCCCTTTACAAACATCAGGGGGCCCGGGCGCACCTCTGGACCCTGAATTCCTGGGAGAACCCGTGAGGCCCAGTCTTGCTTCCTGGGCAGTAACGGGGGGCTGCTGCCTTCACCTTCCTCACTATCTCCTCGTCGCTCCTCCAGCCTATGGCGGCCCACCTTGGGGGATGGCTTCTGCCGCGTTGGTCTCGCCAGCTGTGGCCGTGGACAGAGCCTCTGTCCCTCCTCGGTGAGATGCCGCAGACCTGGATGCTCCTACCCAGCGCCGGCCCCTCCTGCTCCAGGGTCTTCTCTGACCCTGGGAATGTCTGCAGCCCACGGAGGAGCCAAGGCCCCCGGGAGCAGCCCCCCCGTTGCTGGTGGTCAGGGATAAATGGTGGATAAGTGCCCCAGCCTCCTGTCACTTGGGGAGCACCGTGCTGAGCTGTGTTCGCACCGTGTCCCCGGGGGGCTCAGGCGTGTGAGCCCCAGATGCACACCGCTTCCTGTTTGGGCTTTTTTTCCATCCCTGCCTCACCTCCAGGTGGTTCCTGGGGTCACCTCTCAGGCTACTTGCACTTAAGTCCTTGACTCAGGATGTGCTTTTGGGGGCGGGGGCGGCCCCTGAAATACGATGGAAGGTATGACACAGTGGCCATGAGGCATAGCGTGTGCTTATTACAAAGAGGGGGCTGTTTCCACAGCCTTCCGTCCAGCCTCCACTCTTCCGGTTAAGGATCCACGGTCGGGATGAAGTCTGAGACACCCCTTCCCACTCGGCATCGAGGTGCTCTGATCTGGCCTTTGTTTTCTGACCTCGAACTTGGTAATCGCGTTACGCGTTTCTGTCTGCACACCCAGCTGTCGGGCTCCCTTCTCTGCTGGCTGCTTCCTTCTCTTCGCGTCTCTGCCTCTGGGTTTGGAATCTTAAAACAGGCTGTGGTTCTTTTTCAAAAAAAAAAAAAAAAGAAAAAGAAAAAGAAAAAAGGCAGGAAAGATGACCCAGCAGGAAAACGGTGTTTATGTTGGTTTGTTTATTCCCTGACTGTGCGTGAAAGAGGCAGAATTTACCTCGTTCTATTTTGGTCTGGGGCTGGAGGCTGGAGGAAGTGGGGCCACCAGGGAAAGTCTCGAAAGATGAGTCTCCTGTCCGTGGTGTCTCGCCCGCCCGCCCCCAACGATGTGAGATGCACGCAGCTGCCAGCCTCGGGGGGTTTCCAGAGCCACCCCCAAGCCCCACGGTGCTCCCCACAAGGCCTGGTTTCTCTGGGGCGGCCCCGGGGCCCTTTCTGTTTCCCCGCAGATAGGTTCCCAGGCACTGAAGTCAGCAGCACGGCTCTCCTCTCGTCACTTGGTGTCTGGATGGCTCGTGCCTGGGTGAACGGAAGGAACGACAGGGTCTCCAGTTTCCGGAAACTCTGGGGCCCAAACCCTGGAGCCTTGAGCAAAGGGGGACAAGAGTCAGGTCCAAAAGTAAACTTGCAGTTGGCTTTTTTCCCAGCTGTGGCTTCCTGTCTGTCTGTGTCCTCCCGGCTCCCCCTGGACGCTTCCAGATAAAGGGGCCAGTGCTGACAGTGACAAGGGTGCAAATATGGGGGCGGTGAAGCCCAGACCACCAGGCAGTTTCCCACCGGGGGTCTGTTCGGGCAATCTGGTAGCCCCCCGGTTGCACAGGCAGGCCTGGAGGGTGGGGTGTGCAGTGCCCGAGGCTAATCAGCAGGTGTTGTCGGGAGCCTGGGTTCCCGGTGGGTACCGGGGTTGGGGTGGGGGGCAGTGGGCTGGGGGTGAATCCATTGCCGGAGGCGCTTGGGTCGTTTGGAAAAAAACATGGACTTTTCCTCTCTTACAGAAACATTTTTTTTTTTTTAAGTTTATTCATTCGGAGAGAGACAGAGCGCGCTGGTGGGGGAGGGGCAGAGAGGGGGAGAGAGAGAATCCCAGGCAGGCTCTGCTCTCAGCACAGAACCCAACACGGGGCTCGATCCCACAACTCCAGGATCATGACCTGAGCTGAAATCAAGAGTGAGACATTTCACCAGCCGAGCCACCCCGGTGCCCCGACTTTTCCTCTTTTAATAGCACAGATAACAGAAAGTGATCCCAGAGAGCCCCCTGGGCTGGTAAGAGGACTCTGAAGATACTCGCACGTTCACGCGACGTAAACTGGAGACCTACTGTGTGCTGTGCCGTGTGTTAGGTGCTGGGGCTGCAACAAATGGCTGGCAAAGCAGGACTGTTTCTTCCGGACTTAGGAGCTTGAGGTCTGGTAGGGAAACAGGGAAAGCCCAAAGAACCGTGCAAACGAACTTAAACCCCAGCCTGAGTTCTCGGAAGGGAGAGGCTCGGAGGGCGTCTAGAGATGGTGTGCCCATCAGGGCGTCGGCAGAAGCTTCCTTGGGGAGCCGAAGGCTGAGCAGGTGTGTTGGAGGTAAAAAGGTGAGGGACGGTGTTGCAGCGGCCGCACGTGCAGAGGCCTGGGGTAGGCTGGCGTCTGGTCCGGATGCGAGCCTGGAAGGAGGCTGGGGTGGCTGAGGCCGTGGGGGCCGGGCAGCGGGCGTGTGGGGTGACGGGGGGAACACATCAGGGAATTTTGGCTTTTTATTCTAAGAGCCACTAGAGGGTGGAAAGCAGGGCAGTTGTGTACTCAGATTTGAGCCGCGGAAAAGCCCTCGCAGGTTGCTGGGGGTGGGGCGGGGGTTGGGTAAGGACGGGTGGGAGTAGGACCCCCCCGCCCAGGCTTTCCCCCATCAGAAGCGTTGCTGGCTTCCCTGAGCCTCAGCCTCCCGCCTGTGGAAGGAGACAACAGCACCGACCTCTCAGGCTCCCTGGGTGACGGGGCGCCAGGCCCGTTCTAAGATCGTTGCACCTTGAGTGAGGGTCGGAACTTGGTTGTGAGCTCCTTGCTTTGGGGCTGGGGCAGCTTAAATCTGGGGTGGGGAAGATTCACGTTGACGAGGAGGTCCGCTCCGACCTGGAGCCTTGAGCCTTGGACGCTGGCGTGGCATCGGGAGTGCATCATTCTATGGAATCCATTTTTAGAACAATCCTCATAGTTCGCCCCACTTTGTAAGTAAAATGACACGAAAGACAGAAGCTGGCTTGTTCAGGGTCGCTCCACTGGGATTTTACTCTAACTTTCCTGGGACCCAAAGCCTTGTGTTGTAATGCCTACATCCCTGCCCGCCCAAAGTGTGGCCCAAGGACCAGCCTGGGGGATTCTTCGCCAAGTGGATCCTGGGCTCCGCTTAGACCTCCTGATTGTTTTCTCCTGCCGGTTGCTCCATCCCTGATCGGGGAGAACCTTCTATTTTTAGCCGACCTCCTCGTCCACCTCCTGCCCCCATGACCCATGTGTACGCACACATTTGAGAGACTCTTTATCACACACCAAGGTCAGAGTAGGCGTTTCTTTGCAGCAGGACTTCTCAGAGCCTTTAAAGAGCTAATGCACCTTAAGGAGCAATGATCCTGTGGTGCATTCCACCCTTGTTTGAGAGCCTTTTGATTTTTGACCCTCTCGTTTTGCTCTCTTGGGTGTTCTGTTAGCGGAGGCAGTTGTTGAGAGCTTGGTAAACACATCCGTCGTCTTACATATGGGGAAACTGAGGCCCAGCCCTTGATGGCTCCTGACTGACTTCCTGACTTTTGACAACATGGGCCTCCTGGACTGTGGACAGGAGTCTTGTTGACCCTCCTGCGAATGCCCAGGCGGGGGACGGGGGAAGGGAGAGAGACCGACTGACAGACAGACGGACAGATGGCCCCGGGGTGGGGAAACCGCGGGCTGGCGGCTCATGCTCCGGCCGTGGGAGGAGGCTATCGTGCTTCTTTGTGTGTTTTTCCACCTTCCTCCCAAATGACTTAATTTTAGCCTTCCTGGATGTGCGTATGGTCTTCACGAAAGTATTTAAAAAAAGCCTCTCTGACTTCATCTTCCTGTCCCAGGGATGCCAGGGACCGTTTGGGTAGCTTGGTAGAAAGGCAGGGCATTCCCCGAAGCCCCCGGGTGGGGTGCTGGGGAGCCGGGCTGGGTGCTCCCGAGCCTGGGGCTCTGGAGGGGCACTCCCCACGGCACCACGCCCCGGCTTCCTCCCTGGGCCCTTTGATCTCCTTCCCTGCAGGGCTGGTGTGCAGGTCCAGGTGCGAGCAGGGCTCTGCTGGCTTCCCAGCCTGACTCATCCTTTGCAGCAACATGCCTGCTCTCCCTCCGTGACTTCCTGTCAGCCTGGGGCTCCCCAGTGCGCGCCCTCCTGCTCTCCGGCTTCTGGGGGCACGTTCTCAAGGCTCAGCGGCGGTCAGGCGGTCAGTGACGTGCAGAGTTTGAAAGCGCCAGGCCCTACGGTGTTCCAAAGAGCCGCGGGCTGAGGGTGAGGGTCAGAGCAGGGGTGAGGGAGAGGAGGCTGCTGGTGATCCTTCATCGTGACTCACCCCCCGGCTGGAAACTTTTCCTAGCTTCCCAGTCCTCTTCAGACCAGAACCCACCCCCCCCACCCCCCCACCCCCCCGGGGCCGGAAGCTCTCCCCGCCTCTCTTACCTTGCCTCGCACACTCTGTTCCCTCTGCTGGAATGCCCTTCCCGCCCTCCTGGCTGCATTAGCCCTGCCCATCCCTCTGACCTGCCTCAGGAGACACTCTTTTCCTTCCTCTGGGGGTAACAGGGGACTCCTTCCCCTCCTTCGGGCCAACTGACCGGGATTTAATTGCCTTCGCCTTGTGAGGCACTCAGCCTCCGGAGTCCAAGCTCTGTCTCTGGCTGACAGAGCGGGTGTTGGGGGAGTGAGACTCCATTCATTCCTGTGGCTGCCGGACCACAAATTTAGTGGCTCGAACGCACACCCATTATGGATCTCGCTGAACTAACGTGAAGGTGCCCCAGGGCCACGGTCCTCCTGGAGGCCCCAAGGGAGGATCCGTTTCCTTGTCCTTTCCGGCTTCAGATGCCACCCCCATCGCTCGGCTCACGGGCTCCGGCCAACAGTTGCGTCCCTGTGACTCTGCGTCTGTCCTCACACCTCTGTCTCTGGCTGGCGCACCTGCACCACCCAGAATCCTCTCCCAGCTCAGCGTCCTTTGCCACATCTGCAGAGTGCCCTTGCCTGGACAGGTCACAGGTTCTGGGGATGAGGACATGGTCTTCCGGACTGGGGGGCGGGTGTTACTCTGCCCACCCCATAATCCGAAGTCCATTTCTCTCTGATGGGGGTCGCTTGGCACTGGGCCAGCCACATTCTCCTGGATTCTCTCCACGCCCACTGACCCCTGGGAGGATTCCTGGCTGGGTTGGGGGGGCCCGATGGGAGGGGTTATTCATGTCGCTTTCTGTCTGGGGTGTGCTCCTCATTGGCTGAAGACACTTTTTGTTTAACGTTTACTTATTCTTGAGAGAGGGAGAGCGAGAGAGAGACCGAGCGGGGGAGGGACAGAGAGAGAGGGAGACACAATCCAAAGCAGGCTCCAGGGTCCCAGCTGTCGGCATAGAGCCTGACGCGGGGGCTTGAACATACGAACCGCGAGATCACGACCTGAGCCGAAGTCAGACGTTTAACTGGCTGAGCCACCCAGGCACCCCATTAGCCCCTCATCTGTAAAGCAGGGGTCACAGCTCTGTACCCCGGTGAAGGAGGAAGGATTAGGTGGGAGAATGTCACTCAAGCCTGGTGGCACAGCCACTGCCCAGGCCTCAGTGTTGGGGTGCCGGGGCCCCTCGCTGCCGGGCAGGACTCCTGGAGAGACCCGGATGCCTCCCGATGTGGCCCTTCCAAACCCCGGCCGCGTGTGCTCCCCGAAGGTTGTGGGCTGTGTTCCTGAGGGACCCCAGGGGGGACAGCCAAGCTGGGAGTCGGGCTGTGACGGCACGAGCGGTTCCATCATACCCTACGCTGAGGCCCAGAGCTGGCTACCCCCACGCAGCCGCCCGTGGCCTGCACACAAAGTCTGGGTTTCGGCGCCGAAAATGGAAGCAGCGGGAAGAGATTTCCGAGGCCCCAGGCCGCTGGGACCCACCGGCGGGAGGGGGAGGCAGGAGGTGGAAGGAGGCCCGGTCCCCACAGTGCTGCAGGATTGAGGGAAAGAGGAGGGAAACTGGGTTCTGAGACAGGAGAGGGGCTCTCCAGTGCCAAGGCCGCGGGCACTGGGGAAGCTGGCTGGGATCTGTTTCCTGTGGCTCCTGCCCCTGCCAGGGGTCCCCCGGGGCCAGAGAAATCCTCCGGCTTCCAAGCTGGCCGTTGTGCGGGGCCCAGGGGCTGTATTCTGTGGGGGCTGTGTTTGCGTAGAGGGCCGATCTCTGAGGTCCTGGTCTGGGGGTGGTCCCCCCACATTTCCCCGAGGATCCCCACCGCTCTGGGAGGTGGGTCGTGGTGAGGCCCTGTAGATCACAGTCTCGGAATAGTTTCTAAGGAGCCAGAGGGCAAAAAAAAAAAAAAAAAAAAAGGACTTTCCACCTTCCCACGTTGGATTAAAAATACCCACTTTTCCAGCGTGGTGGAACTTTCCGGGGCAGGTGGGCTGTGAGGCACTGGAAATCGACTCTAGCCATGGCGTGTGGCCCTCCTGCTTCTCTCTGGGGCTTAGGTTTCGGCTGGTTCTCAGGGCTGGTTCTCTCCCAGGAGAGGAGGAGCCCACAGGCCCCGGCCACACACTGTTCCCAGGCCGGTGGTTAAATATTAACACCCCTCCGTGCCACGAAGCCGGGGTCACTGGCGGTTCAGGCCTCACAGGGAGCACGGCTTCAGGGGCTCCTGGGGGTCAGGAGGGAGAAGGTGACCTTCCGCCTCTTCTGTCCTCCTGCCGCTGCTTTCGTCGGAAGCAGCGGGAGAAGGTGAAGCGAGGCCACATCTGCATCTCAGCTCGGCTGCGCCCCTGTGCGCTTGGAGGGGTGGGCACGTTGTCCATACCCACGAACGGGGGCTGAGAGCCGGGCCAGCGCCCCCTCCCCGGTTCGTAATGCGGATCAGGCCGAGCGGGGAAGTAGGGCTGCCCCGCGGAGATCTGGCTTCTTCCAGAAACGGAAACAACGTGCCAGGGGCTCCTTGGGGGGCTCAGTGGGTTAAGTGTCCAACTCTTGGTTTCGGCTCAGGTCAGGGTCTCTCGGTTCGCGGGTTCGAGCCCCACGTCGGGCTCTGCACTGCCGTCGCGGAGCCTGCTCGGGATCCTCTCTCTCCCCCTCTCCCTGCCCCTCCCCCCCCTAAAAAATCAAAAAGTAAACCTGAACACATATTTAGAAGACACGGAACGGGCCAGCTGAATTGGGACAGCGTCGATGAACACGCGAGGAGGGGAGCCATTTGGGGGAGAGTTGTAGCTGAGACACGGCGGGTGGGCGTGGGAACCTGAGCATACTATTAGCATGATGGCTCTTTGCTCCGTGTTTCAGGCCTACGTTGGCTCTACCCGCTTCAAACAACACAGCTTTATTGAGAGAGAAATCGCATTCCGTACAACTCACCCTTGTGGAGCCTACCGTTCGGTGGTCTTTAGTCCGTTCAGAGGTCTGCGGCCATTTCCACTGTTCCACGTGTTCATAAGCCCAAAAGGAAAGTCCGTACCCACCAGCACCCCCCGGCCCCCCACCCGGCCCCTCCCCAGCCACCGCTCGTCTTCCTGATTCTCTGTGAATTTCTCCCCGCGTGCGGTCGCGTGGCCGCCTTCCTTTACCCGGCAGGATGATTTCAGAGTTCGCCCATCTTACCAGCCGGTTCTTTATTCCTTCTTACCGCCAAGTAATTTTCCGTGGCGTGGATTTACCACACTTTGTTTATCCACGTAGCAGTTGATGGGTATTTGAGTTGTTCACACTCTTTGGGGCCATGTTACAAATAACGCTGCCGTGAACCTCGGCGTGTCGGATTTTGTGTGGGTCTGTGTGCACGTTTCACGTCCCCACGAGTGGTGTAGGAGCGCTGTGGTTACCGCGTATCCTTGCCAACACTTGTTACCGTCTGTGTTTTTGGTTTTAGCCGTCCTAGCGGGCGTGAGGGGCTGTCTTACTGTGGTTCTGCGTCGCATTTCCCTAGCGGCTGGCAATATTATCTTCCTTCCGCGTGCTCACCGGCCATTGGTAGGTCTTTGTAGAGCTGCCGTTGACATGGGCCTTGTCCGTTGTTGGAGTCCGTGGCGGACGAGCTTTCCCCACCTTGTCCTGTGCCATTTTCTTGACTGATTTGTATATAAGCAGGAATTGTCCATTGATAGTTTGTCAATTTTGGTAAAGGTAGTGCAAAACCATTTGGGATTTGGGGGTGAGAAAGGCTATTTATTCCTGTTTCAATTCTTTTTTTTTTTTTTTTTTGAGAGATTGCGAGTGGGGGGCACACTTGTGCAAGTCAGGGAGGGGGCAGAGGGAGAAAGAGAGAGAGAGAGAGAGAGAGATTGAGAGAGAGAGAATCTCAGGCAGGTTCCATGCCCAGCACGGAGCCTGATGAGGGGCTCGATCCCACAACCCTGGGATCATGACCTGGGCTGAAACCAAGAGTTGGACACTCACCCGACTAAGCCACCCAGATGCCCTGCGTGTTCCAATTCTCAACGCATTTAGTTTGGCTCGAATTCTCTGTTTGTTTTTTTCCGCCATTTTTAGTATCTTGTATTTCTCCAGAAACACTCGTGCTACGCATTCTGTTTTATAGGACCTTTTTGCTTGGTACCCTATTTCCCCCTTGTCAAGAAGTGTTGATTTATGTGGTCCTTAGAATCAGCTTCATGGGACTTGTGTGCGCCGTAAGGTTTTACTAATGTCTCTTAGTAAGTAGATGGTTTGCGGTTTTTCTGTAATGCGGCGTGACTGGTTTTGGGGTCCTCTCTCTGGGAGGGACGGCCTCCCCACAACACAGCGGCTGAATCGGCAGAGTCCTATTTTGCTCAGAAATCCAGGCAGGGCTCAGCTGGGAGGTTCTCATATTTTCCGTAGGGTCTGCTGTGGTCACTGACGAAGCTGGCAGCTTGGCTGGGCCAGGGACACCCAAGATGGCACCTTGTCTGGGGGCTGGCTTGGCTTCTCTCTCTCTCTCTCTCTCTCTCTCTCTCTCTCTCTCTCTCTTTTCCAGACCCTCTTCCCCCATGGCTTCTGCCCCCTTCCACGTGGTCCCTCTTTCCAGCACAGCAGCCAGATTTCTTGATCCAGTGGCGAGCTTCCCAGAGAGCAAAGCCAGAGCTGCTGAGCCCCTTACATTTTAGTCCCCAGCCTAGCCGGGCCTCGCTTCCACTGGGTCCCACCGGTCACAGCAAGTGGCAAAGTCGGCCCAGACTTCAGAGGTGGGAAACAGACCCCACTGACTTACGGGGGAGCTCCATGTGGGGGCAACGGTGGGAGGAGTTGCCGGTGGCCCTATTTGCAGAAAACCTACAACTGTGAACATGCTAATGCAGTTGCCTGATGCACTTTGGAGTCCCAAGTGAACATTCTTTGAATGGATACGTGGTCTGTTGACTTGTGGCTCTTGGGAAGTCACGGAACGTCTGGGGCCAAGGCAGGTTGAGTTCCGCGGTCTCGCAGGGAACCAGCCCCTGCATGGCTCACATAAGCCCAGGGAGGCCCCGCGGAGCCTTGAGAGTCTGGTGCTGAGCTGGTCTTCACTTGGGTCTCCCCGTCGCCGAAGAAGGTCGCGTTATCCCCATTTGACAGAAGAGGAGACTGAGGCCCAGGGATCGGCTGGCTGGACCTACTCTCCTCCCTTCCCCCCCACCCAGACCTCATACCCGTCTAGTATTTTCTCTGCTCCGCTGCTGTGCTGTGATGGGAACGTGTGTGAACGCAGCATCCGACCACCTCCCGTGTCTCTTGTCCTCTGGTGAGAGGGTGATTTAAGGACGTGCCAGGGCTCGTGTGCTCAGACTTCCGATGCTGTGCCCGGTCCTGTCACTTACCAGGTCACTCGGATGGACAGTTGGCTTCGCCTCTCTGGAGCTCACCGTCCTCATCTGTAAAATGGGAACACCACTCTTACCATCGGGAGCCCCAGTGAACTGACGGGAGGAAAGCGCCGGGGCGGGGGCGGGGGTGGGGGCGGGGAGGGTGGCTTTCACCCTGAGCCTTTTTGGCCTCTGCTCACGCCTGGGCCGGCTCCAGGAGGCCAGCGTGTTCAGGGTAAATGCCACGTCACCGAGGGCTTCTCTGGTTCCTCCTCTGCGTGAGAACCGCTGTGCTCTGATAAGATGCTCGAGGTGCTGGCCGGAAATGGCCAGTCGCCCACCTTTCCCTCCAGACTTGGTTGCAGAGTGACGTCTCCGTTGCTTCGTCCGGGCCCGCCTCGTGCCCGGACCGTCGGGGCAGAAGCAAAGCCCGTGTCCGCGTCCCGCTCTCCCCGCCTCGCCAAGGCTCTCCTGCCCCAGTGCCTTCGAAGACGACTTTGGCCCTGCCAAGCCGGCCTGGAACAGACTGCAGCCTGTGGCTTGGGGGCGGGGAGTCGGTGCGTTCCCGCTGATTCACGGATGAGTCAACGCTCCCTGTAACATCTGGCGCAGGGTGTCACGGCCTGTAAGATGAACGTTCAGTATCGTTTGGCAAGGCGTTCACCGTTCGAAGGCCTGATCCTATGGCCCTAAGTGACTCCTCGTGGTGTTTTCCTGTCCGTGAGGGCCTCTCCAGATATCTGGTCGCGTTTTCTTGCAAACAGCGGCGTCCAGCAGAGTCACACCCCCCCCCCCCCCGCCCCAGGTTTGCGACTTCCGTGCTGTGGTGTGGACGCCTCCCGCGAGGGCCCCAGGAGCCTGTGGGAACAGGGGAGCTGTGCTGGCTCGGAGCGGTGTTTCTTCTCTGCCTGTGGCTCGTTGGGAGCAGCTGACTGGTTCCCTGACGATGTTGGCAGCGATGCATGGCCAGCGGAGCCATCGAGGCACACGGGGGGCGAAGACGGCGGGAAACTCTCCTTTGTAAGCTGGCGATCTGCCTGGAACATCCCCCAAAGCAGTTCTGAATCTGCCTGTAACGGGGCGCCGGGCAGAGGTGGAAGTAAAGCAGTCAGGAAAGACTATCTTGTCGTTTTTGTTCAGTTCAGACGTGCCAGTCAAAGCGAGGGTCTTCAGAAAGACTTCGGGGCTCCAAAAAGCCGTCCCTGGGGCGCCTGGGTGGCTCAGCTGGCTGGGCGCTGACTTGTGCTCAGGTCACGATCTCGCGCTCCGTGAGTTCAAGCCCCGCGTCGGGCTCCGTGCTGCCAGCTCGGAGCCCGGAGCCGGCTTCCGATTCTGTGTTGCGTCTCTCTCTCTGCCCCTCCCCTGCTCGTGCTCTGTCTCTCGCTCTGTCTCGAAAAGACATAAAGATTTTCAAAAATTTTAAATTGCTTAAAAAGGACAAATACAAATAAAATGAAAAGCTGTCCTTGCCTCCATAATCTCTCTGCGTTAGCGAGGGGACTGAGATCCTCGGGGACTTCCGAGTGGCTGGCCGAGACGCTGCACCGTCTGTTGGCCGGGAGATCGGCAGTCCTGTTTCTTGCACACGCACTGTAGAACATACCTCAGCATTTTCTGAGTCGGGTTCCGGCCATCGTTGGGTGTCCCTTAAAAAGTGGGATGTTAGGGGAGGTGGAGGGGGATGACCCCCCCTCCCCCGCCCCGTTTCTGTCTTCTGGTCCGGATGATGCTGTCTCTGTGGAGCGCCCAGCCCTCCCATGGCCAAGGGCTGGGCACCAACTCGACTAAGACAACCGGGTTCTCTGCTCTCAGACTTTGGGATGGGGCGATGCATAGAGAGAACTAGAACTCAAGCTCCTGCCTTCGACAGCTGGGCCGGATGAGACACCCTGCACCCTCACACTTGCCTTGGCTCGTGCTGCTTCCCCATCCCTGTGTAGGCTTTTCTGAGTGACCTGTTCACCTCCCCATATGTTTCCAGTGGGTTCTGCGATAAAGGAAATTGAAACACCGGCTAAAGTCACTGATCTAGTTTCTGCTTGCCTTCTCACGACTCTCATATACATTAAGGGGCTTGGTACATGTCTAATTTAGCGTTACGGCACGCAGCAGAGTAGAATTCGGCCGACCTCACAAACGTGGAGTCTCCGGGCCACACAGAAGAGGGATGACGGGAGATGTGTCCCTCATCTAAGGTGGGGGGGGCGTCTGCTCCTCGGTGCCAGCCGATGGCTTAATGGCTTGTATTACAATGAGTTTGATTTGCCAGAGGTTCTGAAGTGAGGACAATCACACCTGAGCAACGGCAGCGTCCAGATGAACCGCGTGCGTCCCTGGTTGCAAGCTTTGACTGGCAGGTGGTCTGGTTGGATTTCGATCCCGCCTCGACCGCGTTTCAGCACACAGTGACCCCTGCAGTCCCGGGCAAACAGCTCTGCCTTTCTGAGCCTCAGTCTTGAGATCTGCACAATGGCACACGTAATTTTGTCCACCTCATAGAGTTGTTGTAAGGATTCAGTGCTGCTGGGATGCTGGTCAGGCATTTCAGCCCAGAGCCTGGCACGTGGTAAGTGCTCAATAAACAGTCACTCGATCTCAGGCCTTTACGTGTGAGCAGAGAAAATTCGCCTTACTTCCCAGGAAAATTAGATCACTCTGGGTATGGTGCAGATGGTCGACGCCCCAGGGCAGGGGCTGGTTAGGGTGTCGTTCGCTGTTGTACCCCAGTGTCTGGCACAGTGTGGGGGTTGAAAATTTTTAACTGATTGTTGAAGGACTCAAAATGTTGAAACTTTCAATTCTTACGAGTAAAAGTGTGCAGAATGTCATGAGACGTTGTATACTACAATTCTATTAACAATGAATGTAAAAATTCACCCATCCATCCATCCATCCATCCAACCATTCATTCATCCATCTATCTATCCATCCACCCACAATCCACCTATCCATCGTCCACGCATCTATCCATCCATCCATCCATCCATCCATCCGTCCCACCATCTATCTGTCCATCTATCCAGTCATCCATCCATCCATCCATCCAACCATTCATTCATCCATCTATCCATCCATCCACCCACCCATCCACCTATCCATCATCCACCCATCTACCCATCTACCCATCCATCCATCCAACCATCCAACCATCCATCCATCCATCCATCCATCCACCACCCCTCCATCCATTCACCCATCCAACCATCCATCCATCCA
>NW_024412463.1:7083312-7141170 GCF_014898765.1 Herpailurus yagouaroundi | reverse complement strand
ATCCATCTACCCCTCTATCTATCCATCCATCCATCCATCCATCCATCCACCCATCCATCCATCTATCCATCCATCCATCCACCCATCCATCCATCTATCCATCCATCCATCCACCCCTCTACCCATCCGTCCATCCATCCATCCACCCATCCACCTATCCTCCATCCACTACAACATCAGTTGTAGTTTTACCCATTTTGCTACTGCAAAATGTGAGAGAGAACATTAAAGCATTGTCTCCATTAATGCCCATCTAGGCGTCCACCACCTCATACGTGGTGGGTTTAGGAGGAAGTTGCACGGCATGCAAATGAGGAGTGTGTGTACCGGTGCTCGGTTGCCTGAGATCACACCCCAACTCCTGCCTAAATGACCTGGGGCAAGTCATGGTTTTACCATAATCGTGGCGATGATAATATCCCTACACCTTAGGGTCGTGAGAATTGAGTGAGGTAATATGTGTATTCCAGGCCATGCACCATCCAGGCAAATGGTGAGTAATCCAAAAAATGTGAGCTTCTATTCCCTGAGAGTTCAGGCAACACAGAGGCTGCAAATGCCTGCCTTCCTGTACTGTCTCCCATCGGGATCCCCCCTAACAAGTGTGAAGGGTGAGCTCGCCTTGGAGCAGCACCCTGTCCCCTGCGTGCATTCTCTGTGCCCCTTCTACACTCCCTTTTTCCATCACAGCTACTAAGGGGTCTTCAGCCCTGGATCTTGCTCTGATGTACCCGCTTCTGGGGGCCCGGTGGACCTCCTCCCACCTCCCCTACTCCCCACGGTCCTTCTGTCCAACGGCGGCCGGCTGGTGACAAGGCTGACCGAGCCATGACCTGCCATGCCTCGTGTCTCTCCTCCTCTTTTGTAGGGAGTCAGACCTGTTCCTGCTGGACAGCCGCACGCTCTGGGCCTCGGAGGAGGGCTGGCTGGTGTTCGACATCACGGCCACCAGCAACCACTGGGTGGTCAACCCGCGGCACAATCTGGGCCTGCAGCTCTGCGTGGAGACCTTGGACGGTAGGTGTCCTGTCACCACCCCTCTGGTTCCGACACAGCCTGTGCTCCTGGACTCACGTAGGAGCTCAGCAGCAAGTTCATGCTTGTTCCCATCCAGGGAGGGCTCGCTCCTCCGACCCCCACCAAGCAGCGCTCGCTGTCCGCGTTTTGATCCCAAGCAAGAGTAGCACCTGCCCCTTTGCAGGAGACGATGACACCGTTGGCCACACCGGGTTGGGCGAGGCCTCATTGTGCAGAGCAAGGTCTCCGCACCAGCGGGCTGGACATCCTCGTGGAAACACAGACTCTGGCCCGTCCCAGGCCTGCACTGTTAAAACCGGCACTTTATTTAAAAAAAAAAAAATGTTTTTTTTTCTAACGTTTTATTTATTTTTGAGACAGGGAGAGACAGAGCATGAACGGAGGAGGGTCAGAGAGAGGGAGACACAGAATCTGAAACAGGCTCCAGGCTCTGAGCCGTCAGCCCAGAGCCCGACGCGGGCTCGAACTCCTGGACGGCGAGATCATGACCTGAGCCAAAGTTGGTCGCTCAACCGACTGAGCCACCCAGGCGCCCCTAAAACCGGCACTTTAAAAAAATTTTTTTTTTACATTTATTTATTTTTGATAGAGACAGAGCACAAGTGGGGGAGGGGCAGAGAGAGAGGGAGACACAGAGTCCAAAGCAGGCTCCAGGCTCCGAGCCGTCAGCACAGAGCCTGACCCGGGGCTCGAACTCAAAAACCGCGAAATCACGACCTGAGCCGAAGTCGGACGCTCAACCGACTGAGCCACCCAGGCGTCCCTAGAACTGGCACTTTAACTGGAGCCCCAGGTGATGCCTGAGCGCACATAACTGTGTGAGACGCGCTGATGCAGGCACCCCAACCTGGGGATATGGGACATCCTGGGTGTCCCGTGCATGGCAGGATGTTGAACCGTGTCCCCGGCTCCTACCCACTAGAGGCCAGTCTGCCCAGAATGTCTCCAACTGTTACCGAATGTTCCCTGAAGAGCCACATTGCCCGTGGTTAAGGACCTCAGCCCTGGTGCAAGGCAGGAAGCCCCTTCCAGGAGACCCCGAGTGTGGTTCTGAGCCCCCAGTACTTGGAGACTCCGCTGTTGGCTGCGTTCCCCTGTGCTTTCCGCTCCCCGCCTTAGATCCCCCGTCTTTGACGAGGGCGGACAGACGGCGAGTGGGAGCCAGGGTGGGGTTAGCTGCGCCCATTTCTTCCCCCGAAATGTGTTTCTTATTAAGTTGGGGGGCGGCTCTGGGGTCGGTAGCTTCTTCCTTACGCCAGCTTTAAGGGAAAAAAAACACACACCCAAACGAAGAACACATTTATTTCAGGATGGGTAATACTTGCCAGTGGCTCCAAATTCAAGTTACAGATGCGTGCACCCGTGTGGACTGGCCCCGTGACCTCCTTCTGTAGCTGAACTCCACCTCCAGTGCCAATGCTGTTCCCATGGTAGTGGACATCTTTTCAGAGATGCCCTCTGGGGATTTACACCATCGCACGTAGATTCTGTGTTCCTTTTATTTATCTGTTTTCCCCTGCAGGCAGTACCATAGTCTAGACAGTGTTGGCCGCCTGGCTTTTTTTTCACCTGGAGACTCACCTTGAAGGTTGGGCCTTTTCAGCCGTTAAAGAGCTTCCCTGTTCGTGTGAAGGCTGTTGTGGGTTTGTGTACGTGTGGAGCGTTCGTAGCTCTTCCGCTCGCTTGCTGTGTGACTTTGGACAACGTCCCTAACCTTTCCCAGCCTCCTCATCCCCAACGCCCAGGGCTCCGGGGTGGTTCTGAGATTACGTGAGTTAATACAGAAGGGGTTTTAAAATAGTGCCCCAATGGGGCGCAGGGGGTGCAGCTCAGAGAGTCCGACTGTGGATCTCGGCTCAGGTCACGATCTCGTTGTTGGGGAGATCGAGCCTCGCGTCGGGCTCTGCGTGGACAGGTATGTGCCTGCCTGGGATTCTCTCCCTCCCTCTCGCTCTCTGCCCCTCACCTTCTCTCTCTCTCTCTCTCTCTGTCTGTAAAACAAACTAAAAACAAAGTTTTAATGATTAAAAAAGGGGTGCCTGGGTGGCTCAGTCGGTTAAGCGTCCTCGTCCGCTTGAGTGAGTGTAGCCCTGGGATAAATTCCTGAAAGGGACGCTGTCTGTGGTTTGGATCAATCAATACGCCCCCCCCCCCCAAGCAATGCACGAGGGCACCCGTTCCCCCTTCGTTGACGGGACACGTTTCCAAACTTGTCCGTCTTTGCTCATCAGGTAGGCGACAAATGGGACCCTGTAGGTTTGCTTTGCTTTTCTCTCTTACCTTTGAGGCTCAGCCCTTCCTCCTGTGCGTGGCCCGCAGCTTTCCTCCGTGTGCCATCCGTTCATACCCTCTGGTAGAGCGTTGGTCTTTTTCTTTATATTCTACGGACAGCTGGCCCTTGGTGCTGGGAGCTGCAAATTCCTTTGCCCGTTTTTACTTTTTCTTTTTACCGTGGTTAATGCCAGGGTTTACCCAACGGATTTAGGTGATGCGCCCAATTTGTATCGCCTTTTCGTTTCCGCCTCCTGGGCTTGGCCACTTTTCTTTCCCATCAGAGGCCACCGCTTTGGCCTCGGGCTGCCTTCTCTACCTGAGATTTGCCTAAGGCCACGTACCATGTGGGACGGGCCGCAGAGTTTAGGGCCACGCTTGTCCTGTTTCCAGTGGTTTGCTTTCTCCCGATGGAGCCCTCCCCCTCCCTCCCCTTCTCCATGACACTTAAGGTCGGGGGCGGGGGGGGGGAGGTGGGGGGGCGGTTCCTAGAAGTGCTGAAGTTTTCCATTGCTACATTTCGAGTTGGCAAGCTATATGTCTGATGGACCAAATTCAGCTTGCAGCCTGTTCTTCTGTGGCCTGTGAGCTAAGAATAGTCCTCACATTTCTAAATGGGCAAGATATCAAAAAAGAAAGACCATTTCATGACATGTAAACTTCTATGAAATTCACATTTTGGTGGTCACAAAGTTTTATTAGTACACAGCCACACTTACTGATTTACATATTGTCTAGGCCTCCTTTTGTGCTATCACAGCAGCGTTGAGTAGTTATGACAGAGACTCTGGTCCACAAAGCTGAAAATACTTCCTATTTTCCAATGATTATTTACAGGCAAAATGTGCAATCCCTGTTGTATGCCAGAACTTCTCAAACTGTGTTCTGCGAAGTGTTCAAGGATGTCCCGGGGTAAAGGAGAGCATTTATGATCAGTGAAGTGTGAGAAATGCTAGGTTGGAGACACTCAGCAGGTTTCTCTGCAGGACTTATCAGAACCTTTATTTTGCGAATGTCCATTGGGAGTTTCCTGATGGGGAATATAGCGTAGAGGAATTCCAAACGTATTTGGCAATAGAGTCATTCAACTCTGCTTTTTACTTACAAGCTTTTGAGGAGCAGATTGGGGGGGGGGGTGGTGAGGTTAAAAAATGAGGCTAAGGTAGGCTTGATCCCTTTCCCTGGACTTGTGGATCCTGGCTAGACCTTCCAACTTGACCTTAAGGGGTCCTGTGCTTCTCTGCCCTGCTGGCTCGAGGCGGCCCAAGTTTGGTTTTTCTCTCAAGGGACAACCAACCCTGTTCCCTTTAGTTTTTGCCACTGTCTTTCTCCCCCAAAGTCTGGGGCTTTGTACGCTTATTTCCTCCAGCTTCTGCTCCCCCCTAGCGTGAAGGGGAGGCTTGGCATCCACTGAGATGGCCTAGCCTGCTGGTTAAAGCTTGGGCTCAGGAGGCCAGACTCCCCGGGTTCAAATCCCACCTCGGCCGTGTGCAGCCATGTGACCCAGGGTGAGTCACTTAATGTCCCTCCTCTGGAAAGTGGGGTTAATAATAGTTTCCACCGTCCAGGGTGGTGGTGAAGGATCAGATGAGCTCATGCAAGTGAAGGGCTTAATTGCTCAGCTTGAGGGAGCAGCCGAGCACAGAGCGCTGTCTGCCGTGGTCCCTCGGAAGTCCCACCACGGGGCCTCGAGGCGGATGCCGCTGTTCAGCTCCTCATGGCACAGGGGAGGACGCCGAGGCCCCTGAGGGTGTGCGGCTCCCTCTTCTGGCGTCCGCCTGGGAACTCCTCTCCGTCTATGGTGGGGGGTGGGGTGTAGCCTGGTGGTCATAAGCT
Source organism: Herpailurus yagouaroundi (assembly GCF_014898765.1). Lineage (NCBI taxonomy): Eukaryota > Metazoa > Chordata > Mammalia > Carnivora > Felidae > Herpailurus > Herpailurus yagouaroundi. Next base: position 7,136,025 of record NW_024412463.1, on the reverse strand, counting down.
GCTGCCCAGAGTCAGGGCGAGGAGCAGAAGCTGTACCCCTGACCCCGGGCCCGTCTCCTCCCCGCCCGTCCCCTCCCACGCCGGGCACCGGTTGCTGGGCAGGGATGCCGCCCCCCGGGGACTTGGCCGGTCCGTCCAGGCACCGTACCTGCCACGGAGGCAAGTTTGGCCTGGCTGCCTGGGTCAGGGCAGGACCAGCCACTCAGCCCGCCAGGGAGGAGCCGAGGTATGCCGTGGCCAGTGGGGGCTGTGAATTTGGGGATCTTCTCGGGGATGAGATGAGAGGCAGGTGAGCCCGGCGGTTCTGAAACCACGGGCTCCTGGCTCTGCAGTTGTCCATCGGAATCCCCCCGGGGGTTCGTAGAGAATAGTGATTGCCGGCCCCCCCCCCCGCCCCCAGCACCGGGGCCTGGCCCAGGGCTGGCATGCTGGCCAAGCCGTGCCCTGTGTCCCGTTGGGGGGTACCTGCTGACCTGCTGGTAAGATGGCACCCAGGCCGAGCGCCCCGTTTGGGTTTCGGGTTTCACCCGCTTTGTGTTAAATGTCTGTACAGGTGCAACAGACGGGAGCCTGCCGGGGCGTCCGTGCGATCGGGGCTCTGTTTGCTGGCACCCCGCTGCTGTGTCACCTGCAGAAGCAGCCGGGTCCCTGCCCCCGCGGCTCTTGCTGAGCAGCGTAAAGTCCGTGAGCATCGCCACCTCCTGTGGCCCCCTCACCCCCCCCCCCCCGGGGCCAGCCGAGTTCCGGGCGTCTCTGGCCCTCGGGGAGGGGAGGGGAGGGGAGGGGAGGGGGCACCGGGTCAGGTACAGCATCTCGCCCTGGTCCAGACCCTAGCAGCATCTTGCAGCCCGCCGGGCGGCTGCCGGAACAGGGAGCCCGGGCCCTGTCGGGGGCCTCAGTTTCCACGCCCGTACAATGGGCATGATGCCAGCAGTGCTGGTGAGCTCGCCTCCATCCTGGCGAGGCACAGACGTCACAGGTCTCCTCTGAGAAGCTTGGTGCTTGATGTGGGGTGAGCCTCCCGCTCGCGGGGTCTCCAGATCCCTCCCGGGACCACCCAGGAAGCGGGCGTCCCGGTCCCTGTCCCTGCAGCCGCGCCTTCCCGTGGGTGCCCCCGGGGGCGGCCCGGCTGGGGCCCGTGCGGGGGAGAAGCTCGTAAACGCTCCGGGCACCTGTGGCTCATCAGGAGCCAACTGGGGAGCATCATCTCGTCAGAGGGCAGGACGCCGTGGGAAGGAGGGCCGGCGTCTTCCGATCTCTCCCTTCGTCCAGAAGGCAGGAGGAGCAGCGGCCGCCCCCAAGCCACCCAGGCTGTGCTCCCCGCTCCCGGGGCGGGTGGGAGAGGAGCCGAGCAACCCCCGACGGAGGGGTTCCGACGCGTTCCGGTGCCACCCGAGTGGAGGGCTGGCCCGCCGACCGAGGGGCCGTCCCTGTTGTGCCAGGCGGGCCGAACCCTCTCTGTGGGCCAGGCGGCCGGCGCGGGGCTCCCGCGCAGAGCAGAAGCGGGACAGGCCGGCGGCACCCCCGCGGACTCGGGAGCCGACAGCCCCAGTCCCTGCTCCTGGGGCAGCCGGTTCAGCCTCTCGATGCCTCGTCCTTTCGTCTGTTCCACGGGCGCGGTGATGGCCGGGAGGAAGACATGAGTGGATTTGTGGTAAAATGCTGAGTCCTGGGCCTGGCACCCTGGCCAACAGCACGTGTGCTCGAGATCGCCGTCGCTGTGCTCGCTGCTCGCGGTGGCCCGCCCGGGGGGTTGTCAGCAGGGGAGCAGGGGAGGAAACCGAGGCCCAGCAGGTGGGGTAACTTGCCTGAAGGCGCCCAGTTCCCTGGGCAGACCGGGGGCTCCGCCGCGGGTTCCCAGTCCGGCGCCCCCGACCTCGCTCTTTGCGGGACCGCGTCCGAGGAATGTGGTCAGCGGGGCCCAGGCCGGGGGAGGGTTGTGTGGTTCAGTGGGTGCCCGCCGGGTACACGGCCAGGCCGTCCGGACAGACAGCCCAGGACTGCCTCCCGGTCCCTCCTTGGGAACGAAGCTGTTTGGGAAGGAACCCGGAAGACCGTGGGCTTCCCGCAGGACCAACAGAAGCGGCCAGGGCTGCATCTGACCTTCGTGGACTCCTTCCTTCCATTAAAGAAAAAAAAAACACCAAAAATTATGTTCTATGACCACGTTAGTATAAAGATGAATATAATCCTGGCCAGATTAAAAATGAAAACATTTTCTGCGACCCCAAAAAGTTTGTGTTTTGTCTTCCGATTTTTTTTTTTTATTTTTTTTTTCAACGTTTTTATTTATTTTTGGGACAGAGAGAGACAGAGCATGAACGGGGGAGGGGCAGAGAGAGAGGGAGACACAGAATCGGAAACAGGCTCCAGGCTCCGAGCCATCAGCCCAGAGCCTGACGCGGGGCTCGAACTCACAGACCGCGAGATCGTGACCTGGCTGAAGTCGGACGCTTAACCGACTGCGCCACCCAGGCGCCCCTGTCTTCCGATTTTAAGAGACATTAAAACATTTTCACGGGCCCCTAAAAGTACCGTGGGCCTGGGCACGGTGCCCGCGGACAGCTTGGCCCCGGGCCCTGCCCCCCAGGCCAGAGAGCAACGCCGGACTCTCCCTGGCCCGTCAGACCTGCTTGTTAGAACCAGCCTCCCGCAGCTAAGAGCCTCTCCGCCTGCACTGGATACACGTTTCTTCACTCAACAAACATTTGATATGGCAGCGATTTGTTGTAGGCACCGGGGCTACGGCCTGAAGGATTTTGCCGTCACCTCGCCCACATTCTTGTAGGAAGGTGGAAAGCGGAGAGCCTGTATGCTGAGGGTCAAGGTTCAGGCTGTGAAGACAAGTTCAGAGCCTCGGAGGTTCCCAGGAGGGCTTCTGGCTGTTCTCCAGATCAGGGCCCATGGTTCTCCCGGGGCCGCCTTTCATCTCCAAGCTGCCGGGAGATGATGGAGACGTTGCTTTGGGCCAGAGATGCCTCTGTCCTTACAGACGTGAAAACACCTGGTCCCTTGTTCCCAAGACAAGGACTTCAGCATTTGTCCTTCTTTATAGGGTCCTCCTCCTCCCCCTTGTAGAGAGAAGAAATCACTGGGAGGTCCAGGAGGGCGACGTCTAGAAGCCCTACCCTTCCAGTTCAAGAGGACGATGAGGTGGCCTCCCTGGCCCGTCTCACACTTCTGAGGATTGCCAGGCATTTAAAGGATTGGGGGCGTACGCTGTCCCAAGTGCGATGCTCGGCTGGGACGGGACCAGGAGGTGAGCCGTTCGCCCAGGGCCGCTGGGGAGACAAAGCCCCAGAGAGCCGAGGTTGGTGACTGGTCCCGCCCCCAGCGCAGCTGGCTCCAAGGTGCCTTTGCCCTCGGTGTTGCTTCACATCCTGTTTCTCCAGAGGCCGAGCGAGAGAAAACAGGAGGCCTTGATGACCCAGAGGCTGGGAGGGGTCCTTCCAGGGCTGGGTGGGCAGCAGGGGCCGGGACAGCATTGGGTAATTGAGGCCAGGCAGATGTCACAAGCGTTAACTGCGTTCTCACTTGTCACTTGGGCCTTGGGCCATCGAGACAAGTGGCTGGAACCGGCGTTGTGCACAATCAACAAAGCGCATTCTTACGCCTCGGGCCTCCGCAGGGGAGCCCGTGGCTCTGGGCCTGGAAAACAAGGAAACCACAGGAAAACCAAGATGCTCCTTCTCTGTGATGAGGCTGTGCTCTCTCCTCTCCCGAGAGGCCCCCGTCTGTGCCCCAGGCCGGTTCTGGGGGGACGTCCTCTGGGCTGGGCGTGCGGACTCTGCTCGTGCCATCCCAGGACCTGCCGGCCGTGGCTGTCGCCCGCCCCCGTGCCTCGGCGAACCCTCCCCTGCCGTTTGAGGCTCTGCGTGTCGCCCACATCCGTGCCTGGGCAATCTTTGCTCCCTGCGTCTCCGTCCACCCGGACTCAGCGACGGTCTGATGGTTAAGTTCACAGCTTGGAGCCCGCTTCCCCGCCCGTAAACGTGGGGTCAGGAGGCCGCTTGGAGCAGCGCATGGAAGGGGCTCAGCACAGTGCCTGGCGCAGAGCAAAGGGGCCGGAAAGATGGTTTCTCGTCTTTCTCGTGAGCCACCAGCCGCGGAGAACCGACTCTGTCGGGAACGCGTTCATTGGCAGGTAAAATAGACCATAAAAGTGTCGCGTCTCGAGGGCAGGTATGGTCGCCTTTACGGTCGGGGGTATGTGGAGGCAGGGTCGGTTAGAGCAGAGGTCAGCAAACTTTTAAGTACCTACTAAGTTCCTGGAAAGCACCGGGTAGCAACGGTTTTAGGCTTTGTGGGTCAGAGGTGCTCCGTCACAGGTCGTCCACTGTGCCATTAAAGCATCCAAACAGATGGTGAGTAGGCGTAAATGGAGGGAGAGCAGGTCTAGAGAGCAGAGTTTCTCTACCTTGGCAGTATTTGGTTTTTTTAATTTTTTTAAGTGTTTATTTCTTAAAGCATTTTTTTAAATGTTTATTTTTGAGAGAGAGAAAGAGACAGAACGTGAGCAGGGGAGGGGCAGAGAGAGAGGGAGACACAGAATCCAAAGCGGGCTCCAGGCTCCGAGCTGTCAGCACAGAGCCTGACGCGGGGCTCGAACCCACGAACCGCGAGATCATGACCTGAGCCGAAGTCGGACGCTCCACCGACGGAGCCCCCCGGGCGCCCCTCCACCTTGGCACTGTTGACATTTGTGCTAGATCGTCCTCTGTTGTGGGGTCATCCTAACTGGGGGCTGCTCTGTATCCTGACAGAAGTGGTGATCATGTGAGTCTTCTCACGGCTCTGTATACGAGAAAGGTCTATTTTACTACATGCTCACTTAAAACCCCAAGCTTAAAAAGCCCAGAAAGCAAAAACAGAAAGAGGCCACGAAAGAGGCCAGCTGTGCGTTCTACTAAAGAAGAAACCGGCGAAGCCCTCACCCTGGATCCATAACCTGCCCGTCAGGTGGGCCAGATGTCCCCTCCATCCTGTTTGCACAGGGATCAGTTACCGTCGCACATCGGGAAAACCTTTCTCCCCTAGCTTGCGGGACACCTCTTGGCGGATTCAAATACGGGACGCCCCGTTAAATTTGAATTTCAGATAAAACCCAACAATTACTCCGTGTAAGTGTGTCCCACGTGCTGCAAACATGGTCATTTATCTGAAATTCAGATTTAACCAGGCATCCTGTATTTTCATTTGCAAAGTCTGGCAACCCTGGACTTGGGCAAATCTTCAGGTGTTTTTTTTCCTTTTTTTTTTTTTTTTTAACCTATTAACTCTTAGCTACACTCTAGATCGTTTCCGACTTCCCTGAGGATACAGACCTTATGGTTAAAGTATTGGGTTTCTCTGCCCTCCCTGCCTAGACCAGGTATGTCCCCTACCTCCGTCCCTCTGCCTGGTGCATGTGGCCCGACTCCGTATCTAGCGTGACTCGCCCTGGACACTTAGAAACAATCAAAACGAGCACTTGTGCTTGTGTGTGCTATAACTGTGACATCATACACTGAAATCGAATTCTTCCCCCAGCCCGCCCACATGTCCCGTCTTTCATTCGAGCCTCTCTTGGCCCTTTTTGGGGGGCATTAAAATAAAAATACACTTTTCGCAGGTACATACCCACGTAGGTTGGCATATGCTTTAAACTTCCTCTCTCCCAGGTGTAATCACACCATATCTTGTTCTGGTCCTCCTCCACGGGGCCCCGCGGGAGCCTGGGCCTGTCTTGTTCCTGGTTATAACCCCCGGGGTGCAGAGCAGTGTGGGGCTTTGGCCCGCGCACCGTGAATACTTTAAAAAGGTGAATGAGGGGCGCCTGGGTGACTCGGTTAAGCGTCGGGCTCTTGATTTCAGCTCAGGTCACGATCTCCTGGTTTGTGGGATCGAGCCCCACGTCGGGTTCTGTGCTGACAGTGTGGAGCCTGCTTGGGATTCTCTCTCTTTCCCTCTCTCCCTGCCCCTCCCCTGCTTGCACTCTCTCTCTCTCTCTCTCTCTCTCTCTCTCTCTCTTAAATAAACTTAAAAAAAAAAAGATGAATGGTTTAGGTGCCTGGTCGGTTAATGGTCTTGGGAAAATGCCACATTGTCTCTAGGATTCTGCAGCTAAAAACTGGACGGCAATGGCTTCCGGTTGCATGTCACTTTAGGGAAGGCGTGGGTCAAGCCGTGGCTCTCCACTGGGACGTGTGGCCTCCCAGGGGACACTTAGCGATGTCTGGAGACAGCGTTTGTTGTCAGGACTCAGGGAGGGTGCTCCTCGGGCACGTCTGCCATGCTGAGGTGCCCCCCGCTGGCCTCAGTGCCTCCTGCCATGGTCTGTGTGAACGTGCTTTGGCCAGTGTCGAGCCCTGTCCTGTGCCGGGACGGTGAGTGGAGGGGACCACCCTGCCCTGAATTGCCGGGCTGGATGGAGGGCAGCACAATGTGTGTGGGGCCCAGAGAGGCCACCCGAGTGCGGGGGTCTAGAGGAGAGCACGGTGGGAGGGGGCTCCGTTCCAGATCACCATTCACCCCACATACGCCCCTGAGCGGGCCTCAGAGGTTTGGCCATGTCCCCCCTCTCCAGACCCTCTGTGGCCGCCATCGTACCTAGAATGTGATCCAGAGCCCCCGCCAGGGCCCCCAGTGACCCAGCCTCATCGTCGGGCCCCCTCCCTCCCTCCCTCCCTCCCTCTCTCTCTCCAGCCCCACTGGCCTCCTCCCTGTTCTTTTTTTAATTTAATTTTAAGTGTTTATTTACTTATTTATTTTGAGAGAGAGAGAAAAAGTAAGTGGGAGAGGGGCAGAGCGAGAGCGGGAGAGAGAGAATCCCAAGCAGGCTCCACACGGCCAGCGCAGAACCCAGCGCGGGGCTCGAACTCACGAACCACGATACCACGACCTGAGCCGAAATCAAGAGTCGGACGCTTAGCTGACTGAGCCACCCAGGCGCCCCCGCCTCCTCCCTGTTCTTCAAACACACATGTGTGTGTGCGCCTGTCTCCGGGACTTGGCATTTCCTGTTCCCTCTGCTGGGAACATTTCTCTCCCAGGACCCCTGTGACTGTGCAGCCTTCCCTGACCAGTCCCCCTCGTCCCTGTCCCTGCCCCTGCCCTAGACTGCTTCTCGGCCATCACCACCGTCCCTCAGCTCGTCCCCCACGCCCCGCGCCGGTGGGCCCCCAGGGGGTTGTTCTGACTGTTCTACGTGCACACCTAGCCCAGGGCGGCCCACGGCAGGCGTGCCGTCGATAGCTGCCGAATGAACTAATGAGTCAGTAACAAGGTGGTTGTTGAAGCCTGGAACACATAACGCAAACGTCCACGGGCAGGAGAGGATGACGTAAAGGCATTTCCAGATGTGAGGCTCCTCTGTGGCCACGAGGGATGAGGTCAGTGTGTTTCATCAATGTGGCAAGATGTCCAGGGTATATTGCGTGAAAACCAGGTTTATAGGAAACGGCAGTAACAGTACAATCCCAGTTATGAGGACCTGTGCACACGTGTGACTGTGGACACACGGGCAGGCAGCTCAGACTAAACAGTCACGGGGGGTTTATTCATCTCGGTGGTTGGGGCGAGAAGCAAGCTTCAGGACCGGTTTGATCCAGTGGCTCAGGGATATCACCAGAGGTTCCATGTCCGTGCCTCTCCTCTTCCTTCCACCAGGTCGGTCCCACTCGAAAATGTCACCCACCTGTGGTCTCTAACTGGTGGCCATTTCTGGGGCTCCATCCACTCCTCCTGCCTCAGTCTTGTCCAGGGACTTTCTGGAAAGGAAACTTCCAGGGTGCCTCCCCTCCGTTCGTTGGCTGAGTTGGCTCATGTGCCCGCCCCTGAGCCAGTCGCTGCAGCTGGGGGACTAGCTGTTGTCTCGTAGGCCCACCCCCAAGCCACAGCTGCAGAAATGAAACTTGGGCTGGGTACCAGGGACAGGAGCCATGGCATCACCCCCATCTTACAGATGAGGAATTAGAGGCCCCGGCATGCAACTTGACCTCCCTCGGCCCACACGGCGTGGTCAGTGGCAGCTGCGGGGGTTTAAACCCCCCCGAAGACCCGCTTCCTTCCCCTCTGTCTGCCCGTTTCGCAGCCGAGGCTGTGCGTCCCTGGCCCTCGCTGTGCGCCGACAGCTGTGAGGGCGAGCTCGACCCCCTCCCTGCACACACTGCTCACGGCGCTCGCGTTTACTGTATCTAGATCGGCATCAGCTTTTCAGGCGAGGCCTTTTTATCTTGCCCTGAAAGCCTTCCAGGTGGGGGTGGGGGCAAGATGTAATTCCTAGGGGCTCAGCTTTAATGGTTTCTTTTATAGAATCGTTCGAATTATAAATGCATGAACTCGAGGAAACCCTGCTGAAGAATGCAGGAAAGCCGAACGTTTAAAGGGGTTAAGCTAAACACTGGCTGTTAAAAAACCAAAGCGAACCCCCTGGTGCTGGTCTGGTCCCTGGGAGGCTGGGTTTCCTGACTTGGGCCCGTCTGGGGGGGCTCCAGGTGAAGTTAATTCCAGATGTGGACGGGCCCGCGGCCTCCAGAAGCTCCGCTCCCGCTCGCCTCTGGCTCCTCTCGCCTAACTCGGGGTGACGCATTCCTGTCGTGGGTACGCAGCCTGGGTTCAGATTCGGCTCGGCCCCTCCCCAGCTGGGTGGCCTTGGGCAGGTGACTCAGCCTCTCGGAGCTCTTCTCTCGCGAGTGAGATAGGCTTTCTTTGCCCCCTGTCTCTTGCTTTATTCTTTTTTGGGATACTTAACCACCAGGAGGCAGGACATCAGTCCCTACCGGCCAATGGCCTGCTTGTTGCCGCAGCCGAAAGGTAGACTGATCCCGGCTCCCTTCCTACTGCACACCCATCAGCAGAGCACAGGACACCGAGATTATTCTGCCCGCCTTCTCCTCTCTGCCTCCAGGACCCCATATCCTCTGGGTGTCCTTCCTCCTGCCCACGCTTCTTCTAGGTCCTTCTAGGTCCTTCTGACCTTCTAGGTCCTCTCGGTGGTGGAGACAGGATGCCTGGGCTCAGCCCTTGTACCGCTTGTCCAGCTACACGCCCTCCCCAGGTGAGCTCCTCTCTGCCACCCAGACGGCCCCCCGACCTCTGCCCTGAGCCAGCATTTCTCCAGCACTTGGGGAACGCAAAGCTCTGCTCTGAGAAGCGTCTGGGTGTTGAGTGGCAGAGGCGGGACCTGAACCCGGGACGTGTGGCACCGGGCCAGAGCACGTTTGGCCCCAGGTCCGTGTCTCCCCCCGGACCAGGAGCCGCACCCAGGCTGGGATGCTGTGCTTCCCACGCGCCAGCTTCCCTCCCGAGTCAGGTGGACATGCGGACCGCGGCCGCGAAACCACCTGCTTTCGCCCTCCACCCTCCCCTCCCCTCCCCTCCCCTCCCCTCCCCGGCTGATTCTCTCCACCCCACCTCCACGCCCGCCTCAGTTTCCCCACCTCCATAAACGGCCCCTCCTTTCCTCCAGGTGCCCAGGCTCAGAGCAGGAAGGTCAGGGATGAGTCCCCACCTCTTCACACCCTCTCTGTCCAGTCCCTCAGCAAGTTCTGTCACTTGTGTCTTTTCACAGTCCCTCCAGGGTCTGCTGGTTCCCAGCTTCGGAGGGACTCCCGTGACGCGACCGCTGGGCGAAACTGGGCAAGGAGCGCGGGGGGCACGTCCCTGTGCGTTTTCTTCTGCGACTTCTCCTGTGAATCTGTATAATTATTTCAAAACGAAACACGAAAAATGAATTTAAAAGACGGAGTTGAGAAATGGACCGTTGAGGAGCCCCCCGTCCCCTCTCCCTGCCACGGCCCCGGTAGCCTCCACCGGCCCCCCCCAGGACACCTGCGCGGCTCTGTCACACGCAGCAGGTGGCCGTCTCGGGGTTGCCACTTGACGCAATCGCCTCGGTCTCCTGGGGCTACCGGGAGGCCCCAAACTGGGGGCCGCAAAACAGCGGGCCGCACCTTGCTAAAGCCTGGAGACCGCAGGCCCCAGGGCCGCACCCCTTCTGAGGCCTCGAGGAATGAGCCCTTGCTTGCCTGTCCCAGCTTCTGGGGGCCCCTACTGTTCTTCCGTGTTCTCTGGCCTCCTTCCCTCCGGGTGGATGCACGTGGGTGCATGTGGGTCCGTGTCTCTCTGTGTCTTCGTGTGGCCTTTCTCTGAGGACACCCTCCGAGCCCATGTGACCTTATCTTAACTGATTGTGTCCGCAAAGGTGCTGTTTTCAATCAGGTCACATCCTGAGGTTCTGCACGGACTTGAACTTGGTGGGGGCTGGTGGGGAGGGGGCGCTGTTCGACTCGGTAAACAAGAGTAAAGGTAAAGTGTTTGCTGTTGCCCACAGGACCCGACCTTACCTGTGCTCCTGAGAGTCCCCCACGATTCATCCCCCGACCCCTTTTCTTCCCTGCTTCCCCCCAGGCTGTGCTCCAGCCAGGCAGCCAGCGTCCTCACTGCTTGTTGAGAGAACCCACCTCGCTCCCTCCTCCCAAGCATTCGCCTCGGTAGTGCCCTCTGCCTGGAACGCCTGTCCCCACACGTCCACATGGCTCCCCCCTCCCTGTCACGCAGTCCTCCGCTCAGACGGCCCCTCCGTGCCTCGGGCGGCAGTCACCAGGGCTGTGTGCAGCTGTCCCCGGTGGATCGCATGACCAGCTCGGGCCAATGAAATGTAAATGCGACTTCCGCTAGCCTGAGACCTGCAAACCTCAGCCTGCCAGCCCCACCTGCCCGCACGGCCAGAGGGCAGGAGGTTTTCTCTGTGCGGTTCCCTGCTGTGTCCCAAGCTCCTGAACAGCATGGCACAGAGTAAATGCCGAATAAAAATACCCGCCGGGTGGACAGATAACGGATGCATGAATGAACCGTGAGGCGGGAAAGAAATCGTGTCCGGGCGGCCCCTCCCTGCTCACCAGCTCACCGTTTCTCCCATGATTGATCTTCTGTGCATTTGGCTGCTTCCGGTCTAGGGCAGAGCATCAACCCCAAGTTGGCGGGCCTGATCGGGAGGCACGGGCCCCAGAACAAGCAGCCCTTCATGGTGGCCTTCTTCAAGGCCACGGAGGTCCACCTTCGCAGCACCCGCTCCACAGGGGGCAAGCAACGCAGCCAGAACCGCTCCAAGACGCCCAAGAACCAGGAAGCCCTGCGGGTGACCAACGTCGCAGGTACGCCGGGCCGGGAGGGTTCACGCACAGCCCCTGAGGATCCCACGGGCCCCCGCAAGACCCCAGAATTCATCCTGTACTCAGCAGGTGACCCTCGAGCCAATGCAGCGGGAAGCAGACCCCGCAAAATCCTGTGCTGCGCAGATCCCACTGCTTTAACTGGATAAAGTAATAAGTTCGTGTAGAAAGGCACATGGCGGCACATTTGTGCATTACGTTAGTATACAATGTATACTAGTGTGTTTCCTTAGTATTCGTTAGTATATGTTAGTATAACAAGATGCCAGTCATGTCAATTTCCAAGTAGGGAGAATCACGGCCCCAAATAAATGAAAGCAAACTCTGAAAACATGCAGAGCAGGAGACGCCGCCCCAACATCCCCAGGAAGGCCACTCCTTGGGAGAGGAAAGGAGGACAAACAGGGAGAGTTTGCTGTGTCTTTAGTTGTATTTCTTAGGTGAAAAATATTTGAGACTCATGGCTCGCTTTACTGCTTGTTCCACATGGGCGGTAGTGGGGTTTTTTTTTGAACGTTATTTGGGATACTTTGAACGTTTGTTTGAGATGTCAGAAGTAAAGAAAAAGCATTAACTCTTTCAGTGTATTTTGGGGGGTACTTTTAGGTGCATTGAAATGTTGCATTGTGACAAGTAAACACAAACCGAAAATAAAGGGAGCATCTTTCACAGCACGCAACTCAGAGATGAATAGCAATCCTGAAGGTAGTGAATTCCGCAACAGAAACTTCCAGGAGGTGCTTCTTGAGGCTCTGAGGCGGACGGCCTCCCATGTTGAAGAGGGGGCGACAGTGGGGCTCAGAGGGGTTAAGTCACTGGTCCGGAAGTGCACAGTGCAAGTAAGTGTCAGCCCTGGGATTTGAGCCTGTTGATTTTGCCGGGAGGCGTCTGCCTGCACTGGATGAGCTTGGGTTCCTCCACAGTCCTGTTCAGTGTTTTCTGACAATTCACCAGGTGCCTGCTGAGCCCTGCCTGGGCCTGCCTTTGTGCCGGCATCGGGGCTTGGCCGAGACATGGTCCCTTTCCCTACCGGCTGATCAAGCAGCAGGATGTTGATGGCATCTGGTGGCCTGCGGTCGCTGGGATGAGTTTTGGGGCGGGGCTGGCCTGGACCAGCCTCTTCAGCACGGTGGACGCCTGTGGCCTGCGTGCCCACACCCTGGTCCGTGCCACGTTCTGCGTAGCAGACGCTACCTCTGTTAGGGAAAGATACTTCTTGATTTCTCCCCCAGAGCAAAAAGAAAATTGCAAATAAATTAAGTTGGCCCGCAGACCACGTCCCCAGTGGGCTGCAGAAATGACCCACCGCCTCCGAGGAGCCCAGCCTGTGCCCCGTCGCCCTCGCCTTGGCTGGGTGTGCTGCTCTCCAAGGGGTATCCCTTGGCTCCTCAGGAAACTGTTTGCAGAATAATGCCCCCCCCCCCGCCCCCGCCAGGCCTCCGATGTCCGTGTCCTTAATCACCAGAACTGGTGACTGTTTCCTTACGTGGCCAACGGGACCAAGGCTGCCGATAGAATCCAGGTTGCTAATCAGCTGACCTTAGGATAGAGAAGCCTGGACGGTCCAGGTGGGCCCAGCGCCGTGCTGTCATCACGTGGGTCCTTAAAGGGGGGAAATCTCTCCCCGAGTCAGAGGGACGGCGAGGCGCGATGTCGCTGGCTTTGAAGCTGGAGGCGGGGTGGGGCACACGTGGCGAAGGCGGGCTTTTCGAAGCTGGAAGAGACCAGGAAACAGATGTCCCCCTGAGCCTCCAGGAGGAACGAGGCCCCGCCGAGGCCCTGAATTCGGCCTGTGATGCACTTTCCGAGCTACAGAGCTAGAAGCTTATAAAGTGGTGTTTTCAGCCGCCGTGTTTGTGCTGATTTGTTGAAGCAGCCACAGGAGGCCCAGCCACCGTGTTTGCAGAGCGGTTGACTCAGCAGACGGATGTGCCGGAACACGTCCCCCGGAGGCCATCACGGAGCTCTGGGTGGGCTGCGGGGCAGGGCAGGCAGGGTCTGCAGCAGGGACCAGCCTGCCCGCCGCGTGGGGAGCTCTGAGCTGAGCTCATCGGCTCTGCCCGCCGCTGGGCCCGGAGCTGGCCCGAGAAGCATGCGGGAGGATCACGGGGGTGTTCAGAAATAGGGTGGTAAGTCGGCAGAGCGGCCCCGACCCCCAGATTGACCCCGTATTGTCATTAGCTTCTTTGGCCTCATGTGACCAGTTTTTAAGTGTCTGTTCGTTTTCCTTCTTGAAGAAGAAAGGGATGGTTGCTGTGCTTGGTAAAGCTTTCAGCGTCGGGTTTCCTGACCCCCCAGGGGCCCCTGGATGGACTCCAGTGGCCCTGGAGATGATGTGCAGGGGATTTGCAGGCAGTCTTTTCTGGCAGTTGAATCCGTCCGTTTTCAGGCTTCTCAAAAGGGTCTGTCATGCCCCCGAATTAAAATCCAGCAACCGGGGCGCCTGGGTGGCTCAGTCGGTTAAGCGGTTAAACGTCCGCTCAGGTCACGATCTCATAGACCGTGAGTTCGAGCCCCGCGTCCGACTCTGTGCTGACAGCTCGGAGCCTGGAACCTGCTTCGGATTCTGTCTCCCTCTCTCTCCGCCCCTCCCCTACTCACATTCTGCCTCGCTCAAAAATAAATAAACATCCAACAACTGGATCCCTTCCTTCGCATTGGAAGCCTCCTCTATGCCGGCCCTGGGGACGGGGGTTCAGTGGGGAAAGCCCAGCCACCGTCCGTCCTCGGGGTTTGGGCCAGGCTGGAGGTGGCTGCCGCTCCCAGGCACACTTACGAACAGGCCTGAGAGGCAGGGGGTGGTGACTAGGGACGGATGCATTGGGGGCGGGGACTTCAGGGAAGACTGTCCCCCAAGAGCTCTGGGACCAGCAGGTGCCCTCGAGGCCTGGCTGGGTCGGCTGGACCAGGGTGACCCAGGGAGCGGGCACAGAGACTTCTGGTGGGAGGTGACAGGGCGCCTTCGAGGGGAGAGAGAGGCCATGGTGGCTGGGACCAGGGGACGGCGGGGCTGGCAAGGTGAGCCATATCAGGCGCTTGGGAGCCCCGTCTTGAGTTTGAACTTCATCCAAAGCAAATTTGGAAGCCTTGGCAGAGTTTTGAGCTACGATGGGGGGCGGGGGGGGGGCAGGGGTGATGAGAATCATTCTGGCTGTTCTGGGAATGGCGAGGAGCAGGGTGGGGTGTCAGAGTAGGGACCCCCGTTAGATGTCTTTCCATATCAGCCAGGCAGGAAGCACGGGCAGATTCCTTGCCAGCCGACACGCAGGTGTGCCTCAGGAGGGAAGGAAGAGGGACCAGGCCTCAAAGTCTTAGAATTCGACACCCGGTTTCCCCCACTGCATCCTCCCTGAACACTCATCGGGTCTCCATTTACATAACCCCCAGGACGGGGCTCTCACTACCTCACGTGGCACCTCTTCTAGCTTGCTTGCGGTCTGCCTCCTTCCCGGGGCTTTCTACTTCCTGGCCCTTTTTGAAGTTCATCCAAACCCTTCCTGGACATTTAATTTAAAAGCCATAGCAAGGCCTCCCCCCGCCCCGCCCCACCCCAGCAGACTTGGTAAACCAGAATGGCTGAATGTGTGAGTACATTCATTCACACCTTTTGAAGTGCTTGGCCCCACGTGCTGGGCTGGGAATCCTGCTCTAGGGCCCTACAAGCTGAATTCTCTCTCATACGCAGCCCCTCATGTGCCGGGGGGCCACATGCTCCAGCCTGCTGTCCACCACGGAGCTTTCTCTCCTGCAGGCTCGTCCCCCGCTTCCCCCCTACATACACCCCAGAGCCTTCTACTGCTCGTAGACGGTGTGGTTGGGGATGGAGAGCCTGGGTCCCTGGCCTCCCTTCGACTGTCTTCTCCCCACCCCCCTGGTAATTAGGCAGCTCCACCAGATGACCTGGGCGGGGGGGGGGGGGTGTAACTTGTCAGCCGCCCAGGCAGGGGCCGGTGGAGGCGGATGAAGCCGTGTGGGGTTCGGGGGGATAGGGCAGACCAGAGGGACAGGGGAGCTGGGAGTCACCTCTTCTCCCCTGTCCTCGCCTTTCTGCTAACACGCGGTCATCTTGAACCAGGACTCCTGACCGCTTTCTCCCAGAGCAGCCCAGCGATCCAAGGAGGCCCAGAGTTACAGTGCAGGCGTCTGGGTCTCTGGTGGCAGGGCTGGTGCCCCCGCCCCCCCCCCCCCACTTACACCTACAGCTGGCCTCACACGCTGCTCGCAGCCTTGGTCTGTTGGGCCTGGGGTTTCAACATCAAGTCAGGTATCATTGCTTCGCTTTAAGACAGGATTGGGGAAAGTGGCACTCGGGCCGACCCTCACCCTTCCTCTGCTCACGGCAGACATTACTAATCGATGCTGGCACCTTCTCCTCACTGAGCCTCGCGTAGCTTCGGATCCGTCGATACCCAGGACATGGAGCAGCCGGCAGCGCGGGCGCTCGACATAAAGCTTCGTAGCCGCGCCCCTGTCCCAAGCTGACGCGCTCAGTCCCGTCTTGTTCAGGCTGCTCCACGCGTCACTGGGCCGAGGGGAGGCTCCTCCTCCCTCCCCTCTACCTTCCGGCTCCCTACGGGGAAGGCGGGGAGGGAGGCCTGTGCACTGAAATCGCTGCCTGTGGCCACGGGCACTGCCACAGCAATGGAGGCCATCTTTGCATTTCCGCTCTGCATTCCGGACAGCGTTGTGAATGGCCCGGTCGGTTTCTGGGGCTCTTCTCTGATGGCTCCCTTGACCTCGACCGTCACGTGTTGAGTGCCACTTGGCCCTCCAGAGGACCCCCGTAGCCGGTTCCCCTGTCAGCCCTCCGGCCGCCAGGCCCAGAGGTGGGGAAGGGGAGCCCGACCCCCCGCTGCTCCTCTGTCCTCCCAGCCACCCCTCGGAGCTCGGTCAGCAAGGCCCGCCTTCTCCCCCGTCCACACTGCCTGCTGCCGAGCCCCGCTCACCCCTCCTCGCTCCTGGAAGGTTCTGGTGCCTGGCCCTCTGTCCGTCTGTCGGCTGCTGGGGCTGTCAGGGATCTCGCTGACCTTCGCGGTCACGGACGGCACGCTCCTGCCTCTCCTTCTGCGTCCCCGGGCTGGAGCGTTCCTCCTTGGGATGCCTCTCTGGCAGACTCTCACTCCCTTTCGGTTCTCGTGCCAATGTCACTTCCTCCCGAGGACCCTCCATCGCAGGGCCCCCTGGCAACACACCCCCTCTCCGGCCTTACTGCTCTCCTCGACAGGACACAACTCAGGCTGACCCACTGATTGATCATCTGTCTTCTGTCACTGGAAGGCGTAGGTGCCCGGGGCAGGGCTTTGTTTTGTTGGCACCTGTAGCTCTAATGCCTAGAACAGTGGCCGCAAACTAGTAGACAGACCCCCAAGAACAGATGGCATCAGTGAATGAATGAATGAATGAATGAGGCACCAGGCAGTGACACTGTGTGGCCCCCCCCCCCCCTCCGAGGTCATTTCTGTAGTTCCGAGTGTCTGTCGTGCTCAGTCCAACGCAGTTTTTCTCACCGGTTTGTAAATCTTTAAAAACTGCCTTCCTGGGCGCCTGGGTGGCTCGGTCGGTTGAGCCGCCGACTCTTGGTTTTGGCTCAGGTCACGATCTCAGCGGTGTGTGAGTTCGAGCCCCGAGTCAGGCTCTGCACGGCCAGGGCAGAGCCCGCGTGGGATTCTCTCTCTCCCTCTCTCTCCGCCCCTCCCCCATGCTTGTGTGCGCACTCGCTCGCTCTCTCTCAAAATAAATGAACAAACTTAAAAAAGAAATAGAAAATAAAAATTGCTTTCCTGGACTATAAAGACATGTATAAAATCGGGAATATTCACAGAGGCCGACGAAGGTGGAAGTCGCGTGCGGTTAACCCACCCAGCCGTGAACACGGGCTCGTCACCTAAGCGTTTCCGGAAAGCCCGTCCGAGACCGTTTTCTGATCGCTGTGCCCTCTGCCACCCTCCCCCTGCCCTCCCTCCTCCTCCTCGCGTCCAGTATTGCTCTGCCAGCCCGACCCCATTCTTCCTTCTCTTTTGTCCTTCCCATCCTCACTCCCGCCCCCCTCCATTTCACTTCAGATTTGTTCTCCGCCTCGGGGTGGCCCAGGTGGCCGTATGTTTGGGGTGTCTGGGGCAGCGTAATGTCTCCCAGGTGTCCGAGGGGGTTTCCCGATCTGCTGTGGCCGCCACATGTGACTTCCTAGAGAGCCACCCCACCCACTTCCCAGATGGGGAAGTTGAGGTCCGGGGAAGGGAATTCAGTGATACCCTTTTTTTTTATCTGACTATTTCCCATGAACCTAGAAGCCACACGGGGAGAATTCTCGTGAATCAGAGGAAGGCGGAAAACTGGTGGACGTTTCGCTTCTTGCCAAACGGGCGTGTCGTGGGATTTGGAGGAAACAAGGCATTCGCTTTAAATGGCTGAAGGGTGTCTGTGTGAATGAAGTTCGTGTGTAGTGTTTTTTATGATCATTTAAATTCAAGTCAGCAGCGAAGTCTTGGCTTCAGGAGCAGGCCCCTCCCTCGCGGGTGGGTCGGAAGGATAAGGATCAGCAGCTTGTCGCTACGAGCCGAGTGTTGTGCGAGACTGATGTGAACGATCGAGGCCGCCCCAGTAGGCACTGGATCCTCGGCGAACGAGGAGAACCGGGATGTGACTCCACAGCCGGAGGGGCACCACCCCCTTCCCTGGTCCACACCCACTGGTCAGACTCCACTTGGGAGCCGGTGCGCTCTGGGGTCTACACCTCCGGGGTCTCTACCTGGGCTCCAGCTGACCACCAGCCCCACACCGGGACGCACCTTCCTAGGTAGGACCCGCTGGGTGGTTTGGCCGCAAGTCTCAGAAGCACAGATCAAGTGGCGTCAGCCGCCAGGGAAGCCATCGGCTCGCGGTGCCAGGGCCGGGTGGGCGCGAGGGTTGGTTGGTCCACAAAGTCCACGACAGTGGAAGCCCGGCTTTTTCGACCTTGCCCTTCTGTGTTCCGAGTTGGCTTCTTCTCAAGGCTGTGGCCGCGTGGAGCCATCAGGCTTGAGCACCGTATCCCGTGCGTCTTTCTTAGGAATCAGGAGACTTTTTCCAGAAGCCCCCAGCACGCTTCCATCCACGTGCTGTCGGCTTGGATCGGGCCATTCGCTCTTACCTGAACCAGTCCTCACTCCAAGGGTGGGAAATGAGCTGGCGAGCTCAGTCCTGGGTTCTCAACCGGGGCGGGGGGTGCCGGGAGCACCTGAGGCCACCAGGAGGGCCACTCCCCTGGCCATCTGAGAGGCCTGACCAGGCAGCGGGAACGGGGTACATCTGGAAGCCTCCCAGGTACGGGCCAGGTGAGCAGGCAGTCCCGGTTCCTCCTTGTGTCTCTCATCCACTGGTTTCATTACCTTCTGGGACACTTAGGCCTGGAGGCATCACAGCTATGGACAGAAGCTGGGGCACTAACCTCTCCTTTAGTTGTGCGTTAATTACACAAATGTCAGTGGACACTGGGCTCTGGGAATCCAATGGTGACCTTGCAAGACCTTTTTGAAGGGGCGACATTCAGACAGGCTTGAATATCAAGTAGATCCAGACATACAAAGATCACAAGAAACATTTCAGGTGCAGAGAACAGCAAGTGCAAAGGCCCTGAGGCAGAGACAGGCTTGGCATTAGATTCACAGCACAGAAAGAAGGCCGGTGTGATTAGAGCTTAGTGCTTGATGGTTTAGGAATCCGGGTTCCATAGGACCTGACAGGCCAAGGGCAGGAGTTGAGAGATGGTGCTCGAAGCGTGCTCGAAAGTTTTAGGTGGGAGAGAGACAAGGCATGGTTAAGGGAAATGATCCCTGTGGCTGCAGGATAGAAGATGATGCAGTAGCAACAGAGCGAGTGTGTGTGTATGTGAGAGAGAGAGAGAATGAGAGAGTGTGCGCACGATTGAGAGAGAGAGAGAAAGCCGAGGGTTTCGGCATGTTCACAAGTGCTCAGGCCCTAACCCAAATGCCAACAACCCTTACGTACTTCCGGAAAACCCCAGCGCATAGTTTTGACTCCTGAAAGCAGCCTCAGGAGAGTGTTTTTCTGGGAGGTCAGTGGGATCTGACTTCCTGCCCTCTCCTTTCTTCCTGGTGGTGGGGGCCTTGTCCCAGGCCCCGTCTGCGCCCCCTCGTGCCCTTTCTTGAAGGGTGGGCCTCGCCAGTGGGCGGGCCTCACGGAAGCAGACCCCTTGAGCGGGCTCCCGGGGTCAGCACGGCGGCCTGTGGCCGTAGTGTGATTCCCGCAGGGAACCTGGGCCCATGTCTGCGTCTGAACAACACGCGTGGACAAAGACTCCCAGGGTCCGCAGAAGGGCCCGGAGCGTGGCAGGGGCTAAGGTGGCGCGGGAAGAGTGGGAATGCGGGCACGTCTGGCGTGGGCCGTTCGTCGGGGACAGAAGTGGGTTTTAAGGCTGCGGATACTCGAACAGCTTCTGCGTCCGAAAGGTCGCCTTCCAGCTTTCTGAGTCTGACCGTGCTCACGCCATTGCCTGCGACCGAGGGAACTCTGACGCGCGCGTGTTCCCTCCCCCCCCCCGCCCTGCCCCTCTGCTTCCTGTCAATGCAGAAAACAGTAGCAGTGACCAGAGGCAGGCCTGTAAGAAGCACGAGCTGTACGTCAGCTTCCGAGACCTGGGCTGGCAGGTAAGGGCGGTCGGCTGGGTCTGCCCGATGGTGGGGGCTCTGGGCTGGGCTCCCCCAGGCTCCCCCGCCGGGGCGGTGAGGGCTGTGTCCCACACGTACGGTGGGTCAGGTTGCTCACCTACTCGACTCGAGACTCCAGCCTCAAGGGCCCTCGCTAGGGCGGACAATCCAGGTCAAGGATGCAGGGACGCCTCGTGAGATCCCAGAGCAGGAACGGAATCAGGACGCAAGCTAGAACCAGCAGCCCAAACGCTCCGGACCCTGAGCCTCGTTCTCCACGTGGACTCCATTTCCATCCTGCGGCTGGCTGGCTGCTCTCAGACGCGGGGGAGCCCGCGTGCCAGAACGCAGCTGCCTGGAGGGCCGGCCCCCACCTCCTGCCCTGTCTGTCCCTCCCTCCCCCTTCCGTGATTCAGTTGTGCAGGGCAGGGAGTTGATGGAGCCAGCTCGGGTCGGGTGCTTGATCCTGAACCGGTCGGCTGTTTGGGGGATGAGATCACGTCCTGGGACCATGACTGCTCCCTCCGGAACCATTTGGATGGAGTGGGGTGAAGGGCAGGGGGGCGTATCCCAGGACGGGCATGAGGGTCATACGCTCTGGTGATTGCTTGTGAGTATCTCCGGCATCCTGGGCCCTCTTCCGGGCACCAGAGACACAGCCGTGAGCATGAACAGCGTGCCCGCCCTCGTGGAGCTCGGCTCCCCGATGGGGCGTTGAGATCACCAAGGCCACCGATTTCGCTCTCTCCTCAGTGAACTTGTGGTTCAGTGGGCGAGGCCAGACCCTTCCCTGGGGATCGCTCCCAAGCGCACCTTCAAGGCACTGGCCCCCTCGTACTCACGGCTCCCGTGCTCCACGGGGCACCCGGCCGGGCTGGAACCGAGCCCCAGACTCCGCTGCTGGAAGAATCCATGCACTTGAGTCAGTGAGGGGTGTGGGTATTGCTGGGACGGTAGTGCTGTGCTCACCTGACCGTAAAGGCAGGCACGGCCGTGCATCCTTCACCAAGCCGCTCGCGTGCACCGGGCGGCTGGGCTGGCTCGTCTACACGGTCCTCTATCTGTTCTCCCCGTGGTGGGTGATTATCAGTCTGTTCCCCACGTGGGCGAACTGGCAGACGGAGATTTCGCCGAACGCAGACCGCCAGCCACCTGGCAGTGCTAATGTGGACGTCCCCTCGGTCGTGCCACCTTCCCACAAAGCCGTGCAAGCGTCCGTTCCGGACTCAGCCCAGCCCCCGGTGGTCTTTCCTCCATTCTGCGTTCAGTGGGGACCGTGAAAGCGCATCATCTGTTTCTCCTGCTCCAGCAGGACCCCCGCTGTGCAGGACGGACCGGGGCCGGGTCTTTGTGCCCGGGAGCGCGGAGTGTGGCCCGCAGGAGGCGGTTTGGACGTGGAGGTTAGTGGGCCGTACGGGGCTCTCACTTGCCCTGATTCGCCCTCTCTCGCCCGCAGGACTGGATCATCGCTCCCGAAGGCTATGCTGCTTACTACTGCGAGGGGGAGTGTGCCTTCCCTCTGAACTCCTACATGAACGCCACCAACCACGCCATCGTGCAGACGCTGGTGAGTGCGGCCCGCCCGCCATCGGGGCGGCCGGACCCTGCCTCGGGCTCCCCCAGGCTGGGGCCCCCACCCCATCCCGCCTGGGCCCCTTCCTCCATAAAAAAAAAAAAAAAAAAAAAAAAAGATTAAGAATCCTCTTCTACAACGGCATCGGCATAACAATGTGTACAACAACCTCTGACCCTAAAGTTCGTGTATTTCTCCCAGTTTTGAAAGAAGTGAGAACAGTTTCCTGGGCTCCTAAAGGCATCTCGGACAGCGGTCACTGTGCCTGATGGGGAAGTCGGCCCTGGTCCTGCCTCTGTCTGGGGGACTGTTCTCGGCTGTCCGCACGTCTACCCCACGTCCATAGGTCCTTCCCCGACCCCCCAAATCCACGCTTCCTTTGGCTCATGCCGGCTCGAGAGCCTGTCCCCTTTCCGAGTTCACGTCTTTGCCTCCTACCCTTGAACTCTGGGGGTTCAGCCATCCTAGGGCATCTCCTGAGCATCTCCTGCGTGTAGACCCGGACTGGGAACAGCGGCCACCGCAGGGAACGGCACAGATGGGGTCCTTGCCTTCGGGGCCTCGGTTTCCAGGGAGAGAAACAGTCAAGTAGACAAATGAGGAAGCCTGAGAGGAGTAAGGGACAGGAAGGTGGCAGACAGGACGATAGGACAGAGAGGTGGGGTGGAGGGGGGCCTTTCAGGTGGAACTTCCCTGGGGTCACTGGAGGATTCAGTGTGATAATAAGCTAAGCTCTTATCAGGGTGCCTAGCACTGGGACCCCTGGTGCATGTGATTCTTATTACTCTCCTGAAAACCGCAGTAGTGATAAAAATTAGGAACTTGGTTCTTCGGTGTAGAATCTGAGGCTCAGGGGTCTTGATTATCTAGCTCTCTGACATGAACGTTATTGGGGCCTTTCCTGTCAACCGGTCGTCGTCCCTGGCTTGAATGCTCCTGGTGACAGAGAGCTCCCTCCTCAGGGCCATCCCCTCTGTCCTGCAGTTGTGTTTGTGATGGACGTTTTGGCTTCTTTTGTTTCGGAATAAACCGTCTCTCTCTTCCCATGTTCCTACCCACATGTTACCTCCTGGAGAAAAAGCTCCTTTGGTCCTTTCGCTTGGGCCGCAGTCTGCCCTTTGAAAGAAGGCCTCTTCTTTTTAGCAATGCTTTTGCAAGGTCCTTCCTCCCCCAGCAGTAAACTCCGGAGCCCTGTTCAGGATTGAAAGTCCTCGGGCTGGAAATGAATAGTGCCCCCACCCTGTTCCTTGGCGCCCACGTGCCCCCTAAGGTCCTGTCCTGAAGCCCCTGGGAGGTGCCCCGGGGGTCTCCCGGGCTGCCATGGGTCTAACTCTACCCTCCGACCCCTGCTTCATGGCCCACACAACAGGAGCCTAGCCGTCCTGTGACCACCCGCCCCGTCCGCTCGTCACGAGGAAACTCTGGGATCAGAGCGAGCCCTTCGATTATTCCGAAAAGATGCTTCTGTGGTCATGTTTAAAAGGGGGTGGGAGGGGCGCCTGGGTGGCTCAGTCGGTGGAGCGTCCGACTTTGGCTCAGGTCACGATCTTGCGGTCTGTGGGTTCGAGCCCCGCCTCGGGCTCGGTGCTGACAGCTCGGAGCCTGGAGCCTGCTTCGGATTCTGTGTCCCCCTCTCTCCCTGCCCCTCCCCTGCTCATGCTCTGTCTCTCTCTGTCTCAAAAAAAAAAAAAAAAAAACCATTAAAAAAATAAAAGGGGGTGGGGGGAGAAGCCTTGCCTGCCGAGAGTCCTAGTGAAATACAGAGGAAATGAGCTGATGTCTGGGATTTGCTTTCAAATGATTCAAGGGTGGAGGTGGGGGGGCGGTTAGATTTGTAAGGTTTGAAATGGTCCGTCATAAAAAGTTACCAAGTGTGCTGGCTCATGTCAGAGGTCACAGGCTGGAGGCCTCTACAGGGTGCTTTCCCTTGGCATGTGCTTGGAAACCTCAAGTTTGACATAAAAACAAAGCAAGAACCAGACTCCTGGCCTGTCCCGGGCACTTGGCATATTCAACTCGCTGGCTTTGGTTGGCCGCGGTCAGCTGGCCGCGTCCGCCCTGCGGTGTGCCCCAGCCCTCACTCTTCCCTCTCGTCTGACTCCCTGCCTGCCTCGCTCATCCGGGGGCGCTTGTGTGGCCCCTTCAGGCCCGGGGCGTTGTTTGCCACCAGCCCTGGTCTCCGTGGGGTGCAGAGAATCCCACGAGCATGAAGGGCAGTAAACCTGAGCAGCCAGCCCGCCTCTGTCTTCAGTCCTCCCTTCCCGACCTTCTTTCTTGATGATGTCCAACCAAGCGTTCGCCCCGTTTTGTCCTCTTAACTGTCACTACTGACGAGGCGGGACGGTCTCGTATCGTTTAGATCTGCACCCTCCAACGCGGTAACCACATATCACACGTGGCTCTTGAGCACTTGAAATAGGGCCAGTCTGAATCAAGAGGCGTCGGGAGTCTAACATGCACCCTACGGGCGCCTGGGTGGCCCAGTCGGCTAAGTATCCGACTTCGGATCAGGCCATGATCTCTGGTGAGTTCGAGCCCCACGCTGGGCTCTCTGCTGTCAGCTCCTCTGTCCCCCTCTCTCTGCCCCTCCCCCCCTCAAAAATCAACATTACAGTACAATACGATACGCACTAGGGGTGCGCCTGGCTGGCTCAGTCAGTGTAAGCATCCAACTCTTAGTTTCAGCTCAGATCATGATCTCACGGTTTCTGGGGTCAAGCCCATGTCAGGTTCCTTGTGGAGTGTGGAGCCCCTCCTCCACTTGCATTCTCTCTCTCTCTCTCTCTCTCTCTGTGTCTCAGAACTAAAGAAAAAAAACTTAGGGGCACCTGGGTGGCTCAGTCGGTTAAGCGTCCGACTTCAACTCAGCTCGTGATCTCATGGTTTGGGGGTTCGAGCCCCGCGTCCGGCTCTGTGCTGACAGCTCGGAGCCTGGAGCCTGCTTTGGATTCTGTGTCTCCCTCTCTCTCTGCCCTTCCCCTGTTCATGCTCTGTCTCTGTCTCAAGAATAAATAAACATAGGGGCATCTGGGTGGCTCAGTTGGTTGAGTGTCCAACTTCAGCTCAGGTCATGATCTCGCGGTCTGTGAGTTCAAGCCCCACATCGGGCTCTGTGCTGACAGCTCAGAACCTGGAGCCTGGTTCAGATTCCGTGTCTCCCCCTCTCTCTGCTCCTCCCCCGCTCATGCTCTGTCTCTCTCTGACTCTCCCAAAAATAAATAAATATTTTTTAAAAAATTTTTAAAAGAAGGTGACGGACACCTGGGTGGCTAAGTCAGTTAAGTATCCGACTTCAACTCAGCTCGTGATCTCACGGTTTGTGGGTTCGAGCCCCGTGTCCGGCTCTGGGCAGACAGCTCAGAGCCCGGAGCCTGCTTCGGATTCTGTGGCTCCCTCTCTCTCTGCTCCTCCCCCGCGCATGCTCTGTCTCTCTGTCTCTCTCCTTCAAAAATAAATAAAAACGTTAAAAAAAAAAAAACACCAAAAAATAAAATGCACACTAGTTTTTGAAAACTTGGTACCCCAAAAAAGCAAAATACGTCATTAGTGATTCTTTACGGTAAGTATGTATTGCAACGATCATATTCTTGAAACCCTGGGTTAAATTAAATATATCATTTAAATGAATTGTACATGTTTCTTTTTCATCTTTTCACATGCGGCTGCTAGAACATGGGAAATTACACGTGTGCCTTGCTTTCTCTTTTTCTTGGGCAGGACAGGTGAGCCCGGGGGTCAGCCACCTTTTTCTGGACAGGGTCAGGTGGTAGATCTTTTTAACCTCGCGAGTCCTAGACTCAAGTGTGCCAGGTGCAGCCCTAGGTGCCAATAAAACTTTATTCGCAGGAACAGCTGGTGGGCAGGATTCGGCCCATTCTGTCTCCACTTGGGGCAATTTGGCCCCCCCCCCCCAGGGGACCTTTGACAGGTTCTGGAGACATTTTTGGCCATCGCGGCTGGGGGTCGAGTGCCCCTGGCCCCCCAGAGACCCCGCGAAGCCCTCCGCACTGTACAGGCAGCCCCGCGGTGGAGACCTGCCCGGCCACTCGCTTCCCAGCCATGTGCTGTGTAGACGTCGGTACTCTGGTTCCCTGCCGTGGGAAACGGGCCCTCTCAGAACCGAGCTAGTCCCGTGTCCGCCCAGGAAGCGCCGAGGGCGAGCCCCGCGCAGTCGTTTCGCCCAAGCCACGCGTGATCCTTCTAGAAACGAGGCGGCCGGGGGGGAGTGATGCGACGCGTCTCACCGCTGCCGCCGCTTGCTCGTTCCAGGTCCACTTCATCAACCCGGAGACGGTGCCCAAGCCGTGCTGTGCCCCCACGCAGCTCAACGCCATCTCTGTGCTCTACTTCGACGACAGCTCCAACGTCATCCTGAAGAAATACAGAAACATGGTCGTCCGGGCCTGTGGCTGCCACTAGTCCCTCCCCGGAGCTCAGATCCTCGGGGGCCACGTTCTTTCAGGATCCTCGGTCTCCCGCCACCCCCTGCCTTGGCAAGGCACCAGCAGACCCGCTGCCCCTCGAGAGGCCTGTCCCGCCCCCGTCCCCAACCTCAACGGTGTGGGAGCGTCAAGGAATTTGAGAGGTGAATGCCTTTTGATCAGGTTTTCACCGGCCTCCTATGGACAACATCCTACAAGCTGCTGCAGGCAAAGCCTGAAGGAAGACAATATATATATAAAGAAAAATGGCCCGGCCGCGATCATTGGCTGTGAAGTCTCTGCCGTGCACTGACTCGTTCCCAGGGGTAATTAGGAGCGCCCTTCAGCCGGGCCCCCCAGCAGCGGGAGGAAAGGGGCGCGGCGAGGCGTGGGCGCGTTGTGTCTGTGCGCAAGGAGAGTTAACACAGAAGTTCCTGTAATAAATGTCACAATAAAACGAATGAACGAAAATGGTTAGGATGTTACAGATATATTTTCCTAAACAATTTATCCCCATCTCTTGGTTTACTCTGGTTTCGTAAACAGAAGCTGTGGCTGGGGGAGGATGGGGAGACACCCCCCCACCCCCACCCCCCCGTCATTCCAGTCTGGTTTCATTCTGAGACTTGCAGAGGCCCACTGTTTATATAGACTTGCCTAAATCTAAGATTTAGCCGGGCAGGGAAACGGCAGATTTCTGCTCGCAGGACGGGGGGTGTTGACCTTGAAGGAAAAACATGTTCAGCTGGGGGTGTGTGTGTGTGTGTGTGTGTGTGTGTGTGTGTGGTGGCAGAGATTAAAATAGGCATGTGGAGTGCTGGCAGACTTTGGAACCGGTTTCCCGGCTCTCCTCACGGTAGGAAACTCGATGTGGCATACCAGAGTGGACGGGACAGCCAGCGGGACAGCACCTGTAGCGACACCTTGCACTCTAGCCAACATGGCCCCATTTAAAGGAGTGCCAAGGAAGCCCAGCTCTAGATCGGGGTGGGGTGGGCGGGGGTGCTGGCCACCGCCCCGGGGGGCTCCCCCGTTGGGCCGTAGATGGACAGCAGCGTTCTGAGGTCTGGGCTCCAACCGGGGCCCCCGGTGGCCCCTGTTGAGGGCTCTGCAAACAATCAGCTCCTTGAAGTAAGGAGCAGATGACGTGGTTTAGATCTGCTGGATGCCAATCTCAGATGGAAGGATCTAGAAGCCGCTTTGGGAGTGACGTCCTAATCGGGTGTGCCAACTCCAAGTTGCCATTTCTGATGTGGCTCTTGGTGTGAGCCTCCCTTCCCTTGGCCAGTGGGTCCCCTAAATGCTGTGCACGCAGCCACTAGCTGCCCCACAAGCCTTGGGGAGCTCTGGGCAGTCTAGAGCAGGGTTATCCAGATGAGGCTAACCCACACGAGGCTTCATCCAGATGAGGCCTGTGCCCCTGGAGTCCCGTCCAGCAAGGGATTGTTTTCTCCACCTTGGTTAAGTTGGTTCCTGGAAACACCGGAGCCCCCCTTTTTATCTTCTTTTATTTTTCTTCTTCAGTAGCTTAGGCTGCAGCCTTCACTCGGCCCGGTCAGTAGGGAAGAGTCACTGTCTTTGCTGTGCTTTGTTTTACCTGTTGGCAGATCTGGGGATTTTTGTGTGATTCGCTCTAGGTGCAAGTTTTCTGGCCACTTGTACCCCCACTGGCCTCTGGCTCGCATCGTCTGTACATTGAAACATGTAAATAGTTGTTACAAAACAAAGGAAATTATTTATGTCCATCGGAAGCTCACTTTACACCTTCTTCGGTCCCTCGTTCAGGATGATGAGTTCGCTTCCCCCCCCCCCCCACCCCCGGCCTGTTTGTTTTCTTATTTAAGACTATTTATTAACGGTCAGACCATTGTACCTTCAGCTGTTGCATAGAGCGGTCCTCAGCGAATTTTCTGTATAAATAGACAAAATAAAGAGGGTTTTTGACTTTCCAATAAAAGGAGACATTTGGTTCTGATTCTTGGGGCCGTGGATGTCGGGTTCTTTCCCTCTTAACTCCCGGACGTCGCCGCTCCCTTGGTTCACTAAGAACTCTCCGCCTTGGCCCCCACCATCAGCGCGCTGCTCGTCAGCCAGGCCCCGGGGAGAACGGGGCGCTCGTCAATACTTGGTCCAGCTGTGTGGGGCTCCAGGCAGGAGGGTGGGACCGAACCACAAATGTGAACCGGGGAGGCTCGACTACAAAGATCCTTGATTGAATTACAGTGCAGCTGTCAACAGCTGTTTCAGAGAGGCGGGGGGGGTAAATTAGCTGTGTTTACTGCTAACATAGTTTAAAGATTTAGTCATCCCAATAAAAGAGAGGCACAAGAAGGAAACAAAAAAGGCAGGCTGGGGGCGGGGGGGGGGGGGCGGGGAAGTGCACACCCAAAACTGAAGCAGCAAGGGCCCCGTCGCCAGCATTGTCCAATGCAAATTGTTTCAGTGGTTCGGGGCGGGGGGGGGGGGGAGCTGTTGGCTCTGGGCTCGAGCCGGGGAGGGACCGACCGGTGGGGGCCCGGGGGAGGCAGCCAGGGGCCCACCTCCTTGCCGTGCGTTCGGCAGCGCTCAGCCGTGCAACATCGTGGGTTCCTTTGTCACTCTCAAGTGCACCCAGAGGTCGCCTGGTGGATGTTAGGAGCCCGGCTGTTACTTGGCCAGACGGCCCGCCCTTCCCCGTTGCCTCAAACGAAACAACCGCTCCCAGCAAGTTCCAGCCCCCGGGATTTCCAAACCCTCCTGTCACTGTCCTGATGCGCAATCTAGGACTGGAACTTGTGTTCCGGTTCCAGGCCAGAGACCGGAGCCGCAAACCGGAGGGCCGGATGCGCCTGCGGACGAGCCTGACCCCCCGCCCCGCCCCCCAGCATGGTGTTGATACGTCTTCAGAAAGGGAGTCCATGGCCTTCATGGTTTTTGAAAACTAGAAGGTTGAGGGTGAGAAACACGTTCGCCAGTTCTGGTTCCTCTTGAGAAATGGGCAGACCTGCCTGCCGTGGGCCGCGTTCCTGCATGGAGACTCTCGGCTGGAGCCAAACAGCGCTCGTTAACCACAGTCCTCACTACTCCCAATCGTCTGTCTCGTTAGGCTGTTATTCATAAGGGGTGAGTGTCAGTTGCTGTTTTAATCATTGCAGATGGCTATGGATTTGTACCCACATGTCTACTAAGAGCAGGAAAGTAAAAGCCACACCTTCCGGAAGAAGCCGAGAGGCCAGTCTCAGAGCGACCTGCTGGCCCGCCTCCCCCGTCTGGCACCCCTTTGGGCTCCTGCGGGCAGGGGTGTTGTGGCCGCGGCGGCGCACGTGAGGTCATTTGCCTTCCCGGTTTCCACCCCTCTTGCTCACTTTCACCTCCGAGCGGTTTCTCATCGCCTCCTGTCCCGCCCCTGCTCTCCAAGCACCTGCCGTCAGGCACCTTTGCTCCCGCGGCGTGGCCTGAGGTCCCCGCTGGCCATGCCGAGCAGGCGCAGAGAGGTGAAGGCGTTTACTCGAAGTCCCCAGCCACCAAGTGCCGCGATCAGAATTTGAGCCCCGCAGCCTGGCCTCCACCGAGATCACCGCAGCTACGATCGCCCGGGGATGCTTGTAAAAGCGGGGTCTCTGGGCCCCCAGCCCCAACCCTCCCAAAGGCCCCCGGGGCCGTGTGTCAGTCCCCGAATCCATGCCGACTTCCTGGACCACAAAGGGCAGGCCTGGGGTCTCCCTGCCGTTTCCAAGCCGCCCGAGACCTTCCTTTGTGAGAACTCTGAGCACAACACAAAGCTTCCTCCCTGGCTGTGGCCGGCGGCCTCTCCTGCCGAGCGAGCGAGCGAGGCCTTCGCTCTGAGCCCTCCCTCGCCTGCCGGTGACGGACCGTGTGTGGGCCCTGCTGAGAGGCTGGGGGTGTTGGCCGTGGCCACTGAGGCCATCTGCTCGGAGAATCCTCACATGTACGTGTGGAGTCCTTCCCTCTGTTCAGATGTTTCGGGGAAGGTGAGCGTGTTCGTCTCCTGGAGCTGCCTGGTGACGTCACCACTGATGACGACAGTGGTGGCCGAAAACCGAAGGGTTTGCTCGCAGTTCCGAGGCCAGAAGTCAACACTCAAGGTGTCTGCAGGGCTGTGCCCTGTGCAGGGACTTCAGGGAGAGTCATTCCCAGCGTCTCCCAGCTTCTGGGGCTGCTGGCTCCCTCGGCCGGTGGCTGGGTCACCCATCGTCACATCTCTCTGTTTTCCTCTGGTCCTTCCTGGGCCTTTGGTCATTGCGTTTAGGATTCGCTGGATAATCCAGGATGATCTCATCTCAAGATCCTTAATTACATCTGCAAAGACCTTTTTTCCAAATAAGGTCACATTCGTAAGTACGAGGCATTAGGATGTGGACAAGTCTTTTTTGAGGCCACCGTTCATCCCATTACGGTGAGGTTCCTGTCTTTCTCCCACGGCCTTGTCCCCTTCTGCCCCCACGAAGTTCTGGAGCCTACCAGAACTTCCCAGCAGCCTCAGTCAGTCCCAGCCTGCCTCGTGCCATACGTGCTGCCGCTTTCTGCCCCACCCCGTGGCTGGAGAGGGGGCTGCGGGAGCCCAACCCCCGCCTCCCCCCACTTCCCGCCCTTGGCCCACGCACGACGGGAGCCACCGTCCTCCGGTGGGGCCGACGTGGCACAGGGATCCAGGAGGAGTAGGTAGACCACACACAAGGATGACCACGGCCAAGGGCAGCCAACCCGCGCTGCCCTTTGCGGGAGCGGGGATCTCTCCGAGGAAGCACGGCCTTCCTCCTCGGCCGGAAGCATTCATTGGCTCATTCGTTCATTTACTCGTTCATGGCACGCACCACCATGCACCAGCCCCGCTACGGCCACTGGAGAGGCAGGGGACGAGGCAAAGTGTCCTCACCACGAAGCCTGCATCCGGGGAGCACGAGAAACAAGTCGTAACTGGCACCGCACCGTGGCCGCGTGGACCCCTCCCCTCACGCAGAATGACGCAGATTCTGTTACGACTGGGTTGGAATGGCAAGTAAGTCAGGCTGAATCCCATTCATTTCTTACCTTCTGATTTTAAAAGACGTGAAAACACCTTGGGAGCCCCCGACAGTGCCGTGAGCCCTGGGCACTGTCCACCGTGCCTGATGGACAAGCTGGCGTGGACCGTGAGCACTTTAGTGGCGAGTAACGATGTGTATCAGGAAGGAACAGTGAGCAGGGGAAGGAAGTGAGGGGTTGGCTTAGCTTGGCTAAGCTCCTCGGACGGAGTGGTCAAGGAAGGGGTGGGCCCCCGAAGGAAGGACAGAGCAGTGGAGTGACTGCAGGGAAGAGCATCTCTGCCTCAGGGATCAGCACGTGCAAAGGCTCCGAGGCCCCAGTGGAACCTGTCCTGCCTCCTCATCTGCAGAGGCTGGAGGTGGTGAGCCCCGAAGCCCTTCACCAGGCGTTTGGGGTGAGAAGTGACACTGGTCAAATTCACCGGTGGGAGCAACTGGCAGGACACTCACTCACCTGCTCTGGGGGAAGACCACTGCTGCTTTCTTACAAATATCTGTTTGACATGGAGGAGAGTTCTCACGCCACAGAGTCAGAGGCAGTGCGTGTTGGGCAGAGGGACCTGGGGCCAGTTATTTAGTTAGCTGTGGGATCCCCGCTGTGGGCACGTCTCTACCTTCTCTGTGACCTCAGTTTCCTCCTCTGTGAGATGGTATGGTGCCCACCGAGATAATGTAGGGTGAGCATAAGCTGTACTTAACCACCACCACAACAAAACCCCCAAGTCACAGTGACTTAAACAAGATAAAAGTTTCTCATTTAAAGGAAGTCTGAAAGTCAGCTGTCCAAGGTCAGGATGGCAGTTCCACGCACCATTTGGGGTCTAGTCTCTTTCTGCCTGTCTGCCCTGTCATCATCATTCATGGCCTCCATCCTCCCAGTCCACTTCGTGGCCCAACATGGCTGCTGGAGCACCAGCCATTATATCTGTATTCTAGGCTATATGCTTCCTTCCAGTAGCCGTCCTAACGCGTAGACACAAAATATCCAGTCATCCGCCAATTAGCAAAAATACAGTCACATGGCCACACCCAGCCGCAGGGGAGACTGGAAACTATAGTCTTTGATTCTAGGTGGCAAGGTATATAGTCAAAAATCAGCAGTCAGTGTTTTATTGCTCTCAGAATTTTATGCATGTTGGAGACTGGCAACTACCTATTGGTATTAGTTTTCTCTTGCTACAGCACAATTACCCAAACTTGTTGGCTTAAATCATCACCCGTTTATTATCTTACACCTTCTGTGGGTCAGAAGTGTGGACAACGTGTAGCTAGGTTCTGGGCTCAAGACCTCACGGGGCTGTAAGCAATGTGCCAGCAGGTGCATTGTTTTTTTTTATGTGTATTTATTATGTTTATTTATTTTGAGAGAGAGAGAGAGGGAGAGTGTGAACATGGGGGAGGGGCAGAGAGAGAGGGAGAGAGAGAGAGAATCCCAAGCAGGCTCCATGCAGCCAGCGCAGAGCCCGAGGTGGGGCTCGATCTCATGAACCTCGAGATCATGACCTGAGCGGAACTCAAGAGTCAGACGCTTAACTGACCGGGCCCCCCAGGCACCCCCGCCCCCCGTGGCTCCATTCCTACCTGGAGCCGAGGCTTCTTCCAAATTCATCCTGGCTGTTGGCCAAATCCAATTCCTTGCGGTCATAGGACCGAGGTCCCCATTTTCTTCCTGGTTGTCAGCCCTGGGTCACTCTCGCCTCCTTTACAGGTGCTCCCCTCACAACACGGCCGCTTCATTCTTCAAAGCCAGCAGGAGGACCTCTCTTCTTTTAAAGATTCATCTGATGAGGTCAGACCCACCCAGGATAATCTCCCTTTGATTCGCTCCAAGTCCGTTGGTTAGGGGCCCTAACTGCACCTGCAAAATCCCTTCACCTTTGGGAGCGATCATTCTTTGCCGGGCAGAAATCTGGGGGCTATTTCAGATTTCTTCCCTCGCACATCACCTGAGCTACCCCACCACCTTGGGTTATGGAGCACGTTAGGGGTAGCACGGGCACAGAAAGTCCCTGGCAAATAGCAGGCACACGAGAGAACGATCATGGCTGTAGCTGAACACAGAGTCCTCCCAGGGAGGACGCCCCCCCCCGCCCCGATCCCATCCAGTGAGTTGAACGATTTAGGTTGTGACCTACAAGGGCCCAGAATCATTACCTGTCGTCCCCAGAGTCTTTGTAAAGTCCCTCATCACCTCAGCTACTCTCACATGTGCCCGGGAAGGATGATGGCATGACCTGTGTGGATCTTTGCAAACCACAGTGTGAGCCCTGGAGTGCTCCCTCCGGGCCAGGGACCCCGTCCGAGGCACCGAGCTCGTGCAGATCCGCGGGACAAGCCTGAGAGCCACATACGCTGACCGCCGTCCCCACTTGAACACACAGGGAGGTAGAAACCGTCACACATTTGCTGGGCCCTGCACACCTCCAGGGGGCGCTGTTTCCCGGGAGGGGTCGGGGAATACAGCACCTCCAGGGTGGGGCAGTGCGGAGGCGGCCCTGGGTCCGGGGGCCTCCGATGGCGGGACGGAGCCTCCGTCAGGGGACCCAGTCCTTCTCCGGGCTCGGCCCCGCCCTCAACGTGAAGTCTGTCCATCCCTTCCAAGGGTACTTGCAGTGACCCCTCGCAGACACGTTTCCCTCCGCCTGTGGATCGGTCCGCCCTGGCTCAGACCGCTTCAGAATCTGGCACTGGCCTCTCTTGGTCTTAGATTTGAGGAAATAAAAATAGAAGAGGGAAAACACAGAACTCGCCAAAGCCTTTCGCAGCAGCTGTTTGGACAGAGGCAGAGTGCACCTGGCCTGGGCGAGCGGCGCCCTCTCCGCCGGCCGTCTCTCAGACCCGGCGGCCAGCAGGCCCAGGAGCTGGCCCCGGAGCGGGCCCGCTCGAAGTGCCGTGACACTGAGGTGTGGCCGCCACTCTTGTCCCAGCACCGCGGGCCAACGTTTCGCGACGGTACGAGCTCTCCTCTCTCTGGCCGCGTGTCCTAAGCAGCCGCACGAGCCTCTGTGCTCGGAACGGCCCCTTGCCGATGCGAATGGGCTGTGGTCATCGTCCTGAAATCCTTCCTGCCTTTTGAGCCAGGGCCCCACCCGTGTCCTGCCGGGCTGTCCTGTGCTTGGGGACTAGGACAAAGACTTCGGGGCCAGGCCCGGGGCCCAATTCTGACTCGATACGTCTGCCATCCAGCAGGTGCGTTTTGAGCATCGACGCACTGTGGGCGGTGTTCTGGGCCCCGAGGACGCACCGTGACCGAGGGGGAGATGAGGGCCCCGTGCTCGTGGATGGTGGTGCGTCCAGGGGCACAGGGAGCAGAACAAGTAAGCAACCAAGGGAAAGGGGTGACAACGTTGAGCGTTGGGTGGGGATCGGTGCAGGGGAGTGGGGCGGGGGGCAGAGAGAAGGCACTCAAACCAGGTGAGGGGGTGTCAGAAAGGGGATGTGACAAGGGGCGCAGGCAGAGTGCACAGAAACCCCATGGCCACAGGGCCGCCCGCAGACCCCGAGGGGGGGACATGAGGCCAGTAGACGTGTGACGGGCAAACTGTGATTCTCGGCCTCGGCTGCTGCCGTTTGGGGCGGGGCACCCTGCACACTGTAGGATGTTTAGCAACATCCCTGGCCCCCATTCCTCTCCTGTCCCCCAAGTGGTGATAGCCATTAACGTCCCCAGACATTGCCCCGCGTCCCCTGGGAAGACAGTCACTCCCCGTTGAGAACCACTGATGGAGAAACGGAAGCCAGGCCAACAAGGCAGAAGCCTGGGAGCTCAGGGGAGATGTTAAGGGGCGGGGGCCCCTCCTGCCTTCTGGAAACCCCCCCGCCGTGGTGTCCACTCGGCGGATTGGTGACGGAGTCTGTGTGGCAGTGCCCGCCTCTCTGGGAGAGCCGTGAACACCTGCAGGAGGCAGTGAGGGGACAGCAGACGGCTGGACATTTATTCTAGGGGACAGTTGAAGGAAATCTGCCAGGGCGGGAGTGGCCACCGATCGAAGGACCTCGTACGCCCTACCAGGGGGAGAATCGGAGCCTCTTACGAGCTGGCGCACCTCGAGGCACCGCACAGCGACCACGGAGCTCCCTGAAGCCCCAGCTTCCTCTTCTGTGAAATGGGCACGGCGCTCACAACGTCTCAGGGACACGGGGAGCATTAAATGAGATGACGTGAGCAGAGCACTTAGCTCAAGCACCGGGCTGATCGCCGCAGCCAGAGTGATCCTGTTAAACCCGAGGTCTCTGCCCAGCACCCTCCCCGAGCCCCACCCTTCTTCGAGTCAAATCACCCCAAAGGCCCCACTGCATCTGTCCCGTCCCCGGTTTCCTGGGCTGCTGCGACAAATGACCCCTAACTCAGCGCCTTACAGCAGCACGGACGTACCCCCCACAGTCCGGGGGGTCGGGAGTCTGCCCAGGCCGCAGGAGAGGGCTGGTTCCTTCCAGAGACTGGAGGGCCCCCGCC
Organism: Herpailurus yagouaroundi; assembly: GCF_014898765.1. Classification (NCBI taxonomy): domain Eukaryota; kingdom Metazoa; phylum Chordata; class Mammalia; order Carnivora; family Felidae; genus Herpailurus; species Herpailurus yagouaroundi. The sequence continues at coordinate 7,100,753 of NW_024412463.1, read as the reverse complement.
TTTTCCAGCTCCTTCAGTGCCTCTCCTGTCGCCCCTCGGCTTGCGGCCCCTTCCGCAGCCCCAGGGCAGGAGAGTGGCGTCCTCAAATCCCCCCACGTCTTTCTCTGATCCGACTCCTCTCTCACACGGCCCCCTGTGATGATGTTGTGCTCACACAGTCCAGGACCATCCCTCTGCCTCAACGATCCTTAACCCAGCCACATCTGCCGAGTCCCTGGTGCAAGGTGGGATGGAATAAAAAATAAATATTTGGTCTTTGTCCCCGGTTCCTGGCACAGAGCTTCTAAAACCCTTGGAACTTCCTGACGGATGGGAAGAAGGGGGTTTTGAGATGTCGGCCGATTCCCAAAAGTAGCTCCCTCCAGCCACGTCTGAGTTTATGCTGAGGAGGTGACTCTTGACTGGCCAGAGGGACGCGGAGCCCTAGAGGAGGGCTGGAACTTCCAGCCCAAGTCCCTGAGCTCCAGGAGGCTGGGGACCGAGTTCATCACCACCGGCCAGTGATTTACTCAGTCCTGCGTACTTAATGGAACACCCGTTTCAAAAAACCCTGAAAAATGGGGTTTGGGGAGCTTCCTGCCTGGGGATCGTATGGGGGTGCCGGGAGGGCCAGAAGCTCTGAGCCCCTCTCCCCCCTCCCCCCCATGCTCCGCCCCAGGGATCCCTTCCATTTGGCTGTTCCTGGCTTGTGTCCTTTACGGCCGGTGCTGATAAGGAAAGTAACTTCTTGAGTTCTGTGAGCAGTTGGAGCAAGTCACCCAAGCTGAGGAGGGGTTGAGGATATCCGGGGCCCCCCCCCCCGTTTATAGCCAGTCGGTCAGAGTCCAGGTGACAACCTGGGACTTACAACGGGCGTCTGACGCAGGGGACCCCCAACCTTGGGTCTGTGCAAACTCTGGGTGGTCAGTGCCAGAATCATAGGACGTCCGGCTGGTGTCTGAAGACTTGAAGAAGGGGCTCCTCCTAGGGTCGAGGGTCGAGGGTCTCCTCCGCTTCACCATCTGGTACCAGAAGTGCTGTGGGTGAAAATAGCGGACACTAAGTGACATGTCAGCTCTGTGAGGTACGATATTCACAGAGTCCAGGGACTGGGACGTGGACATCTTTGAGGGGCCCTTATTTGGCCTCCCGCACCTCGCCCCACCCCCTGTCCCTTGATGTTCTCTGCCACGGCTTTGCATCCTCCTTGCTGTTCTCAACACCCCAAGCGTGCTCTGCCTCAGGGCCTTTGCACTGGTTCCAGCCTGTGCCAGGAATGCTGTTCCCCCAGACAGCCACAGGCTGTTCCCTCAGCTTCCGTAGACCTTCGCCCCAAGTCGCCTCGTGCGTGAGCCCTGCTCCTGGCGAGGAGTGTGGTCACTGCGGTGTCCCCAGTGCCCAGCCCATGGCTGCCCTCGCATGTTTGGTGAATACGTGTCATTGTCGTCATCAACAGGCCTGGAATCAGACGTGGGGTGTGCCCCTCGTAGCTGCACGACCTCGAGGAGGCCTTCGCCCTGGCCCTCGGCGTCCCTCCCTTTCAGATCAAGGCTGGGGTCAGGGGCCCTCGGTCGGCCTCACCCCGTGGGCACATTTGACGCCGCTTGGGGATCATCAGTGAGAAGTCTTCTCAGGTGCGCCCGGGCGTGCCAACGGAGCAGCGAACCTTCCCGCTGACTTTCATCCCAAACCCGTGGCTGTCTTCTTTGCTTCTCCCGCTCTGTGACGGGCTGGGGACGATGCATCTGCCCACGTTCTCCCAAACCGGTGGCATCACTTGAGGCAGCCGGCCGGCCGCTGAGTAGAAGATGACACAATCCCCAAGAACAGCGTGGGCGTGTGTCCGCTGGGGGTGGGGGACCGGCGGGGGGCCGAGGTGGAAAGGGTGGGGGACGGAGACGCCGGCCCCCGTCGGCTCAGAGGCCCGCACCTTGGCCCTTGACCCTCAGCGCCGCGTATCCAACTTAATTATGTTATCGAGATGCGGGACGTAGAGGGTTTGAAGTAGAGAAATTCCACGTTTGGGCCCTGACCCTCTCTAACCGAGTCCAGATCTGGGATCTCTTTATTTTAGGAGGTTTTTAGCAGAAGTGACCTCACGCGGCCCGTCCAGCCCGGGGTTGGGGAGCAGACCTTGGCCTCGGGGGGCGGGGGGGGGGTGGTGACCGCCCAGAGGTGCTGGGGAGGAGGATGGAAAGCATCGCTCTGAGCAGATTCCTTGCCCAGATGCCTTTGGGGAGGGTGGTTTCCCCAGACAAGTGCTGGCCTTTGTTCGACGCTTGCGAAGCGTGTTGACGAAGGAGAGGATGACAGATGGCTGGGTCCCATCCCATCCTGTCCTTCTGAGCGGTCCCTGAAATAACACCATTCGTGGGGCCAAGCGGAGGCCGCTTATCTTCAGAGCCGGCCTGCTGATAGTGCTGAGCGGGCCTTCTCGGAAGCCCGGGGCTGAGATGGGGCGGCGGTCGCGGGCTTAATGCGCCGCAAGGCTCTTTGCTTCCTGGCCCTCCTGGTGACCTCCCAGGGGTATAAATAGTCCAGCGGGCCGGGGGCCTGACTGTGTGGGCGTGGCGTTGATGGCGGAGTCTGGCACGCCTGGTCCGTGACCCCCACGGGGTCACGTATGCGCAGAGGCCTGCCACGGCTTCTGCCCGCGTGTCCTCAACCACAGGGGGGCCCTGGGCTCCGTGGTCTCACCCCGGACGGCCTTCCTTCCAGCCTTTGCCCAGCTGGGACGTCCTGTCCCCGCCGTGGGTTCCGACGTGCTCCCCTTCAGCGTCGTGCCCGAAGCCTCCGTCTGGCTGCCGGTTCAGCCTCCGAACGCTCCTTTGGTTCACACGGATTGTTCCCAATCTTAGATCCGGAAACGAACAAGGGCTCGGAGGAAGAGGTCGAAAACATTGCCCATCAATCCAGCCTTCTCCTCTGGCGGACAGAAAACAGGACGCACGTTTCCCTTCCACTGGTCGGGTGAGAAACGCCTGACTCGTCCCGTCCAACACACACACGACAGCCGCAAAGGCTTCATCTCTGACTCTGCACCTGGCACTGTTCCAGGAAATAGGCACGCAGCAGGCCGGGCCGTGAGAGGGATAAGGCACAGTCCACCACGTCCCCGAACCCGCAAGTGACAGCCCCCAGCCGCAGAAAGCGGTTCCGCCATCAACAGGAGAAACAGCGGCTCGGCCGGGCGTGAAGGGAGACTTACCGGGGGCATGGCGGCATCGTGGCCAGCGGTTAGGCCACCTGTTAGGACAGGTGCTGGGAGACATTTTGGCGGAGACGGGAGGACAAGGGGGGCTCACCATCGGCCCAGGCCCCCACAACCCCTTGGGCGAGGGAAACACAGTCAACGTGATGTAATCGCATTTATCCGGGGTTTGCTACTGAAGAATGACACCCGCGCAGGAAGGAGCACCAACTTTGCAAGAGTGAATATGCACCAAGTGACCCCAGAGTGAGGGCCTCTGCCCTGGGAATAAATCAAGAAATAGCATCACCCCCCCCGCCCCCTGCAAGAGGTCTCTTCCGGTACAACCCCGTCTCCTAGGGTAAACACCTGCCCAGATTCTCACCCCAAAATTGGTCTGGCTGTCAGAGAAAGGGAGGCGGACAAAGTCGAATTGATGTTTGTTCTTGTGTGTCTGGCCTCTTTCCCTGAACGTTATGTTTGTAAGATCGACCCATCTCGCTGCGTTTACCTGTAATCGGTTCATTTTCTCCGCTCTATAATATTCCATTCTGTGAATGGAGCTGATTAGTTTATCTGTTCTTCTCTGGATGGGCGTGTGGTCGTTTGGAGTTTCTGTTTGGGAAGGAGACGAAGGGTTGGGGCGCCTGGGGGGCTCAGTCGGTGGAGCGTCCGACTTCGGCTCAGGTCATGATTTTGCGGTTCGTGGGTTCGAGCCCCGCGTCGGGCTCCGTGCTGACGGCTCGGAGCCTGGAGCCCGCTTCGGATTCTGTCTCCTCTCTCTCTGCCCCTCCCCTGCTCACGCTTTGTCTTACTCTGTTTCTCAAAGATAAATAAATGTAAAAAAAGAATTAAAAGAAAAAAAAGAAGGAGATGAAGGGGTGTCTGGGTGGCTCGGTCAACGGAGCGTCCGACTCTTGATTTTGGCTCAGCTCGCGATCCCAGGATCGTGAGCCCCGCGTGGGGCTCTGGGTTGAGTGTGGAGCCTGCTTAGGATTCTCTCCCTCTGTCTCTCTCTCTCCCTCTGCCCCTCGCCCACTGTCTCTCCCAAATAAAAAAGAAAAAGGCAATAAAAAAACAAGGAGATGATGCCGGGAACATCCTTGCCTATCTGCCTCTTGGTGAACATATGCACACAAGTCAGCGAGTCTACTCCTAGGAAGGAGATCAGAGCAGCTGGGTCAGACGGGGACTTGTGCATCGTTCGCTCCAGTCGATTCCGCCCCCCTGTTGTCCAGGGTGGTCGAACACTAAGTCCCCAGCGGCAGCCTACGAGAGCTCAGACCCTCCCCAACACCTGATATGTCTGTCTTTCTCATTCTGCATACTCTGGTGGGTTGTACCATTCAATTTTGAATTTTCTGTTTTTGAGTCTATTTTTTTGAGGGGGGCGCACAGCCACAGCAAATTCTTTAGGGGCAGGGGCAGAGGTCTTACGGGCCACTGGTTGCCGACCCGAGTGCCGCGTCCAGGTGCTGATCTGGGTGTTTCCACCCGCTGTCCCGGTCCGGCCCGGAAGAGAGATGCTGTGATCGGCCCCCCGAGCTGCGTGGAGGGCCACATCTACTGAGAGGGCCACCTTGTCCCTGTTCACACAAAGGCGCTCGGCAGGCGTGGGGGTGGCCCCCGGAGAAAAGGGGTGTGGGCCCAGAGAGAGTAATTCGGTCTAGAGAACTCACTTCGCCCTGGCAGGGCCCCCCACCACGGGAAGCCGGGCAGGTCCACCGTGAAAGCCGCTCTCGCCAGGACAGCTGTGGAAAGGAGAGTGATGTGTTTATTTATTTAGGATGTACAGACGGACTGCTTCCCAAAAAAGGTTTGGTGGGAGGCTTCACAAAAAGCGTAAGCGTATGAAAGATGGGAAGATGAAACATAAAATCGGAGTAAAAGTGTGTGAAAAGGGGCTGTGAGTCAACGACTCAGGCACCTGGCAGCGGGGGAGGGGCGACCACACAAATGTGCGAGGGGCCACCCCGTGAGACGTGAGCATGACGTCGACCCCGTGGAAGGCAGACCAGAAAAGCAGAAACCCCGGGGCCCTTGCTGGGGTGACCAGCCGTCCTGGTTTGCTGGGCACTGACAGGTTTCCCCAGAGGGTGGAGGTTTCGGTGCTAAAACTAAGGAAGTCCCCAGCACACTGACTCGAGTGGGCCACCCCAGCCCTCGGTGGCGTCGCGTGAGCTGCTGGATCCAGCTGTACTCGAAAGCCGACCACCCCCACCCCAACCCCCGCTCTGCGGACGAATTCCTTGTATTACTTTTGCTTCCCGGAGAAAACTGTGCTTGTGTCACTTTTCACATTTAATTTCTACTTATGCAGAGGTAAATAAGACCTCTATGTTCAGCTGAATACAAGTTTGTGACAAAGAGCACGGACTCCTGCTTTCAGTGGGAATATGGGTGAGGATCCACCATTGTTTTAAAGACAATTTTTTAACTGTTTATTTTTGAGACGGAGAGAGACACAGAGTGCAAGCAGGGGAGGAGCAGAGAGAGAGGGAGACACAGAATCGGAAGCAGGTTCCAGGCTCCGAGCTGTCAGCACAGAGCCCGACGCAGGGCTTGAACTCACGGAGGGTGAGATCATGACCTGAGCCGAAGTGGGATGCTCAACCGACTGAGCCACGCAGGTGCCCCACGCCATTCTGAACTTCATTGTCCTGGGCACCTGATGGGCACTTTCAATGCGGGAAGAAAGCACTTTTTCACTCTTTTGGATCTTTCTTCTCATATATATACCTCTGTATTTCTAAAAAATATACCCATACTCTTCTTTCTTGACTTTCTATTTTATTTGATTATTTAAAAAAAAAAGCTTATACATTTATTTCGAGAGAGAGAGAGAGGATGCACACGCATGCGTGGCAGAGGGGCAGAGAGAGCATCCCGAGCAGGTGCCGTTTTGTCAGCACAGAGCCCGACATAGGGCTCAGTCTCACGAACCATGAGATCATGACCTGAGCCAAAATCAAGAGTTGACGCTTAACCAACTGAGCCACCCAGGCACCCTGTTTTATGTTTTAAACATTATTCGTTAAGTTAAACATTAATTTCACATTGAAACATTAAAAATGCTCCTGTTTTAAACATTATTCATTGACCTCTCCTACGAAAGATGAGGATTGAACACCTCACGCCATCTGCATATACAGACTACTCTCGTACATCCTCTTGGTCTATTGATCCCAATTTTTGGTGAAATGCATGTTTAGCGTTTGCACAATTATGGCCGTGGAAATACTGTTTAACCTCGACACTATGCGGTATATTACGGCATCGTTTCCTTTCCTGCACAGACTTTTGTTTTTCCTGAAGTTTATAATTGCCTCTAGAAGACAATCTGCTCAGCTTTCTTTGTGCCCCTATCTCTTTCTCCGCTTTCCGAAAGAATTCTGAAGTTTTTTCAGTACATCAGGTAATCTATTGGGTGACTTTCTTTTCGTTTGGGGTTTTCAATTATTCTTCCTGGTTTCCTGTCAGTGGCTTCCAGGCCTGCTGCACGGCTGGGACTTCCCCACATGCCACCCTGGGACGAGTTTTCACCTCCCTCCTGCAGTGCGTCCCCTCCGGTTCCTGGATCCCGTGCCTTTCATGATTTATACTGTTGTGTGATTGGGACAGAGGCCTCCAGGAGCTACTGGGATAAGATACACGGGAGGCCACTTTTTGAAACTTCCAAACATCATTCTGTCTCACACGTTGATTACTTAGCTCAATAGAAAACTTCTCGCTTGAGAATAATTTTCCTCCAGACGTTTGAAGGCCTCGTAAGGCTCGGCTCCTGCTTCTCAGAGTTGCAACATTTCCAGGATTGTTGTTCAGAAGTTCAAGGCTATTCCGATTCCTGTTCATTTGTATACGAACTTTCCCCTCTTTCTCTGGCAAAACTTGGAGTGTCCTTTTTGTCTCCGGTTTTCCAAGAACTGTTAATGCTATGATCATTTCTCCCTCCGTCCTATCTCCTCTTTCTAGAACTCTTGCCGGTTGTGAGCCGGGTCCCAGCATGGAACCTCTGACTTCTGCCTTTCCATCGCCGTGGTTTTATGCCAAGCTTTGGGATAATAGGGTGTCCAACTCTTCCTGATCTGCCCAGGACTTTCTTGGCCTTAAAACTCAGAAGCGTCCACCCCAGGAGAGCCCTCCATCCGGGGAACTACCCTTCTCCAGGGGTGGCTTCTGAGTGTTTTCCACCCCCCGGACTGTCCGGACCCACCTGCGTTCAGTGTTCCCTGAACGGCCGCTAAAGGCAACCCGGCTCATCCAGGCAGTGGGTTCTCGCGGCCTCGGAGAGGGATGGAGACCGAATCACTCATATCACAGACGCTCACGAGTGTCTGGAAAAGTCCCTGTATTTCTGGAAACCCCAAAGATAACCGGCGTGCATGACTATCATTACTGAAATTGCTGGCTGCGGCTGAGACGTGCAAACCCACTGGCCTCCTGGCGGCACTTACCCCGCCCGCAGTACCTCTGTAATTATAAGAAAGCATTTTAAATTGTTCCAGTCCAAACAAGACCTGGAAATGCCGAGAACAGTCTGGTCGTTGGGGCTGCAGATTAACGGCCGCCGTGGAAGGGCCTGGAAAGACTTACTCACGGCCAAGGGCAGGGCTGGAGGTGAGGTGCTCACCGCCTCTGCTGCCGTAGGGTTTGTAGATGGAAAGAAGGCAGCAGATCCTGCTCAGCACCCCTAGTCCCCCCGCAGGAATGGGCATGTGGGAGGGGCCCTTTACTTCGGCTGGTGCTTCTCTGCACTCTGAATAAGGATGCATTTGGAAGAACCAGAACTCAAAAGAAAAAAGCAGATATTGCTACGAGGAGTCGAGCTTGGTAGTCGCTCACACCTTAGACTAAATTAATGTACACAAAGACGGAAGCAAGCCCACGCCAAAGCCGTTGCTAGAGGCCAGGTGGGACAGTGGCGGCCAAGGAGGTGCTGGTGGGGAGGGAGGACCGAGGCGTGTGCCCTGATGGCGGACGCCCCCGCCTTTCCATCCCAGTGTCCACCTGCTTCCTGGCTGTGTTATTTGGCTTCCTGGAGCCTCAGTTTCCTTATCTGCAAAATGGCTTTAATTATAGCATCTGCTTCATAGAGCTGTTGTAAAGATTAAAAAGAAAAATAACCCCATGTGCTTAGCATATTATGATAACATGGACCGTCACAAGTGCGCAGGGACTGGTGCCGTCATCATAATCATCAGGCTTATTTGGCCATCCTTCCAGGGACCCGCCTGGCTCTGCCAGCGGAAACGATCCCCACCCCGCTGGAGGTTCCCGCCGCCCGAGACGGAAGGCGCGGGAAAGAGCAGACCGTAGGCCGGCCTCAGCTAAGTGAGACCACAATTAATTGGAACTCAACTGAGCCGGCTGCCCCTTTAACCAGATCCCGCCTCCCCCACATGTCTACACCCCACGAAGAGCACAGAACAAGTGAGGACCTGCCCAGCAGGTCCTGGGAGAGGGCGGGGCCTGGCCCATCTCCTGGAATCATCTCTGTCTGCCTCTGTCACTGGAGGTGATGCTCCAGGCTCTGTAAGAGCAGGGCCACGAAAGGGGGGGTCCACTCAAGCCCTGTGGGTCGCCACGGAGGAGAGCCCGAGCAGGGCATCACAACAAGATGCCGGCCTCAGGGGGTCGTGGGCAAAGTGACCGGAAACATTCCTTCCCTCCATCTCCTCTGGCTCAGAGATTTCTGCTTCGTTGAGCTCTTCCTGGTCAGGGTCCTTCTGATGAGCCCCCAGTTCTTGTTGAAATGAGGGAGGGGATCAGTGGGGGTGCGGGAGAAGGAGCAAACGACGAGCTAAAACATTTGGTGCGGTGGGGGTAAGTGCGGGTGTGGTGGAGGCCCGTGGGGCCGAGGGACCTGCCTACTAGTCCCCCTGCCCTGCCAGCCCTCCACTTCCATTTCACAAAAGCCCAGGCACAGCCCGGGCTGTTTTTAGAGCGCGGAACAGAGGAGAACACCGAGCAAGCGAAATACAAAATTCTTTCCGGCGGGGGTGCTTAAGGAAAAGAAGGGGCATCCAGACATTCACCGATTTGAACCTCCGTCACAAATACCTGGGAAAATATTTTGAGGCGTTGATTCATGTTCCTTCTGCCTTTTCTTCCTGCCTGGAACATGGGCGTGCTGGCTGGAAGCTCGGCTGCCACCTTGCAGCTATGAGGTGACAAAGGTGCGGATGAGGGAGAAATGGGGAGAGATAGGGAGAGGATCAGAGGGTCAGAGAGGGACACATGCATGAGCACTGTAAGGAGAGAGAAGTCCAAAGGAGGGACAGGGTGAGGGGACAAGCCCATATGGGCCACCACCACTTTATCGGAACGCTGACTGCTCTGGGGAGCCCCCATCTGGGCACCACTGTCCTGAGCCCTCTGCCGTCTGCAGCCTGAAACAAAACGAGGGGGCCCTTACCTCCTAGCAAGGTCCGGGAGTGCTAAGGAGGGTCTGGAGGGCCCATGTCACATGTTGTCCCACCAGGGACTCTCAGTGACCTCTGCTTCTGCTTCAGAATGTGGGAAGGAGGGATCCCTCCTGGTTGGCATATTTCTTTGAGGCTTCTCCCCGGGGGGCCTGGCGGGGGATGTGTTTCCCTGAAGGTGAAGAATAAAGACGGAAAATATGCAGGGCAGTGGCTCAGGTCTGGCACAAATGCGGCCAGGACCACAAGCGTGGTGGGTGCCTGCGTGGGTGTGCATATGTACGTGTGCAGGTGCCTGTGTGGGTGTGTGTGTACGTACGTGCAGGCAGGGCCACGATCGTCAGAACAGCCATCGTCCAGCGCTGTGGAATTTGCAAGGCACCTTTTCAAAAATACACAACTCGGCCGCTTAAAGTACACAGGTCAGCGTTTTCAGTGTATTCGTGGCTGTGCACCCATCACAGGCTCGCAGAGGGTTTTCCTGGCCCCCAAGAGACACCCCAGCCTCATCAGCAGCCTCTCCCCAGTTCCGTCCCCCCCCCCCCCCCCCCCCCCCGGCCCCAACCCCTGGCAAGCACTGATTTCAGTGTCTGTGGAGCCCTCTCTCCCGGACATTTCTCGCAAGGCCAACCGCACAGCGTGGGGTCTGTGTCTGGCTCCTTTCGCCCCGTTCAGCCACCTGTCGCAGGGGTACCATCGCTCCCCTCGTCTGTGTGGCTGAGTAACGTCCCATCGTAGGACAGACCGTGGTCTGCGCGTCGGTCAGTGGGTCACTGGGTTGTTCCCACTTCTGGCTTTTGTGACTCATGCTGCCGTCGACATGCGCGTGCAAGTTTTTGTGTGGACGTAGGTTTTCGTTCCTCTTGGGCAGGCCCTGAGCGGGCCTGCCGGCCCACAGAGTAACCCTCCACTTTAACTCTTGAAGAGCCGCCGCACTGTTCTCCGGGGCGGCCGTGCCGTCACGCGTTCCCACCGGCCGGCCGCCCAGAAGGGTCCTGATTTTCTCCGCGTCCTCGCCAACGCTTGCCTTGGTCCGTCTTTTGACTCCGGCCGTGGTAATGGGTGCCGAGGGGTATCTTACTGTGGTCTTGATTTGCGTTTCCCCGATGGCCGATGGCGCGAGCATCTCCTGGTGCGTTTCTTGGCCATCCGTCCCTCTTCTCCGGAGACGTGCCCATGCGGATCCTTTGCCAGTGTTTTCGTCGGGGCGTTTGTCTTTATTGGCAGACAGCTTCTATAGACCCACACTTGGGCCCCACGTCATGGCTGCTGGGCTGCGTCCATTCTGTTGTCACCGCATCGTACAGACGGGGGAACTGACGCCCATCGAGGTCCCACAGGGACGACTACATCGTTTGCGGGCTCCAGTATACAACACGGAACGTGGGACCCTTTGTTCACGCTCGTTACGAATGTGAAGACGGTGATGGCAAAGCATTAAGCCAGGCGGGGGCCTTATGCCTGCACGGCTCTCTCACCCGGAAAGCTGCCCCCTGTCTACCTGACTGTAAAACTAACCGCTAACATTTGTTGAGCGGTCGCTGTCCACCGGGGTCTATGGGAGACGCGACCTACAGAACATACCGAGTCTTGAGACTAACGCAGCGGTTGCCGTTATTGTCTGCATTTAAAAAAAAAAAAAATTTAACGTTTATTCAATTTGGAGAAGAGAGAGGAAGACAGAGCACGAGCAGAGAAGGGGCAGAGAGAGAGAGAGAGAGAGAGAGGTAGACACAGAAGCCGAAGCAGGCTCCGGGCTCCGAGCCATCAGCACAGAGCCCGACGCGGGGCTCGAACGCACGGACCGCGAGATTGTGACCTGAGCCGAAGTCCGACGCTCAACCGACCGAGCCCCCCCGGGCGCCCCTCATGGCGTGCATTTTAAAGAAGAGAAACAGAGGCTCAGAGACCCCGCATCACTTGTCCCAGGTCTCAGCGTGCACGTGGCAGGATTCGAACCGCAGTCTGACTCACGGCGTGGAGAGCTGGTGGTGTTAGCCGTGGGCGAGGTCATGGGCTCGGTTCTTCCCAGAGCCCACCTGAGACGGTGACGACAGCGACCATGTGCGGCGAGCAGTGTGCGTGGGGGAGACGCGGGAGTAGGGAAGTCAGGCAGGGAGGGGAGGCGGCCGACAAAGGGACAGCTATGGCCGCGGGCAGCCGAGCCGCTCTTGCTGGGGACTCCAGGGGACAGGGAGGAGCACGCATTTCAGAGCCGGGAGGATACTGGCTTATTTACCCCCGTAGCTCAACCCGCCCATAGCTGCTCCCCTGGGGGGCGCTGGCTCCCAGAGGGCTTCCGGAACGCATCTGATCCTCTCCCCGACCCCGTAAGGTAGTCAAGGCATTATGCCCATTATATAGATGGCAAAACCAAGGCTACATAGCTTTTGCAAGGCTATGATCTTCGTGGTCGGTCAAGCTGGGATCCCCCCCACACACCTCAGGGCCCTCGGCCCGTGCTCCAAAACTCCGCTGGCCTTGGCCCCGCCTCTCCGTGGGCCACGGAGCAGCTGCACCCCGGCCACGGCCCCGCTGGCCGACGAAACCACGTTCTCAGCCCCAAGATGCAGGGAGCCCAAACGCTCAGTGTCCTCCCGGACCAGGGCTGGCTCGGGCCTGCCCCCCGCTGGCCCCGGCTCCGTGCCTGCAGATGGCGACGGCTGTGGGGCTGGGGGTTTTATCACCGTGCTGTGCCCGTCCTTGGTCCCACCCGCCCCGGCCTGGGCGCCCGCCACTTTGATGTGGTTTCTGCTTCCCGTCCTGCATCTGGTCTGCACATGGAGGGGTGGGCATCTGAGCTTGTCCCCACTCGGCGTCCTCGCTGCCGCTCCTCCAAAGCCGTTCGTGATCCCAGCATCGTCCAGGTTCTGTAGTCCGGCTTGGGGCTCTGCCTTTGGAGGCGCTTGGGAGTCAGGGCTTGGGGGCGGCTCCTGGGAAGACACGGGAAAGAACAGGGCCCGTGCCCACCACGGCGGCAGCAACAAGCTGCGAGTTGGCAAAGCGCGTGGCTCCGAGCCCCCCGCGTGCCCCTCCCGTCACCCCAGACCCCCCTTCCTCCCCAGTTCATTGTCTAAAGAAGCAGCACGTGCACAGCGGGGGAGGCCGGCACCACCCTCCACCCGCGTGCTGTTGCATGTTTGGAGATGCACCTTGCAGCGTGGGGGGGGGGGGGGGGGGAGGCCGGGCGGTGTGCATCTCTAGGGACACTGCAGGGCCACCCCGTGCGCCCACCGATCACAGCTGCCGGCCACGGAGTACGACCAGCAATGAGTATATCCGTGCCAGTGCCTTCCGGGGGCCTGAGTGTCTGGGTTGGAATCCCAGCTCCTGCTCTCAGTGCTGTGTGACCGCGACGGAGTCACTAAACCCCTCTGACTCTTCTTCCCTTTTGCATCTGAATGGGTAGACTGGTGCCCTCCTCGAAGGGCTGCTTAAGTGCAACAATACGCGCCTGCCTCCGCACCCAGCAGAGAGAGAGTCAGCGCTCAGAACACGGAGTGTTACATATACAGGTAAACCACACGGGTCCATCCGGGCTGATGTGTGACCTCTTTTGAAGCTGAGCCGATGGAGTTTTCCACACTCTGGTGGATGTAGCTGCCCAGCATGATTTTGAGCCGCGGGGGCTGACGGCGCGGGGCTCTGGAGCCAAGTTGCTGGGATCGCAAAGTCCAGCCTTGGCTGGGTGGCCTCAGGCGACTCACTTAACCTCTCTGTGCCTCACCTTCCACATCCATGAAGCAGGAACAAAATCAGTCCCTCGATCAAAGGATTATTGTTGAGAATTAAGTTAATGAGAAGATAGAGAGGGCTTTGGCCCGTTTTCTGGCACAACATAAGCTCCCTGGACAAGCTGTGGTTTCTTTATTATCTCTCCGTGGAATAGGTGTGCCTTCACCTCTTTGGTGTGACTTCCCATGAAGCAACTTGCCCACAGCTGGCATCTGAAACCGAGCCCTGTCTGTAGGACACCAGGGCCCATCCAGCTAATCAAGGAAACCTAGAAGCTTGAAAGCCTGAGACGGAGAAGCCAAAGAGGCACTTCACGAACCCCTGAATTGCGAGGAAGTGCTTTCTTGTAATACAAAGGGACTCGGATCTGGCATCAGAGTCCCAGCCCGGCTCTCTCTCTAACCAAATGATCTCAGTTAAATCATTCCCTGTCTACAAAATAGGCATAGTGGAAGGGTCTTGTATTTCTTTAGTATCTTAGGTGTGTTCTGAATCAAAGATGCCAACGTGTAAAGGCAGAGAGTGTACAGAACGTACAGCTCTCCGGCAGAAAGCGCTGCATTGGGCTCCCAGATTAGCAGCCACGTCCCCGCTACTCAGCAAGGCAGTCCAACGGAGGCTCCGTTTCAACGGGAAGGGGACAGAGCCCTTTTCCCGAGAATCAGACATAGGTCAGATGGTGTCGCCCTAACCCGGGAGCTGTTGTGATGGGCACAGGGTCGCCAGTACTGTTGGCCTGGTCTCAGCGGCTGTGGAGGGCACAGCACTTCCCCGGATGGCTCAGCTCAGGCCCCGAGAGTCCCCGTCACTCGTGACCCTGGGAATGGCATAGCCCTGGGCCCCTGAGGATCAGTCCCTCCTTCCCAGAGGTTAAAAAATGATCAAACCTGAGTGTTCCCTCGGCAACCGTTCTGTCATTTACTGACAGAGGAAAGAAACCCCAAAGGGAAAGCTGCGTGAGACGGTCGGTTAGGCGTCCGACTTCAGCTCAGGTCATGATCTCACAGCTTGGGGGTTCGAGCCCCGCGTCGGGCTCTGTGCTGACGGCTCGGAGCCTGGAGCCTGCTTCGGATTCCGTGTCTGCTTTCTCTCTGCCCCTCCCGCAATTGTGCTCTCTCTTTCTCTCTCTCTCAAAAATAAACGTTTAAAAAAATCTTTTAAGCGAGAGCTGCCTAAAGCATGTGGACCATTGATCATTCGTTTTTTAATACACTTGATTTTAAAAATCATTTGGTATGACACAATGAGCGCTCCCGACTGTCATAACGAAATAAAAGCAAACTGAAAAATACAAAATGTAATAAACAAACGAGGGTTTGTGTCATACGATTCACCTGCAGTTTCTCCCAGGCCTCATTTATGACAGGCAGGGGAGACCAGAGGTTATGGCCCTGTGGCCTGTGTTCAAATCCCAGTCCTAACACTTAGCACTGAGACACTGGGCAAGGGTACATCTCGGCTCGGATAGCGCGTCTCTAAAGTGGGCTCACCACTGCTCTAACAGAGTTACTGGATGACCCAGAAATCCTGCTCCTCGACAATGTACCCAAGGGAATTGAAAGCGAGTGTTCAAAAAGCTCGTACATGGGGGTGCTTGGGTGGCTCAGTCGGTTGAGCGTCTGACTTCAGCTCAGGTCACGATCTCCAGGTTTGTGGGTTCGAGCCCCGCGTCGGGCTCTGTGTTGACAGCTCGGAGCCTGGAGCCCGCTTCCGGATTCTGTGTCTCCCTCTCTCTCTGCCCCTCCCCCGCTCATGCTCTGTCTCTCTCTCAAAAATAAATACTTTAAAATTTTTTTAAAGATCTTGCACATGAATGTTCATAGCAGCATTAGTCACAATAACCAAACCGTGAAAACAACCCCCGCTCCCGTCAACAGAGAAATGGAGAAGCAAAATGGGGTCTAGCCACACAACAGAACGTGATTCAGCCGTAAACTGGTGGCAGGTGTGGGCACCTGGCTGAGCCTTGAAAACATGGCGCTAAGTGAGAGAAGCCGGGCGAAAAAGACTTCAGGTTGTACGATTCCGTTGACAGGAAGTGTCCAGAACTGGCAAGTTCATAGAGACAGTAAGTGCTTAAAGTACTAAATTTTGTGATATGATTTTCACCCCAGTAAAAAAGCAAAAAAAAAAAAAACCCACTACATACCCCCAACGAGAGCCATGAAGAAACACCCACAGTGCCTGGCATATTCTGCTCCCTCCAGGTAAATGCTCAGACTTGCACGCTTCGGGCTCGTTCACACCATCAAATCTGAGTCTCTCACTCAGACCAGCCGACGGGCTGTCCCGGGCTCAACAGAAGCCGTCTCCGCGCACCCCTCCCGTCCGGTTTACATGGCACCGAGGACTCCAAGGAAATTAAGGCCAAACAGGGAAATCGCAGGACAAGTGACCGCAAAAAGGGTACGAGCTGGAACGGGGCAGTGTCCTCTTTCTTCACGAGGACCAACTCAGGAAAAATGAAAGCCTCTGTGTGACATGTTGTCCCCTTGTTTAACAACGAAGATAGTTAAAGTGAGTCCCGTAGAAGATATATATTCTTACAATTGAGGCTACACTAAAAAACACCGAAAAACCGTGCAGTCGTGAGCGCAGATTGCTGGGGTCGGACCCCGCCTCGGAAGCACCGGCTGTGGGGCCTCAGGCCGGTGGCTTCACCTCTCTGTGCCTCAGATGCCTCCTCCGAGCCTGGTGGGGTGCTGGTGAGGACTGCACGCAAAGTCGTCGGGCCAGTGCTTGGCACAACACGAAGGCTCTACAAATGTTAGCTCTTATTAAAGATATGAGCCAGGGCGCCTGGGTGGCTCAGTCGGTTGAGCGTCCGACTTCAGCTCAGGTCACGATCTCGCGATTCGTGAGTTCGAGCCCCGCGTCGGGCTCAGAGCCCGGAGCCTGCATCCGATGCTGTGTCTCCCTCTCTCTCTCTGCCCCTCCCCGGCTCTCACTCTGTCTCTCTCAAAAATAAATAAATGTTAAAAAAAAAAAAAGATATGATTGCCATTCGTATAATATTTTCCTCTTTTTTTTTTTTTTTTTTTAGCCAAAAAAAGTTAATTTCTGGGCAAACTTGAGGAATGCCACAGAGAGACATTTCTAATCCTTCCGTCTGAGATTGTGAAGTGAGACGGTCATCATTATTACAGAGCAGGGTTTCTTAACCTCGGCACGGCAGACATTTGGGGCTTCATCCTTTGTTGTGGGGACTGTCCCGTGCACGGCGGCAAGTGTCGGGGCCTCCCGGGCCTGCACCCACAGCGTACTCACCTCACCCCCACCCTCTTTGGAATGTTCCCAAATGTTCCCTGGAGCCACATCACCGCAGGTTGAGAAACACTGCTAGCGACGGAAAAATGGGGACGAATAGACAATCGTCACAGTTTGTCGGTTTTCCCTCTGCTTGCAGAGAAGTGTTGGGAAAGCCTGGGTTGGGGTGAGTCTGTAAAACTCACATCTTAGGGTGACAGAGGACTTCTCAGTTTGGTAGAGGTGATAAAACTTTTGAACCAAGAGTTTAAAAACTACCAGCATTTGGGCCCTGGCTCTTCATCACCGTCGGTGTGGCTTGAGACGCGTATTTCTACTGCCCCCCTGTCTGTCTCGTCCTTTGTCACCCGGAGAGAGTGGTGCACGTCAGATGGCATCTCCGGGCCTTGGGGCCATCCACTGAACAGGGGTGCCCCACACTGCTCTCACTCACCTTCGTGATTTTTACCTGTCCCCATAAAATAACCACATTTAAAATTTTTTTTTGAAAAAAATTTTTTTGAAAAAATTTTTTTAATGTTTATTTATTTTTGAGACAGAGAGAGACAGAGCATGAGCGGGGAAGGGGCAGCGAGAGGGAGACACAGAATCTGAAGCGGGCTCCAGGCTCTGAGCTGTCAGCACAGAGCCCGACGTGAGGCTCAAACTCAGACCACGAGATCATGACCGGAGCCGAAGTCGGATGCCCAACCGACTGAGCCACCCAGGCACCCCTAAAATTTTTTTCAATGTTTATTTATTTTGGAGGGACAGAGTGTGAGCGGGGGAGGGGCAGAGAGAGAGGGAGACACAGAATCCGAAACAGGCTCCAGGCTCTGAGCTGTCAGCACAGAGCCCGACGCGGGGCT